>NC_080034.1:61777560-62087571 GCF_030020395.1 Manis pentadactyla
GTGGAGTTTATGTTTTGGGGGAAGTGTATGTATTTTGGTGGCAAGAGGTAAAGAGCAGACAGTAAACAGTATGTAAAATGAGTTCTGTGAGGAGGAAAGGGCTTACAGAAGATCGCTTAGAAATCATCTTGCTCTGCAACTTGTACTGTAAAGTTAAGGTATGAGAGTAAGAATCAGGGTCATTGCAGCATGCTCCAGCTAATCATTTCCTCTCTGGGAGTGCCACAATTTTTATCTTACACGGACTTTTTGTTACCATGTTTAAATTCTAAAATCAGCCCTGTTCAATCTTAGCAATGGCATTGTCTTTCAGAAAGTGAAAGGCATCCATTGTGAACTCTTGTCAAATTGTCTGCTTTCTCCTTCTGAATATATCACTCACTCATCCTTTGTACATTTTCTCCTTAAGTAGTGAGTTGTCTTCACATTCTTCTAAGACTAGCCCTACCACCTGTGTTCTCATCTCCATCTTGTCTGTGGGATCTTGTTAAAGTAGTTTCTTTTGTCACTTCAAGCACTGCTCTGTCTCTGTGGCTTGATTCCATTAAGCTACACATGTGCATATAAACTCCACTCCTCCACTGTGAGTTGCTACATGTTTTCTTTTCTTCACCAGCACACTTCTTGAGAGAGTAAACTTCACAACTCTTCTCTTCCCATTTCACATTTATTGTCTGTTGTAACCGAAACTGTGGGAAGCAAAACTGGGTAAGGGGAGACAATTGTACCATCTGCCCCACCTCCACACATTGTTTCCTGTTCTCATATGGCTCCAGTGATTTAGTTTCTTGACTTGTTATTTCCATTTCTTTTTATTCCACAACATGTTAACCAAATCTTAGGGATGATTTTTCTGTACTGTTTTTTGAGTATACTCTTTCCTCCTCATTCTCACAGGTTATGTCCTGCCTCTCTGGTCTCTGTACCTAGTGGTGGGTCTATTTTCCCAAAGTAGAAATCCACTCTTCCTAAATGAATGGTATCATTAAGGATACCTAGGCTATAATGAATAATATAATTATAGTCATCAAAAAAGTATTTGAGTGCCTTAAGTATATGAGCTGGGTGTGGAGAATTAAGTGTAAGACAGTCTTTGTCCTTGAGAAGCTTGTCTATTGGGAGAGGGAATTTTATGTAAATGAAAGTTAAATGCCAGTGAACTGTGGTGTCCTTAAACCTCTTTATTCACTAAGGACCTAGACACTTCAAATACAAGAATAGCTTTGTAATCCTCATTGGGGCCAGGAGAAATATACTGAGGTGTAAAAATTTTAAATGAAAATTAGTTCACATGTTTTAACTACTTTATTGAGATGTAATTTATGTATTGTAATATTAACCTGTTTTAAGCATACAGTTCAATGATTTTTATTAAATGTATCAAGTTGTGCAACTCTAATTGAGTTTTAGGACATCTCTGTCACTCCATTATGATCACCAGTTATATATATATTTTTAAACCATTTCTGCTAAGTTGTATGCTGACTTCTCACAGGAAAATTGTTCTTTTAATTGGGGTGGAAGTCTATTAAGCTGATAACAAGGTGCTCTGGAACAGGTTAGCAAAATGTGGTTATAGGCCAAATCCAGCCATGTCCATTCTTTTCATATCAGATGTGACTGTTTTCATGTTGCAGCTGCAGAGTTGAGTAGTTGTAATGGGATCTCGTGGCTCCCAAAGCTGAAAATATTCGATATCTGGGTCCTCAGGCTGGTGCTGCCTTTGGCGTATTTCCTTTGCCCTTGTCTTTGGTGGGGTGGAGGGGGAGGGCAAAGGCTGAGGTTGAGGCTGCTGCTTTTCCTGTAAAGTAGTAGGCCTGGTATTTTAGCTAAGGAAAAAAGTTAGTATATACATTTTAACTAGAAATGAATGTCCCTTTGAAAGATACCATTTTTAAACTTCTTTTAATTTAACAGTTTACCAATCCACTTTCTAGAACCTTGCAGTTCAAAGTGTGGTCCATCTATTAGCATCAGCATGTCCTGGGTGCTTGTAAGAAATACAGAATTTCAGGCTTCACCTAGACTAGAATCAGATCCGCAGAATCCAGGGGATTGGTATGCACATTACTGTTTGAGATGTTCTGTTCCAGAAGTTTTATTTTAACTGATGAGGTATAGGAAAATTCATGCCACTACTAATCCTAACAGAACCTTGGAGAAGCAATATTTTGCCCCATTATCTAGTGCAGTTGTCATTTTTAAATGATTTTCCCCCATAATTATTGTTTTTTATGATGGTTTTCTCAGGCTGAAGATAAAGAGGAAGAAGATGTATCAGGTGAACCTGAAGCTTCACCGAGTGCAGATACAACTATCCTATTTGTGAAAGGAGAAGGTAATACTGAAATGTTAGCTTGTAGTTCAGAAAAAGAAATTTTTTAAATGACAGGCTTATTTTTTTGGGAAACACTAGTGATGTTTAAGATCTTTATTCATCTTCCTTTCTTAAAAGTATAGCACAAACATGTATTTAAAAAAAAAACCCTTCTGTATATGTGAGTAGTCATATCTGTAAGGCAGTATTCCTGGCATTTAAACTAAATGGAAAAATAAATACTGTTCATTATAACTAGAAATTAAATGTTCCTTTGAAAGGGATTTTTTAACTTTTTTCAAACTGCTATAGTAAAAACCTGTATTTTAGTGTTAACATTAGTGAAATACTAAATGTTTACAATTAGGCCTTGATTAAACCTAGATTTCATTTAAAGAAAATAAACATAATGGCTTACATTTAGTGAGGGCTATATGGTAGACACTGTTCTCAACATTTTACATGTGTTATTAATCCTAACAGAAACTCTGTGAGGATAATTACTATTGTTAAATTGAGGTTTAGAGAGTTTAAGAACCTGTCCAGGGTTACTCTGTTAGTAAATAGATGAGGAAGACAAGAATCACACCTAGCTCTGTCTGACCCCCAAACCCTGTGTGTACTGGGTACAGCTCAGCTTTGTAGACCACTGTAATCATTGAAGACATTTTTTGAAGTTTATTAGTTCTTGGTCTTCTCGAGTTTTCTGTTTTATTCTCACATACATTCCAGCTTTAAGGCTACAAAATATAATTTGGTTAAGAGATTTTTTGTTTCATTTATTTTGGTGTCTGAATATTTGGATATTATTTTGGCATACTGGGTCTTACCTTCAAATTTACATTTTGACTAATTGTTTAAAGTGAATAGAGATTTCCTGATACATTTTTTATGTTTTGACAGATAGTGCATCTTCTTTTTAAATTACTTCATAGAACCTCTTAGGTTTTATCTTTCTGCCATTCTTCTCTCCATTATCTGCACTGATGACAGGTACTGGTTGGTGGTGAAGGTGACTTCACCAAGACATGTAGCCCCACTTTACTGCTAAAAGTACACAACTGTTTTTTAGACTACATAACTTAGAAGGGATCTAGTCTGAAATTGAGATGCTCAGTTAAGTTGGAATGCCAGAGTACAGACAGGTTTCAACTTATGTACCAACTCTAACCAGTTACTAGTTAGTGGATGACTGGAGCTCTGTTGAAAAAGATTATGAAACCAAGTCCACATGGAGCAGGATAGGGCGCCAAAATCCATTCATAATGTCTTCTTTTGTATCCTTTGAACCTTGCCTAATCTCTCTCTTTTTTTATTTCTTAGATTTCCCAGCAAATAACATTGTGAAGTTCCTGGTAGGCTTTACAAACAAGGGTACAGAAGATTTTATTGTCGAATCCCTAGATGCCTCATTCCGTTATCCTCAGGACTACCAGTTTTATATCCAGAATTTCACAGCTCTTCCTCTGAACACGGTGGTGCCACCCCAGAGGCAGGCAACTTTTGAGTACTCCTTCATTCCCGCAGAGCCCATGGGTGGACGACCCTTTGGTTTAGTCATCAATCTGAACTACAAAGATTTGAATGTAAGGCCCTCTAAACCTTCATTTTTTTTTTAAGTTAGATAAGGAAAATTGACATTGTTTAATGAATAGTCTACATTTATTCATTTGAGTGGCTGCTTTGTAATTGAAGCTGTGATGGGCAACAGGAAGGCAAAGATAAATTGCACAGTAAGTCTATAATCTGATGGGGCAGTTGGATGTAAACAGTATCACAGCATGATAAGTGATAGAGATAAGTGTAGGTGCCATGGTGTGAAAGTGGAAGGGATTTGTGCTGGATCTTAGGAAAGAAAAAGGGAACAGTGAGCCATGCCACACAATGGAGCCTGCTGATTTGGATGTTAGTACATAATAATTTGTACCTCCCTTTGATTGCTTGCATCTTGCCAGTTTACTGCTTCTGTTTGGAAGTTTAAAGAACTTTCTGTAGATTTTTAAAAAATCATTTTATACTTTCATAGATAAAATAGGACCAAATGTTTTTAGGATAGTTTTATCAGTAAGGTTTATGGTTTCTCAGAAATACAGCCTAATATAAGCCCTGTTGTCTCTCAAGATTTGAGTATATGTAGTATATACCAGTGATGAATGAATGAAGCCCCCTAGAAATTTACTGCTGGGATTTGACCTCTAGATGGAACCAGTAGATCTTCCTTTGGATGGCAGCACATATATCTAAACTAATCCCTTTCCAAAGAGTTTTCAGAGAAGGAAATTTCATCTTTTCAAAAGGTTCTTCAAACTTTTCATCACCCTAGTGACAACATGTTTATGTCTGAGTTAAATTTCTCATGCTGAAATGTTTTCCTTCTTTTTAAATTACTTCGTAGAGAATGGGAAGGGTTTTTCATCCCTCTTATCTTCAAAACAATAAGCTTCTTCAACTATATAGTTAGGTAACTGGAAGGATTATATATTTTGTCTTGTTTTCAACCAGAATTAAAACTTAATCCAGCAGGCATATATGTAGTTTCAGTTTCATTTTGAATGTTTCGTTGGTTTATTCTGATTCCTGGAATTGTCATTAGAAGAATGTGCATTGAAAGATGCTGAAGTAAACCTTAGATGATTACAGTTTATCAGTAGTGACAGTTTTGAAAAAGTGCTATGTGTGAATTATCAAACACTGAGAACAGCTATCTGTGTCCCAGTGATTTAATATATATAAAAACTCAGTGTGTCAGACTGGCAAAATCACTTCAAGGCCACAACAGAAAAAATAATTTGATACTGAAAATCACCAACTCATTTATTAAAAATTGATTTCTAGTCCATTGTTTAGAACATGATTTTGCCTTTTGTTCAAGTCTAGTATTTAAAATGATCTGCCTCTGCAGTTACTACTGTACATTTTCACATTCATTCTTTTTTATTTGGAGGACTACACACTGAAACTAGGTTTCTAGTTTAAGAGTGTTCTGTGTACTTCGTTTTTTTCTGCACACTTTATCCTGTTTTTACTTCTCTGATTTCTCACACCTTCCTCCCAACCCCGAGAAAGTGGGGGATAACTTTAGCAACATGGGAGGCAGTTTCTATTTTGTAGTTTTGAGAAAGTAACATTGTTAGTTGCTGATAATGAGTTAGTGCAGTTACATGCCACTTTGGTGAGTCTTCCTAACCTAGTAATGAGAAAGCTATAGTATACCTATTGCAGTAATGGTTTTAAGAAACCTTATAATAAGCTTTTGTTCTTCTAATGCATTTCAGATTTTTGTGATATATTTTTTTTAACAGGGAAATGTATTCCAAGATGCTGTCTTCAATCAAACAGTTACAATTATTGAAAGAGAGGATGGGTTAGATGGAGAAACGTAAGTAAGAGTTGCATCATATAGATTTTGATGCTGTGAAGTAGGACTACAGGGTTGTTCCTGTCAATGTTTTTTTTTTTTTTTAATGGTGAAGTGGAATGGATTATAGATTTGGTGACATCCCCTGACTATGTAAGTCCATACTTTAGATGATTCTTACAACTATTAATACCAAATTAGGAAAGATAGTTGAAAACTAATTTTTTTAAATGGTTTTTAAAAGATAATTGGCTTTTTGTCCTTGCCCTCATCTAAATTCTTTCCACCCATTGCTCTTAAACTGATCACCAGCCTGGTCTAAGTTGCACGCCTCTACAATTGCTATTAAAAACATAGTTTAGAGAGTTTTATCTTGAAAAAGTATATTCTTTGTGAATGATGGATTGTTTCTTACCATGTGCTTATATATAATAAACCAAAAATAATTTTTGAATCAAATTGTGTAAAATAATATTTGAGGGAGACAAAACCTAATGCAATTATTAATAATTGTTAAATGAGTATTATGTAACTAAGTAATTGTTAATGCAACTAACAGCTTCAAATATAACAAATTATAAAGTAATTTTATAAGTTAAGGTAGTAGAATGACAGTTTAATTTTCTCCTTTTATATCAGAATCTTCATGTACATGTTCCTGGCTGGTCTTGGGCTCTTGGTGGTGGTTGGCCTTCATCAGCTCCTGGAATCTAGGAAGGTAATTACAGATGAACAACTCTTTAGCCATACTTCAGAAGTTGTTAGAGTACTAAGTTAAGAACAGTCTAATTATTTGTGACTTCTTGCTCTTACTGTGGGTTTGTATATTTACAGGTGTGTTGTACATATTTAAAATAAAACCTGAAGATGAGACCTGGGATATGTAACTTGGATTTGTTTACACTTTGATAAACATAAGCAGTTAATGTCTTTTGTCTGCACCCTCCAGAAGGATCTTTACCTACTTACTGTAACAGTAAATTATGCTAGAACTTTTATTCTTTAAACTCAGACTTAAGATTTCGTTGTTCTGTTTATTCTCCTTTTTCATGGATATGTTATTTTATCTATAAGCAACACAGCTTTTATATTTGCTTTACTATTAACTATAAGGGTAATTCCTAATTAGTAACTAAGTGAATGTCTTCATTTGAAAGAGAAAGGATGATTTTGGCTGTTTGCTTTATCAGTGAGGCTTCTGTTTTCTTGTTAGGGTGGTAAGGTGGCAACGCCAGAGCTCCTGCTATAATCAGGGTTTCTTTCTTGAAATGGTAGCTAATTTTGCTGTTGTGTTCTAATGTCCCTCTTGTCACCCACCCTGCAAACAAAACAAAACAACCCATATTATTCCTCTCAGTGGGGAAGTTTACCACAATTTATGTCATATATATTTATATCTGCTAAACCTAAACACTTGCCAGACATTTTAGTGAATAAAGATTAACTATTAAGCATTTAAGCAGGTAGCCAAATCTATATTAAAATTAGCAATAGATGTTACTAAAAAGTACTTGCTCTTTAAAAGAGAAATATTTCATGCTTAGATGTTATTTCCATAAATTTTTTTACCTCATTTCTCATAATTAGCATTTTTGCTATAAATGTACAAGTTGGGTATAATGGCATCTCCCATTTTTTTTCCATTTGAATGAATCTTTTTTTTATCTTTATATTCAGAGTCAAGTTTTTGGACTGTATAATATTCTGTAAATCAGGTTTTCTGTTTTTGGGGGGGTTGTTTTTGAAAGCAAGACTAAAGAATAGAATTGCTTTCTTTCTAGCAGTTTTACTGCAGATACTCTAGGGACAGAGTTTGAGGTTTTTAGCTTAAATGAGGTTTTATGTTTTTTTTTCCCATGCCAACTACTTAAGTATATTTAGCCAACAGTGCAAGAATCTGTGTGCATCATTCAGTAATTAGCCTGAATTTTGTTGAATGTGGAAATTTATTCCTTAAGATTGGCTTTCCAAAGGGAAAGAACATCATTATATAAGTAGAAATTCTTACTTGTTCCACCAGTTGTGTAATACGAAGTTTTATAGTGGAAGAAAGTATCTTTAAAGCCTGAAAATGAATAATTGTGAAGATTTATTCCTTAGTATTTTTTGTAATTGGTGCTAGACATGATTTTCTCCATCTAATTAATAAAATACTTGAGTAGGAGTATGTTTTAAAACTAGAAGCTAACATATTTTGTCTCGTAATGTATTTAAATCAGTAGCTTGATCATTTTTAAATGACAATTAAACAGTGGAACTCCTTTAAAATAATGTTTTTATGTTCTCTTAGCGCAAGAGACCAATACAGAAGGTAGAGATGGGTACATCAAGTCAGAATGATGTTGACATGAGTTGGATTCCTCAGGAAACTTTGAATCAGATCAGTAAGTACTCTTAACAATTTTGGCTGGGAAATTTTTCTTGTAAACAAATAAAGTATGTTAAGGTTTAATGAAAAAGACTGGGGCATTGCACCTAACACCCATCTTTTCCATTACTTGTGTATTATCTAATATAATATGATTAATGAATGCTTTGAAACAGTTTTTTATTCTGTGTAGTATTTTTATGCCTTAATTTAGAAATGCTTCCCAATCTGCAGTTATTTCCAAATGTATGAATTATCTGTATTCCTAATTTTTTCCTATCTCTTTTCTTTCCTGTTGCTTCAGTGCAGAGTAGAAGAGGTGAGGCAATTAATTTTTTAATGGTTTTACTGTTGTGTTGGGAGCTCTTCAGTAGCACGTGAATACTTCATAACAAATTTAATGAGTAATGGAACCGTTTTCTAGCATTATATTTATTAGAAAAACTACCCACTATAGTTAAAAAGAATAAATATAAAACACTGCCTGCCAGTTTACCTAACATATATTTCAGTTTTATTACATATGCAATTAGTTAAAATATTAGTCTTTATAAAAGAATGTAGAATTCTTTTTCTCCAATTATAAATGGACTTTGAAAAAAACATAAAAGTAGTATGGCCTCATTGTAAAAAAACACAAACAGTACAGAAGTGAAAAACGAGGATCATCTTCTGGCTCCACTAATCCCATTTTCCATAAATAATTGGTATTTATGTGTTATTCTAAGTATTTTCTATACATTTATCAGGGTATATGCCTTATTTCTCTGTGAATGTCTTACACAAATGATATACTGCACATACTATTCTGCACCTGAGTTCCCATGCCTTTGATATCTTTTTATGTTACTTACATATTTACTCCATTCTTTTTAATAATTAGATCATATTCTTTTATATAAATATGTGTCATGATAGATTAAACTTGTCCTGTATTGAAGGATGTTTATTTCCAGTTTTTCACTCTTAAAATTAAAACTAGTATTTTTATATATAAATTACAGGCTTTCTTTTTTAAAATTGAGATAAAATTGTCATGTAATATTATATTAGTTTCATGTGTACAGAATAATGATTCAATATTTGTATATATTGCAGAATGATCACCACTGTAAGTCTAGTTAACATTCATCACCATACAGTTAAAATTTTTTCCCTTGTGATGAGGACTTTTGAGATACTTTCTTAGCAACTTTCAAATGTACAGTATGGTGTTAACTACAGCTGCCATGCTATACAGTATGTCCCTGTGACTTACTTTATACCCGTAACTGTACCTTTTGACTTCCCTCCCCATTTCACCCACCCCACTACCCAGGATAGTTTCTTCTAAGTGCAAAAGCTCGGTCTAAGATAATGTACATTTTGATTTTTATGGAAAGTGTGCCGCTTCCTTCCTAGAAGATGTAGTGCCAGTTTGTTGTCAGCAGTGTACAGTATTGCCTCTCTCTCCGCCACTCTTACTAATCATTCTCAAGTATTAAGTATTAATAAATGTTTGAATCTGTTAATATGAAACAAAATGGCATCTCATTGTTTTTCATTTACAATTAAGAATGAGGTTTGACTTCTTTACCCATACATTTATTGGCCACTTAGCATTTCTTCTCTTGTGAATTGGCTGTTAAGTCCTTCCCAGGTTTACAGATTAAATTGTTTCAGTGAGCTCTCTGTTAAAACAATTACAGTATGTTGGGTGCATTATTAAAAGTGGGTACAAAGTAATAAGAGCATAGAGGGGCTTTTGCCCCCAAGAATAGTAGGGCAGTCATTCACAGGAGTTAACATTTGACCGAAATCTTGAGAAGTTAGGTGAGGAGCAGTCTTCAAGATTTTGTGTGTGATGCTAAGGACTTTTTATTTTCCTTATAGGTAAAGACAGTTATCAGTTACTTTAAAGCAAAGAAATAAATTTTCATTGACAAAAGAAATTCTCATAGTTTGTGGAGGATGGTAGCAAGTAGGAGCTACTAGAAGCAGGGATACCAGTTAGGTTATTTCAGTAAAACATGAGAAATCATTAGGGCCTAAGCTAAGGCAGTAGTGATGGGAGTAAAAGGGAAAAAAAGGTATTTCAGAAGTAGAGCAGATTGGATTTTTTGGTGACTTTTTGGATGTTTTAGGGAGGGCAAGTACTCCGAATTTAGGCATCTAGGTGGAAGAGGATCCCACTAATGTTAGAGGAAATATAAGAAAAGGAGCCATGTATGCATAAAAAAAGATGAGTTTGGCATCGATTTGCTGAGTGTGGGGAGCTCACTCCTGGATAATGTTGTCCAGTTAGCACTTGAAAGTTGTGTTTAGAGCACAAGCAAATCAAGATTTGGAGACATTGGGACACCCAGTGTAGGTGGTAGCTGAGGTCATGGACCTCAGCTCTTTAAACAGTCCTCCTCTGTAAGGACAAATGTGTCACGTCATCCTGACATGCAGCATAGCAAAAATACAGAATTGGGTTGAAGTGTAGACCTTGGCCTCCCAGTGCATCATGATGACCTATGAAGTCTGGGGTATGTTTAAAGTGCAACTTCTTCAAAAGCAGTTATATTTTAAATGTCTTATACAGAATTACCTGAAGCTGCATTTGAAAAGCATTAAAAATTATGATTAAAAACAAGTGACTGTAACAGTTATGGAGCCGTCACTCCAAAACTATTCTTACCTGACAAGTAGATTGAGAGGTTGATTTCATTGTGTCTTTCTCCCTGACATTGTTATTCAGGAATTATTATGCTGTATTATAGAGCAAAGTTCAAATCATGTAAAATTTAACTGTCATAAAGCAAATACTGAGTGCTGTGTGGTAATGCTATGCTAGGTTCTGAGTGGTGTTAAAAAAAAGAATATGACTTTTTCAGCAGTTTACGTTTCTGCTTGAAGAAGATAAAGCCACATACATGAAATATTTGAGCAACCAGATAGCAGGTGATTATGTACTAGACTGAATAATAGATATCTTATAATTTAGGAAAAGAGGCCATATCAGACTCGGGAGGCCTTGTTGAAAGAAACAATTTAGCTTATCTTGGGTGCCTGTCATGTACTGGGTACTTAATCTGCAAGGTTAAGTTGCTGTTTATATTTACTGGTAAGAAAGCACTCCCAAGAAGATGTAATTTGCCAGAATTTACACCTACAATTGTCTCATTCTAAAGCCCATGTATTTTCCCAGGAGAGTTAATACTCAAAGATGGGTAGAATTAAGTCATTGAATATTTTTTTAACAGTAGTTGCTCATCTTGCTTAGAATCTTTTGTCCAATCTGAGTTTTTTCAGGACCACCTCTTACCACTTTTTTACTTAACACTTTTATTTTCCTTTTCTTTTCCCACTTAAATGAAATCTCTTATTTTGAATAAACTTCATAAACAATAGCAGAGCTTCTAAACAGCATTGAATTAATCCAGTTTTCCCATTAAGGAGATAAAATTTTTCTCAGGTTCAATAAGGTTTTAATGCATTGTCCTCTACAAGCTTACCAGTGAGAGGCATGTTATTTGTTAATTGGTTTCAGAATTTGAAAATAACTGGAAGGCACATTAACACATGCATAACCACTCCCTTTCTCACTATTATTTTATCAAACCATGGGAGCCTGGGGTCCTAGATGGAGTCCAGAGAGCATTTTAGAGATTTGAGGGCATAGAGGCTTTAGGAGAAAGAAGAGTAAAAAAAAGACAGTTGGTAAAAGCCTGAGTATTTGCTCTTTTAGTGTGTAGATTTCTTTTTTTTCGTATACAGAAGATGTGATGACACACTACCTCTAAAATAAAGAATAATTATTTTAGTAGTTATATCTAATAACCAATCCATGTTACAGTTTCTCTAGTTGTTTCAGAAATACCTTTTCAAATGCAGGGTGATACGTTGCATCTAGTTTTTACATCCCCTAAGTGCCTGGTACTGTGTTCCCCCTTATCTGTAGGGATACATTCCAAGACCCCCACGACAGATAGTATACTAGACCCTAATTCTGCTGTTTTCTTCCTATACATATATATCTACGATAAAGTTTAGTATGTAAATTAAAAAAGTAAAAATGCTCATTTGTGTAGAATGGTATTAATATTTGTATACATCTGATTTCCTTTAAGAGATTTACAGTAAGATTAACAATAATAATAGAACAATTAAGCAAGGTACTGTAATAAGTTATGTGAATGTGCTGTCTCAAAATATTTTATTGTATTGCACTCCCCATCTTGTGATAATGTGAGGTGATAAAATGCATATGTGATGAGAGCAAGTGAGGGGAATGATGTGAGCACTGTGACGTAGAGTTAGGCTGCTATTCACCCTCTGACGATGTGTCAGGAAGATGATAGTCTGCTTCCAGACCATGGTTGGCTGTGGATAACTGAAAGGTAATAGGACATGTACTTGGAATATTTAAGAATAGAATGGAGGAAACCAAGAGAAATTTGAAGGTCATAGAGCAGGAGATATGCATGGAAGCAGGAGGTCCCTCGAACTTTAATGAATTACCTTTGGAGAAGGGTGGTGTGAGGACTAGGAAGTTTAAAAGGCCAGTATTTAATTTGGCAAGTAAAAAAGAGCTTTTACTCATCTCTGACTCACTTATCAGAATGTAAAGAAAGTGTGGTTTGAAACAATTTGAGCCCATTGCTAATAAGTTTTTTCCTGACACGTTTTGCATTTCAGATTAGGGTGCTTCAGTTTACCTAAAATCTTTCTAACTGTAAGGACAGGTTAGCTGATTTCAATAGAAAATTACAACCTCTTTGCTTAATACTAGTCTTTTAAATGTATATATAGTGAAACCTTAATCAGAAACTAAGAATCTTTCACATAATTCTACTTTCTTGTTAACTTGGGGATTTGTTAGAAAACTTGCGACTTATCTCTCATTTTTTAAAAAGTCCATCTGAAAGCTTTTAAAAAACAGTACTACTCCCCCTAGGTGAGACAGGAAATTAGACAGGTTATGCAGTCCATAAAATGAGAGAGGGACTGGTTTAAGTTTCTGCTAATATTTTGTCTTTGTCCTCTCTAAAAATAAAGAAAATAGCAGTGAGTTTTACTGGTTTACTACAGCCAGTTAAATGGCTTTCTTTGACATCTTTCTTTTCAGTGGCTAGGACAGGTGTTTTCAGATCTGTTCCGTTCATTCAGTATCATTAAACATCATGTTTAATTTTTTTTCACTTACATGATTTAAGTTTTTAAGGGATTTTGGGGGTGCTGGTAAGAGAGGGGTGTTTTCTCTTTGATGGCTGAAAAAAGGTAATATACCCAAAAGATACCCAAAAGGTAAATGACTCCAAAACACATCTTAACTCTGTTTCTCATTTGCTTCTTAACTTTGTTGTACCAGACATTTGGGTGATGAGGTATTTAGACTTGTTAAGGTAAGCTGAATTGGATGCCCTGCTGTGATAGTCAGACTCGTATCTTGAAACAGGCATTGCAGGTCCTCCAAAGGCTCTTTTTTCATATAGTCTCATAATTGAAACTGCTGTGGGTGGTTAAACTTGTATGGAAGTCAGTAATGGCCACTTAACCTCTGCACAGGAGTAGCTGTGTTCACAGATGATTATCAGATTCTAAAGGACATTTTGAATCTTCACAAATATTATATTCACATAATGTTTTGTTTTAAAAATTATTTAGAAATTGTTCAGCTACATAAAGGCAGTAGTTCTTATTAGTCTAACCAAATCTGATGAAAGCTGTAGACTTCCTTCAGCAGAAAAATGCTTCTGTGTTCAGTTTCCAGGCAAGTTGAGTCCCCTCAACACATTATTAACATGTTTAATAAAGCACTATAATCAGTTTTCACATGATTTGTAGACCCAGTCTTAATATTTCAGAATCATTAACTCGTACAGATTTTTTAAAAAGAATTTTTAATTTCTAAATATTCTTGATAAACCCTGTATATTTTTAAAATGTAGATATGGTGATATAGTAACTCTGAAAAACAAAAATTGAGGTCTTGTAGGCAGGTGATTTTTTTTTATACCATTGTTTATTAAATGATTACAAATGAACCCCAGACTTTGGTTGAAAACATCTTTTTCCAGCCCTTTTTTTTTTAACTGGAAAAAGAACTTGTGACTCATCCCACAAGGAGTTTATCTTCCTGATATGTAGAGTGCTCCTAGAAAATAAGAAAAAGGCAGTGGTCAGAAAGTGGTCAGTCTTTCACTTTTTAAAGAAACTTATAGGTGATTCCTCTTACTGGGTGGAAGTAGAAGAAACCATCAATTTGTGTTTTTGTTTAATAGACCTTTCCTAGAATCTAACATAGGAGGCAAAGGGGAAAAAGGAAAGACAATGCTCATGTGTGTAGGATGGTTTTAGTATTTATATACTGTCTGGTTTCCTTTAACCTGCTTCTTATTCCAGGTGATGTTATGAAATTGCCAGAAATTATACAAATTGCATGGCTGCATTTATAAATGTTAAGTCTTTAATTTGAATCCAGTATAAATTTTTTTGAGCTGCAAATTCATACCTTTTACAGTGTTTCTATAGTGCTTACTTAATGCATATATAAATGTGTTAAATTGTAGAATCCAAGATTTTGCATGGTGTCTTCAACATTAGTGTAGATCTTTTCCTACTCTAATAGCAAAAAGTTTTGTTTTAACTGAGTTACCTCTTGAAGGATTATTTTAAAGGTTAGTTAAAAACCTAGATGAGAGGCATTTATTTTTGCATGGTATTCATGCATGTATGTTTGTGTTTTGACTCTATTGGTAAAGTTGAAGGAACATGCTTTTTAAATGTCTTTGAATCCAATGTACTTACTATAATAGGCAAATTAAAACTTTCTTTTCTTCCAGATAAAACTTCACCAAGAAGGTTGCCCAGGAAACGGGCACAGAAGAGATCAGTGGGATCTGATGAGTAAATGTTCCTTTGTGCAACAATTCAGTCTTTACTTAACCTGCTCTAATGTTTTTCGGCCTGATGGGAATTAGTGCAGAGAAGCCATACCACCATAGAAGGCAACTACTACTTATGTGTGGACTGAGCAATCAGAGTCTGTGGCGATAATATTGCTGAAAATGCACTGCATTCATTTTTCTAAAGTAACAAATTTGGTTTTTTTTAAACCATTAAAATCAATGTGTGTGCGTGTGTATGTATGTGAGCAGTTGGTCTTACCGAGTCATTGCTGAACTCCCTGAAGCGTGCCTTTAGAATGCTGAGTAAATGCCATTGTCTCTTCCTTTTTGATATTTGCTGATATTTCCCTCCAAAACTCAATGAGTATTTGTCCAATAGGATTGTAGATGTCCATTTTCAGACTGTTTTAAAGAAAATAGTCTTTCTTTGGATGGCTCAAATCACATTTGATAGCACAAATTAACATTTTGTTGTTTTGTTGCTATTTTACAAATAGTATTCTAAAGGCACAAGCAGGAGTAGCCACTTTTTAGCAATAGAATTGTTTTGGTATTTTGCTGCTGTTTACTATAATGCCGCACCTTCAGAAATCTTCCCAAATGAGTTCAAGGAATTTGGGGAATCCTAGCAATGAAATTGTGAAACATAAAGATTCTGCTGATTTTGATATGTAAAACCAGCCCCACCCTCTTTTTTAACAAGAAGAAAATGGTACATGTGGAAACCGGAGTAGTTGTGTTGTCTATTACTCTATCCTGATCTAAGGGGTAGTTCTTGAATTTACTTTAGACCTGCTTAGGTGTTTTGCCTTTTGAAGACATCATTCTCCTCTCCTTTACAGAAGCATCTTAAGGAAAGTTGCATTGGTCTACAGACTAAGCAGAAGGCCAACTTACAGAGGCAGCGATGTATTCCAACTAATACTAATCTTTTTTTTTTTAAGGCTGATATTTTTTAAATGGTTAACCCATTTTTTAAATCTAATGTTTAGGTATTTTGGTTGTTGATAAAACCATTTTTTAGCTAACCTGAAGAATTCCAAAGTTTAAAGCACATAAAATCTTAGAACCAAACTAAAATGGACCCCATACAATCCTCTTAGAGTTACTCTTGCCCTGGGTCATAAACGAAGTTTGGCGTCACTGTCAGACTGGATGAAGAACAAAGCAAAATAGTGTGAACAAGTAGAGGCTTTTCTCCTCTGTCTTTAAGCCATATTCTCCCACACATATTTTATAGGGAAATGGTAAATGGTATTTACCACACAAAAACAACAGCAAAACAAAATGTCTTTCCAAGATGTTTAAGTATTTAAATGTCTGAGCCAAAGCCAATGACAGTGGAAGTCATTTGTAGTCAATCACTTTGCAAGTGGGAGCTAAGTGTCAAATTACCTATATTGGCATTGTTATAAACTATACCTGTAATATAAAGTGTTTGAGTTTTTAATTGGGCTGTATGATCAGTAGTTTGTTTTGAAAAGGCTCTATGAGCTTTAAGAAACTGCACGGGTTGTTTTTGTTTAATGTAATATAGGAGACCCTCCACCTTCTCAAGGAATATATTCCAAAACACTTTTGTGAATATCCACGTTTGTGTAACTACTAGAACATAATGCAGTAATTACAGAATTTTAAATGGCTCCTGGAGAGTTATTAAATATCTGGTGATACTCAGGCAGTGGCAAAGCCACACTGGTTACAGGTGCCAGGCCTTCTAACTCCTCAGTAACTTGTTTGACATCTTATCCCATATGCTGCTGAGGTCCAACTTAATGCCTCCGAAATTGTCATTTTTAATTTTTAGCATAGATTGGGAACAGTTGAACTCTCTTAAGTCCTCAGATGCCAGGGGTCTTCTATAGTATCAGTAAGTGTTTAGCAGAAACTTAACTCCATAATGAATGGAATTCAATTCCACACATGGTTTGTTCAAGCACACTTAATAAGTAGCCTATTTTTTAAATGTAAATATTTGGATGAAATTTTTGTTTGTTTTGATATATTCATTTGCTATACCAACCTTGGTTTCAGAATTCACCTTTTGAACAAATTGGTTTCAGAATCTGTAAAATGAACTAAGAATCTTGTATATCCAGCCTGTCACCCAGACATGTGAGAATAATGTGTTTTTCATAAAGCATGGATCTTGCTTTGGTTGTGTAGCTTCATCATTCATTTCATGGTCTTGCATAATGAGTGACTTTTAAGACTGTTCCTGTCCTCTAAAGTGTTGTCTGAAAAGGGGGGGACAGGAAACGGGACCGTCAAGGTAGAAGCCTGAGGAAAATAGAATTCAAAAGAAAAGAAACATGGTCTTGATTTCAGTGAAGTTTTTAGTTTTAAGCTTCAGAAAATAGTGACTTTGATAGGAGGAAAAGGCAAATTTAGATCTTAAAAAAATAATTAAAAAGTCCTGTTGGCCTAGTATTATGTTTGATTCTGCTGGCGAGCAGTAAATGGCAGTAATGTGACATTGAAACCCTTATTTAATGACTTGTGTTGTTTTGGAGGTAATGGTCGTAGATAAATATTAGGATATGCAAAGCTGTTATTAGATCATTCATCTCTTGTGGCACAGTGATAACATGCCCTTGGTATGAAGGAACATTTACTTGGTTATAGTGCATTTAAAGAGGTAATTTTACCATAAACTTGGCAGTACACATCATCTCACCAAGAATTTGATAGGTTCACCCTTAATTTTTTAGACTTTTTGTTCCATAATTAAATGCTAGCTTTAATGTTAAATAATTTCCAGATTTACTTGAAGTAATTTACCACAGTTTGGGCCAGCATCATTTATAGCTGTAAAATCAATAAACTGGCTCTAATTTTTAAAAATAAAACCCTCCTTTTCTTTGAACTAGTGTCTCCAGCTCAGTGAGGAGCAGACAAGGCCCTTGCTGCTAGTCTGAGTGGAATGTGGGTCTGTTGCTCACTGGCCTATCTGCAAACATCCTCCTAAATGGATGTCAGGCAGGAAGAACTGACTTACAAACATCTCAATAACCACTTCTTTAGGGCTCACTCTTAACGAACTTTACTAATTAGTGTCTATATGATTTTAAACTTTTTCATTTACACTATAAAGTCTGGGCTTTTACCGTAACTATATAATCTGAAGTTCTGCAGTTTTTGTAAGTTCTGGAATTACTTAGGAATATGGTTCTAGGGTTTGGGTACCATTTAGCTGCTTTTTTTAAGGCAGTAGGAAAGGAACTCATTTTTTAAACTTCAGCCATGTAGTATTCTGTTGGTCTTTCCATTCATCTCACAAATGTTCACAACAACCCACAGAAGAAAGGCAGTTTTGTTCTCATCTTATAGATGGAAAAAGTGAGACCACCTGAGTCTAAGTAGCTTGCTCAGGATTACATATTGAAGATGGATTCAGAGCTGTCTTACTCTAAAACTCACATGGTCTTTCCCCATGGTTGTACCATGTTTAAGATGGCATTTTATAAAATCAAGCATTTGGGTAGCTTAAATTACTTGATTTCCAGAATCAGTATCCAGAAAGTAACTTCAGTACTGAATACACATGTATATACATACACACGCTGTACTGTACAATGCCACTCAACTTCAGAACACTAGAAAACCTGAGTCTTCTGATCTGTTATAAATTGATTTGTGGGTTGAAATTTGACACTTACTATGAAAATTCAGTTATCCACAATACCTTATTTAATCTCTAATAGTGACACACACTTCTTTAAATGTCCCCAGTTAACGAAATCATGGTCTTTAGATATTTTCTTTAAGGTTGATTTCCTAGTTAGACTGGGTTTTCAAGTTTTAAAGGGTTGGAAGATTCATCATCTTATCAGAGAAGAGAATAAAGTATCTGTTCTTGGGTTGTACAGCCATGCAGTGAGGGAACTGGGATTACAGGTTTGGCTTCTGTCTTGTCTTTCTGTTCAAATACGGATTTCAAGTAGACACAGTGGAGCACTGAAAAGAAAACCCAGTATCACCCAGAAATCACAGGCACAGATGATTTGACTAGGCCTTTTTTGGTTACCCTGCTGTCCCTCAGGTACAGATTTTCCTAAGTACCTGTGGCAGCCTATCACTTTGTTGCCATGTCTGTCTCTGCTGGACTGTGAACTCTGTCTTGTTTGCCTTTTATCTCCAGCTTCTAGCTCACAGTTGTCATGTGGAAACCTATCCCGAGTGTTTAAAGAAGAAACAAACATGGGCCAGTTTGCATTTGCCATTCTTCCATGGGATTGTGTTCAGAAACATTCCTCGTGATGACTCGGCATCATTGGCAAATCTGTGAAGAACAGCTGGGTGGTGTGGCTTGCTAGCCTGGGGATTAGGATATAGTGCCCTGTGACCTTGAGCAGGAAGCTGGTGTCTGGAGTCTTGATGTGACTTTTTGTAACTGAGAGGTACTTGCGTGTCCCAAATTGGCTGATTCTGTTACCTACAAACCCTTTCCTAATAACAATGATTTTAAATGATTCTTTAAATTTAATATACTCAGCAAAAGAAAAATGAACTGAGATACAGAATGGACTCAGGTCAGGTCACCTGGGTTCAGATCCCAGCTCCCTCTTCTAGTTGGAGGCAAGTTGCATAACCTCCCTGGTTTTCAGTTTAGCTGCCTGCCTGTGGGGTCGTTAGGTACTCAGAGCGTTGTCTGGCCCAGTGGAAGCTGTTTCGGTGATGGCTGCCCTGCTGTAAAGCACCAGGCATGGTAAACATTCTCTGAAGTGTGAGGAGGATGTGTATATCGTGCTTTCTGGAGTATGTGCAATAATAATTAAATTCTACTGAATAGGAAAGCTAAATAGGTTGTACTGTAAAGTCAAGATGGACATGTAATGTGGCTAGCTCTGGGGGTTAATTTAATAATGAGCCAGAGTAATAGGGCTGCCAAGAGAAATTTTTGTCATCATCGTAGATCTGTAAGAACCTGCACATTGAATTGAGATTTACTTTTTCAGAAGAAGCTGAGTGTTTTCCAGTGATCGTATAGCTGTTCAAAAGATTTTTAGAACTACTTTCAGAATTTCTTTCAGCTTCAGACTGTGAGTTACCCAAAGAGAATCAATCTTACGTGCTTTCAAAATCCATTTGTCTGATCACCCGTCCTATTCACATTTGTCAAAATAGGTGTTTCAGTCTAAAGGCATTTTAGAAAAGTATGAAAAATACTTTAGTCAAGAATAATTGTTGGATTGAGTGTGTGTGTATCTATATATGTCAAGTGTCAGCTCTGTGCTCTTACGCATTCTCATTTAAACCTCACAGCTACTGTAGAAAACCCATTATCCATTGTGAAACAGCCTCAGGGAGCCCACAGGTACCCGCACTGTGGATTTGGTCCACTGCTATCACTAGCTTTGTTGAAAGAAGGCATCTGAATACTTGGACAGGGAGCATGTTCACCTTAGCTCACAAAATACACTCGCCTGTGTTCCAGCGGCACCACTTAGGATTTGCTTGGTAATTTCTCTGAGGCAGATGACTTACGTGTTGTTTGTGTGCTGTCAGCCAGAAGTCCAGGGACATTTACTAATACTCCAGGCAGTGACTGTCTTAAAATGGACCATTGCCATCATCCTTGGGAGAAGATGTAAAGCAGTTGATCCTCAGCACACAGAACAGGACTTCATCCCCTTAAACTCTCCTGGGTAGTTAATTATTAGAGTTGCATGTATTTTAAGGTTTTGCATTTAGTATCTCATCCTGTTCAGAGTAGAGTGACCTTTTGAAGGTTAAAGATACTGGTTATGTGTTTTTTTAAGTATGTCCTACGAGTTGATGGCACTCTGTCTCCACTCAGTGGGAAATAGGATCTAGAGCAGGCTGGAGCCTGCTCGTCCTGAAGCTACCTGCAGAGAAGATAGTGGCAGAAGGTATGACTGCTTTTCTTGTCTTTCCTTAGTTGAATTCCACCTGGATAACACATACCTGTTTTACACTGAAGCCCCTGCCTAGAAGTACACAGAAAGATTGTGACCCATTAGTCACTACAGTGACTTTTCACATGCTGGCTGATGGCCTGATTGACCTGGTTTCAGGAAGTCCTGTACAGGCGCTGCCTTAGTCGCGTCTGTACAGAGAGGACTTCCTGTGCCCCCTGCAGTCTACACAGGGAGCTTAGGGCTGTGAGTGAGTCTTTGTCACCAAGTCCTGTCTTCCAGGTTCTTGAGAGACTTGTCTCCAAATGTGTACCTCCTTCCCCACTGTCTGCATCTCTTCTGGCTGCTTTCCTTCTGTGCCCACCTGTACAGAAACCTTCCTGTTCGAAATCTTTTGCATGATTCTTACCCCTCTAGCTGCATTCCTGGTCTTGCTGTTCTTTCCTGTCTGCCAAAATCTCCTATACCTTTGGCTTCCTTTTCATTAGGCTTTCAGTCTTTTCAATTCCTTTCAGTTTAGCTTTTGACCCTAAAAACCTCTCTGGATCTTGTGAGCCCTACTTGCCAACCTTCTACAGTCTCTTCTCCAGCCTCAGCTTGTGCATTTAACCCATTAGCCACCAGCCAAATGTTCCTTAGTGGCTGTGATCTGTTCTTGTCTCTTTCTCATGTTCCCATCAACTAAGCCTCAAGTCAGGCTCTTTGTCCCTCCCTCGGTACGACTTCAGAGAGCTTGGCAGTTGTCATGGCCTCATTTGCTGTGTTTATTACCTCAATCCTAATTTGTTTTCTTAGTGCCATTCTAACTGCTTGTGATTGTTTTCACTTAAATTTTTTATTGTGACCTCAAACCAACAATCACGTGTTTATTTCCCTCCCTAGGTCTCCCCATTCTAACTCTATGTCATTCTTCAGGAACATGACTTTTTCATTTATCCAACATTAAATCTTAAAGAGCCACAAGTATGGATATTTGCACATAAGAACTTAATAATTTTTATGAATTTTAGCTCTGCTAAGAATTAAATTAGATTTCAGTTCTCTCCACTTCAAAAATATAACAGTTTAAGAACTTTAAAGAAATTTGGATTCATTCAATATAGGAAAATAACCTCTGGTTCAAAGTATTTTTTCTTTTTTTGTATTTCCTAATCCACTGCAGGAAGTCTTGGATTTGTTATTTTAATTCTAGCGCTTGTTGCAAACTTGAAATGTGGTTTCTGGCAGTATTTTAATCAGGTTATTTATGACAAAACTTTCTTCTGCGATGTGCAGTTTTTATCTGGTGACTAGGTCTGAAAATGTTAGGCTATCTGTCAGGACTGACTATTTAATGAAAGTAGGGCTCCTAAGTCCCTAACATTCTTGTGCAGTTTTAGGAAATGTTCCTGCTTTATGAATATCTAGAAATCAAAATTTTTCTAGTTTGGTAAACCCAGGAGCACTTTTTTTCCTTGGTTATTTCCAGTAGTCTGACCTACTGCCCTTTCAAATGCATCTTTTAAGAATCTCCATATCCCTGGATTAAAGCTGATGTTGAAAGTACTTGTGTGTGGTATGAAATGTTTCCTGCGGTGCCAGTGCATAGTGCTGCTAGGCCTCAAAGATGAGAAGCACAAAGTGAATCTAAAATTTTAAGCAAAAAAGCAAAAGAAAAACACAGTATTGATTTAATGGCCCCCTGGAATTTGTGAAAAGATTCACACATTTCTTGGCTATGAAATGTAGACATTTCAAGTAAAAAAATCTTGTTTTAGAATAAAGATGACTGAGGATGTGTCTCACCTGTGCTGTTTGGCTGACAGCTAGTTGACTTTTCAGATGATGTTCTTAACCCCCCCACAAACATGTATTGGGAGTTTTGGTTCCCAGTAATGTGGGACTGCGTGCTCTGTTTAAACATTTTTGAGCAAGCAGAGATGTTTTATAGCTTGCTCATCTGTATGTCAGTGAGTCAGTAGTACTTAGGATTCTAGTACTTAGGATTCGCTTCAGGATTTTGTTGTAAGTAGCAGAGCTGAATCTGTTCATAGAGAGGCTTCTTGGTTAGAGGCTGTGCAGACTTGGGAAATTTCATTTTTGTGACTATGTAATGTTTTCAGTCTTTACTGAAGGGAAAAATGAAAGAATCAAAAATTATTAGGACAGTAAGAACCATCATTTTAATCTCTTCTCTACAGTGCTTGGAACACTCAGGATAAAGTAAGTTTCAGATTAGACCAAAGTCTGAAAAGAAGTATAAGAAATTGCTAAAGCAGTTTGTGGTAGGGTGATGGCCTCTTTTTCAAAATGTTTTTAATGCACTTACTATTTATGTTTTATAATGGAAGAAATAAATGTAAATGTTAAATTTACCTGAGCCTCCTACAATAAATATAATAATCATCGTGGTTGTGGGCCACTTTGCTGGGGCCCATAAAGAATTTGAGCCAATTTTTAAAACTTGGATTGACATACTGTCACTTGTCACTTGACATATTCAAAGGAAATGAAAATAGGTTATTGATGGAAAAATCTTTTACAACATTTTTCCTCTAAAAAAAACCCAAGCTTCCCATCTGTTACTCTTTTAAACATGTAAACTACCTGTATGTCCAGCTGGGTTTGTGCCAGGTACCACCCTCCCTTTGTTTCCTGGTCCCTGTGCCCACAGTGGCCCAGTGATCTAGTCCAGCTTGGAAACCTCTGGCCTCCAGTTGCCCTTGGGTGAACATGGGGCGTGCACCATTGCCCACAGGCAGTCTGGGCCTTATCTGCTTCACACCCTTCCTCTGCTTCCCTATCATCCCCTGCCTGATAGACGTCTCTGACCAGCTTACCTCATCAGAGGCACCCTCCCAGCACCCTCATCCCTCCACCCTGTTTACTAGCCTTCTGAATACCTGTTTACCCTGTTTACCACCATCTGAAATGACCTTGCCCTTCCATTGCCTGTCACCCCTTTTGAAATGTAGGCTTCACGACAGCAAGAATTTTGTTACCAGATCAGCAAGTCCTAAAACAGTACTTGGCACATGGTAGTGTTTAATAAGAATTATTTGTCACAGCCATACAGTGAAGTAGGTACATCTCCGTTTTGCAAATGAAGCAATTGAATACACAAGCTAAGTAACAGTATACAGCTATTGAGTGGCGAAGCTGTGATTGCAACACAGGCTTGTCTGTGTCCAGAGCGTTCATGTGATTCTGTTACATCTCTCATAATGTGGAAATTCTCCAGGGGGTCCCCATTCAGTGAAAATCCAGGAGAAAATAGGTTGAACTGCCGTGCTTTGGATTCACATATGCCCAAGACCCAGGCTCATCTGCACACATACGCACGAAATTCCCGGACTCGTAAAGCAGACAAAACTACCTTGAGTCTAGAGAATGAGAGGTTGAAATGCCTCTTGCTTGGGCTGCAGCTCCACCAGGAAGCATTTACCAAAACAAAATGAAGGAAACTGGCAAGCAAGTGTCCAGGAGTTGCTGGAAAGTGTGGTTCATGTGAAATCCCTTAGCTGAATTCTAGAAAAGGAAGTGACGCAATAGGGAGATCAAAGCCATAGCTTCAAAATGAAAAGGTAGTTCCCAAATTGTGGGTAAATTGTAACTAAGTTTTTTTGTGTGTGAAGTGTTTAATGACAAACTTAACAAATTGTACCAAGTTGAGACAACTAGATGAGCTGTCATGGGTGCACAAAACCTGTCCACCGGCCATCACAAGAACACCTTGAGGAAAGAGACCAAAGAAAGCTTTGTAGAAGTCCAAGCCCTCTTCAAGGAGTGTTTTATATCAAGAGACTGTTATTAAGACTTTAAAATAGAAATCACTAAGTTTCTTAAAGAATAATTCATCACTTACGTCCGTGTTTTTGCTAGTTTTAGGTAGTATTCCTTCTTTGCAAGAATACTCCAAATGACAGGAAAATATTTTAAAGCAAATGTCCTTATTAATCCCAGGCCTCTGATAGCCGCCGGCACGGGTGTGTTTTGCTGCCCTCTGCTGCTCACGATCGGCACAGCAGTGACGGCTTCATTCCAAAGGCTGCCTCTTGGCATTGCCAGAAAGGTGGAGAAGGATTGGGAAAAGGCAGGACTGTTAGGAACCGTTCTCTTCTAATGCAAACTACCCCAACCAATGCAACCCAACCAGCTCATGCATGCCTGTGCTGCACCTCAAAACTAAACACCAAATTAGGGTGACAAGTACTGCCTTTGCTAAGATGGCAATGAAGTGATCTGGATTTTTAAGTTATTTGAATGATTGTGTCAGTGGAAACATGGATGCTATAAAGGGCACCCCTGTGGGTCACCTTGGAGCTGCCCAACCACACTCAGAATGTGTTCTCTATATTCATCTTGTCTTCCTAGAGAAAATCATGGTCTCAGGAGAGACAAAGCCAGCCTCTGCTCTGCTTTGCCTCCATCATGTCAATGTGTATTGACACACACACACACTCACACACGTTCACCCTGGATGAATTAATCAAATATTTTTGCTCATGGGACATCAGCATGGGTAATAGCTGTTGGCGTTAGCCCTTGTTTGCACCGAGGCATCCACCTGGCAGCTAGGTAACAAACAAGACACTTAACTGGTATCAGCCTGCTGCTTCTGTAAAACAATGATAATAGTAATCAGTTATTAATATTCAGTGAATATGTGTAAAGCCTTCACTAGACATCAAGTGTTCTGTTGGATTTTTAAAATACTGCACACTTAAAAAGCCTATCCCAGTGCCTAACCCAGGGTAAGCTAATTTTCCCTACTAGGAATGATTCCTTTCCCCGTATGTCAGCCAACTAAAAACCATCGTCAGCAACTTGGTCTTTTCTAGAACTGAAATTCTGTTTACGAGGGTGGTTCTTCTGTTTTCTGTACTTAGTGGAGCCTATCATAATATTAGAGTTGTAAAAAATCTTAAGAGTCGCCCAGCCCAGCTTTTTGGCGAGCGCAGGGCTCTCTGCTGTAACCCCTGTGTGGCCACCCCCTCCTGGCCGGGCGGCCCACCCCATCTCTGGATGATCCAACTGTTAGTTTGTCCTTGAACCCAAATCAGCTTTCTGGCAGCCTGTGTCCTAGTTCTGCTATTCAGATTCATCTTTCTGTCCCTGAGGACAGTCCTTTATATATTTGAAGAGGTCTATCACTTCTTCATTTGTGAGATCATCTTTTACCCAGGCTAACGTAAAACGTAATAATGACCAACCTAAATGGATTTTGTTTTTCTAAAATACTCCCCCAGAGTTACTTCTTTTTCAGTGAAACACTGCCTGTATTAAGATGATGGGAATTGTCTGGCCCCTTAAAACCTTACATGTTTTATTGATAGTATAAATTAAAGAGTCCAAAATGATTACTTGAAATAAAGGATGAAAATAATTGCCACTCGTTCTCTCCCTCCAAAATGCAGTACTTGGACAGCTAGTTCTTGCTCTTAGGCAGCATTCTTAGGCAAACTTAACTGCCTGGAAGATTGGGCGTGGGGCAGCAGGGGCGACAGGGGGAGGCTCGACTCAGGGCATCATCCCCACAGCTCCTGACTCTAGTTCTAGACTGGGGCCCAGGAATCTGTATTTTAATGAGCACCGGTGCTCCCACAACTGTAGTGCAAAACATTCCCCTGGACAGCCTGGGGTCCCACCTGAAGGCACTGCCTGGCTGCAGAGTAATGAGCCGACCTGCCCTGTTTGTCCCCAGGAAGCTCTTAACTGGCAGGAGCCCCGGCTGCACAGATGGTGGTGCTTAGCCTGGACCCAAATAACCTTTGCCCTGTACAGAAATGGCTGCTTCCCTTGCCGCCTACTGTTGTTTCCTACCCTCTTGGTGCCTGCGAAGCCAGCTGGGGTGGTGGTGGCTGTGGCTGGTCCTTCTGAGCACTTTCTCTAATCCAGAGACTCTCCTAGGCGTTATGCTTGTGTTCACTCTTTTAATTCTGGGTACCCAGCCCTATTTGGGGTTGGTACTCATATCACCATGTTACCGCTGAGGAAATGGAGGTGTGGATCAGTAGGACAGCTTGCCCATGGCTGCCCAGCTTGTAAGAGAAAACACCTGTATTTTCCAGGAGTCCTGCCCATCTGCTCAGCCAAAACACCTGGCCCTCTCCTGGGGGCATCAGACCCATCCAGCCAAACACCCGATGTCTGATGTCCCAAAGGCACCTTGGACTCAACATGGGGATTGGCCATTTTCCCTCCCTAAGCTGCTAGCTCTTCAGTCTTGCTTAGCGCAGCTGGTGTCATTTCCTTTGTGCAGGCCCCTCTGTCCTGACTCTTTAAGTCTCCCAGGTCCAGCTCTGCTCAGTCCCTGTTGACTGCCTTGCTGCTGGCCCTCCTCCGAGTGTCTGGGACGCCCTGAGCTCGGGACTGAGTGTTATGTGAGCACGTGGTGGTGCAGCCGCCCCACGTGGTGGGGTGCCGCCGTTGCCTGCGTGCTGCAGTCTAGTCCCCCTCAACCCACCACCCAGGAGCTGCTACTGTCATCATCAAATGGCCTGATCCGGTCACTGTCCCCAGGTTAAAACCTCTCGGCAGTTCCCCATAGCCTGCAGGACAAAGGCCAAAACCTGTACTCTCTGCCACCACCTGACCTTTGAACCTGATCTCTCATAGATCCTACTTTGAACTTGTACCCCAGCTGAACTGCTCGTTCCCTACATGCACCACCTACTGCTGCCTCCCAGCCCTGGCACAGCCTGTCCTTCCCTGGATGGAGGATGCTGACCCCCTGCCCCTAACCTGCTGGTTGAACATCTAGTTTGGGGGTAGTCTTAAATTTTGATATGACTTCTAACTTACGAAAAAAGTTGCAAAACAGTACAAATTCCCTATAGCCTTAACCTTCATTGAGGTCATTAATTACTAACATTTTATGCACACATATGCACACATTTTTCCTGACCTTTTGGAGAGTGAATTGCAGACATCATACCCCTTTGCCCCTGAATTTACCAGTATTTATCTTCTAAGAACAAACACTTTTTCTTACATAACCAAGTTGTACTTACCAGAATCAGGAACTTGAATACTGGTGCAATGATTTCTAATCCACAGGCTATGGTCAGATTTTGCCAATTGTCTCAGCAATGCCCATTACAGCTGTCTTCTCCTGGCTCAGGAGCCAGTACTCCTTAATAATAACAAGGTGACATTATGTTGTCATGTCTCCTTAAACTGAAATATTTGAGGACAGTCTTTGAGGACCCTAGCATTTTTAAGGAGTGCAGGCTAATTGCTTTGCAGAGTGCCCCCCAGCCAGAGCTCACATGCTAGTTCCTCATGTTGGATCCAGGTGATGCCCTTTCTGGCAGGAACAGCATGGAGGTGATGCAAGCCCCGTGGGCAGGAGTCCGGAGGCCCCTGCTGCTGGGCCGTGTCCGTGACTGTGAGGCTGATAGAGGTGGGGGGAGGGGGGTGCAGGGTGGGAGGGCAGTCTTAACTGAGTTTCTCAACTGCAGTTTTCAAGTCACCTCTTTGAGGGAAGCTTTCTGGGGACCCCGAACCCCATTCCAGGCACCCAGTTAGGTCCTGTGTCTCTCTTCCCATAATACCCTGGGCTTAGTCTCCACCTTTGGTAATTCAGTTGCACCCCGGGGACTCTGTACCTCTCCTCCCCACTCTGCCGCAAGTTCAGGAGAGCAAGGCTCGCATCTTGCTCATCATGGCAGCCCCAGCTTCTGATCCAGGGCCTGGCACATAGTGTGTGCTTAATAAATACTTGTTGAGTGAATGAAAGATTGAGTGACACCAACTGGGAGCTGACTCCATTACAAAGCAAAAGCTTCCAGATCTCTCCAGATGAGTCCGCACTTTATTTCTGCTTTATACATGGAGCATGGCGATGTTTTTGGATTTCTTTTTATACCGGATTTTTCCTGGAAGCATCAAAGTCTGACTAAATCTCATAGAGAGGAACAGTATTTATTCTTCCTTTTGAAGTCCCAGAATGGACTGATTTTAGCAAATTTGAGCCCCAATCCTAGATTTTTCTGTTTGTGTCTTCATGGGAGGATGGATGGGAGTGAGGGGAGATTTCACTGGGTCTCTGATGGAGTGAAGTATTTAGACCCAGAAGAGCAGCCTGAAACGTCTGTCAAGCATCTGTCAGAGGGAGGAGGGCCCTCCGCGCTTCGCCCTGACCAGCTCCACCCTGCACACCTGGGTGAGTCAGGGCTGTGTGGAAGCCTCTCAGATCTCTCTCTCCCTTTGTTTCAGACGCAGGAGGAGGGACACGCACTGATGTCGTCACACCTCCCCTGCAGCTCTGCCATCTCGCCATCCGGGTGCCAGGGCTGCGCGCACTGCCACGGCTGCTACAGGGAAACCCCCGGACATGCGGTTCCTGGAGACCAGGCCTCCTTTCTGCCCCGTGTGGCTCTTTGTGAAGCTTAGGACAGCACCCACCCTCTGGGCTGGGTCCTCCACTGGCCCTACTGGGAAGTCACTGTGGGGAAGGGCTGAGGAACCAGAGTTTTGTGGCTTATGAATAATAGCTGTTGTGCATTATTTCTGGGGGGAGATTTCCCAGTCAATGAGGCCGCCTTTGCCAGCCAGCGGGGCAGGGAATGTGGGTCCCCGACGGCAAGGAGTGGATGAACCGTGTGACCTCGGCTGTGGGCTCACTCAGTGCAGCTTGCTCTCTGCCATTACTAGACTGTGACTATGGTCAGGAGACGAAGGCTCAGGGGGTAGTGAGCTCCCGAGCCCCTGGGACATGATGGTTGCAACACGTGTCTTAACAGCTTCCAGTCCCATCTTAGGGAAATGGCCAAAGAGCAGCTTGGCGGGAGCAGTCTCAAAATGGGTGGGGCCGCTGCAGCAACTGCAGCCTGGGTGGAAGAAGAGCTTGTTGTACAGATGAGTAATGCTTCTTGTGAATGCAAGTCGGCGTGTCTTACCAGGGAGGGGGCCTCCCGCCCCCCCTGCACTGTCTGAGGCCCGGTGTCTGTGTGTGGGTGCTCATAATGGGCTCCCCAGGGCTCTTTCGTTATGCTGACATGAGTTGAGCTGCATTGAATTGAATTGAACTGAAATAAACGGATTCATTACAAACAAGTATGAATCTCTTGCTGAGTGCCAGGCCCTGGGGAATCAAAGATGCATGAGACAGCCCGGGTGTACACCAACTGGGCCTACAACCATAACATCGTGGACTTGTGGCAAGATCACCTTTGGGGCTCTGGGGACGGAGGATAAGAGAGGCTTCAAGAGGAGATACTGTTTGAGCTGAGCCTTTAGGCACAGAGTGGGAACTTTGGAGAGGAGGTAAAGGCCACCAGGAAGTAGCAGGAGCAGGAATAGAGAGAGTGATAAAGCAGATAAACAGCTACCCAGCTGACGGATGACACAGATGCACATGTGCACGTGTGCACACACACAGCACCTGCAACATGGCCCATGAACCACCTGGAAGTCCCCATACCTAAGGCAGAATTCTCAGGGAGCTGCCCCCGGAATCTGCATATTAAATCACAATTTACGAGAATTAACATTTTGAGACTCATGGGGAGTGGGGGGCGGGCTAAGCCTCTGTAGGTACTAGGGAGCAGTCAGGATCCGTTCCTGTGTCAACTGAGTGAGTGTCACACTTCAGGGCCCATGGGAATCCCCGAGAGGACTTATTAACACGCAGACTGCTGGGCCCGCCCTGAGATTCTGCATCAGTGGGTCTGAGCTGGGCCTGGGGACTCATGATCCAGTTAATTTTATGTTCCAATAAACATGTGGTACCTGCAGCCCCCAAACTCTGAGCACATGTGACACCCCATCCATTTTTAGAATTCTAAGCAGCTTCTTGGTGAACCTCTGTCTAGGATCAATAAAAAAAAATTTGAACCTGGGCCCAGAATTCCCCAGTTGTCACCACCCTTGTGGTGTGACGTAGTGGATCCTGTCCCACAGCCATGCGACACAAGCAAGCCCTGCCTCTCAGCAAACGTTCCTCGCACCGCCCTGGGCGTCGGGGATTTGTTGTGTCCCGGGACAGGTCAGGAGCACACTACCTCTGGGCGGTGAAGGGACGTTCTCCAAGTCCAGGGCCCTCCTCCAGGCTTGTGTGGGGAGCAGTGCCAAGGCCACCAACAGAGGGATGCAGGGCGGACTTCAGGACAGGGGCGGCACCGCAAGGCAGCCCTACCTCCCGAAGCAGGGGCTTCCACTGCTTTTTAGAGAATGGAAGACTCTGAAATGAATATGTAATGGATGATAATTTTGCATTACATGTAGGAGCAATTAGATAGGTCAACTTTGGGATACCATGAATCCTTCCCTCTATAATGAGAAGTAAAATGAAGGCCTTTCTTTCCCAGTTCTTGTGAAATGACTGCGGCCGCCATCCTCCCAAGTCCTGAGCCTCTTGAAAAGGCTTTGCTGTCCCCCGTATTCCTTGGAAGAGCGAGGGTCTGTCTCCGTGAGGGCCTTAAGTGCTCAGACACCTGGCGACTATCATTTAGAGGGCTTCCACTTATTTGAAGCTCTGTATGCACTTACATTTTGGGAAATGGGCATTTTATACCCACTTTGAAGATAAAGATATTGAAGTCCAGAGGCTCTGAATCACACAGACGAATCACAGACAACCAGGCTTGGGATTTGAACCCAGAGCTGTTCTGCTCCAAATCCCGTAAGATTTTTGCACTGTATTACAGTCAGGATGCCTGTAAATGGGCAAGTCTCAGCTTCCTGCACATGAGGAAGCACCACAGAGCTTTAAAAATTCTTAGCAGGTAGCCCCACTCCAGAGACTGATTAAACTGGCCTGGGGCAAGTCCCATTACCTAGATCTAAACAGTCCCCAGATGATTCTAATGAGCAGCCGGGGCGGACAAGTGCCTCCCGTGAGAAGCGCCAGCGAAGGTCAAAGCCACGACATGTGCCCTGTGTGAGGTGAGTGAGGAGTTCCCCGTTGAAGACGTGCATGTCACTTGGCCTGGGCAGAACCCAGTCCTGGCGTGAGGCCCAGCCTGGGGTCCCCACCCACCGCCCTGCCCCTTGCCCTCCGAGCTCACTGCTCTGCCAGCCTGTCTCTCCCTCTTGGGCTCTCGCTGCCCTCCCAGCCCTGGGTGGGCCCGTCAGCTTCAGTCACTGGCCGCAGGCTGTGTTCCTGGACACTCAAAGATGGACAGAGGTCCCTGAGACTTGCCTTGAACCGAGCCGTATTCTGTGTTGCAAAGCGAAGCGGGTCCTCAGTGCCCACCCGCAGGGCTGTCCGTCCCGGTGTCCACCAGCCCGCTCTGCCCGCAGTCCCCAGGTGCCACGCCACCCTGCCCATCATGATCTCCAGCTTCACCGAGACGAGGAGGCTTCTCATCTGAATTTCTCACTGAGCCGCCTCCCCGCCCCCATTGGACTTGGGGTCCTGCATCCTCCTCTTTCCCTGGGTTCCTGTCTCAGGAGCCCGACGCTGTTCTCAGAGCTAAGGCCCCCCTCCACCTTCACCCTGACCCCTGCTCTCTCCTGCAGACCTTGGCACCACAGCCCCTTCCCTCCTGGCTTATCAAGGGTTCCCTCCCTGCTGCACCTCACCCCCCAGAAACACGCTCTCTCCCTTTCCCCTGACGTCTCCCCAGCCCCTCTGACCCTCTGGCAACAGTCTCCTCTCTCCCCCTGGGCTCTGCCGACTCCCCTGCTCACATCTGTGTCCCCACTCACATCCAGCGCCACCCTCCTTGGGCGCAGCAGGGGGCAGGAGCCAAACCCACAGCCTGTCTTCACCCTCCCGGCCCGGCCGAGCCTGCCGTCCCTTTAGGAGTCCGGTGCTCGCCTTCTCCGAGCTGCTCACCCCCCATCCTTGGGACCTTCCTTCTCCAGAGCCCAGGCTCTTTCTGGGTCTCTCCCTCCCCAGTGACGATCTCAGCCCTAGAGCTTCAGCTCCCACAGGACTCAAGTCCTGCCCCAGCTGTCACCTGTCCCCTAGGTGGCGGACACCTCCACCCAGACGCCTGTGCGGACCCGGCGAGCCCTCCCCGGCTCCCGGTGGCGGCACCTGAGCTCTCTCCTCTGGGGAACTTCCCATCCAGGCGGTTCAAGGGTATCTACCTGACTGGCGCCTGGCTCCAGGGACGGAATGTGACCCGGAGCTGGGCACACGGCTCAGAGCTGCCTGGACGAACAAATCCCGGGTCCTTAGTTAGAACGACACGCTGGGTTCGCTAAACTTGGATATAAGGGTGAGCTGCGGGGCCCAGCACTGCTGCTGTGTCGGGTCCCCCCTCGAGGACGAGGGCAACACGAAGCGAGCAGAAGGGGAGAGAGGCGGGGAATTCTAACCCAACCCCTGGGGAATCAGGATACGGCCAGGCGGGAAGCCGCTGCTCCTGGGCTTTCCAGTGACCACGGGGACCCACACAGCCCTTTTTCTGCCCGACTGGCTGGCTGACTGGCCTGGGCTGGATTTTTGTCACTTGCTATCAAAGGCTTCCTGTAGGAACCTCAAACAAGACTGAACCCACCTATGGGTAAAATTGTAACATTTCCAGAATGTCTCACCTGGCTTTAGTACATCTGCATATCAACAGGCGTTCAGAGGTGGAAAGAAGTGCGGCTTTAGTGCATTTGCATCATTCCTCAGGGGTGGGGAAGTTCATCTCAGTATCAGTGGGTAATCACCTGGGCAAGGAGGGCTTACCTGTACCTGAGAGGTGAGGGGAGGGCCGGTTTTTGCTTCTGCTGGAGCAGGAAAGAGAGAAGGCCCCGACTACAGTTTGTGAGCAATAAACAGATTTTAAACTTTATTTCTCCCTTTGAGTGATTTTGGTTTTTAGAGGTATTTTGCCCTGGGATTTCCTTTTCCCAGACTTACAATGACATGCCGGTGTAGGTTCACCCTGGTCACAAGTGTCCCACCCTGGTGGGGACGGCACCTGGGGAGATCTCTGCAGCTCCCTCTCTGCTTTGCTGTGAACCTAAAACTGCTCTGAAAAGATAAAGCCTTTATTTGAAGAAGACGGTGCAAACCAGCAGCATCCTCCTCTTTTCATCTCCGCTCCTCACATCCTCCCTGGGTTGGGCTTCCACCTTCATCACAGTGACCGGGCCCCGACCTGCTTTGGGTTCACACCCCCACGCCCACCTCCTTCACGTGCCTCCCAAAGCCGGTCACCCTTCAGTCCCACCTTCCTCCAGGGGATCCAGACCCTTGAGGCTCAGGATTCACCTTGCAGGAGGGAGGGCTGGGCTGCTGCCTGGTGCCAGTGAGCTGGGAGAGAGTCCGGTGGGGACGCTCTGGAAGATTCTGGAAGGTCGTGGGCAAGGCAAGGACAGGGCACCTCTGGAGGCTGGTCCAGTCCCTCTTGGCCTGCTTGTCCAAGCTGGAGACAGGTGCCCTCGGTGAGTGGGCACACTGCCCACTTCAGAGGTCTGCGCCGTCGCCAGGTGCCCAGGGATGAATGGTGGGAAGGCTGACCCAGAGTCCGTCCTCACGAGCTCTGACCGTGGAACTAGATACCATGTTCAGGACAGCAGCAGCTACGACTGTCTGCAGACCCGGGACAGCAGATCAGCCCTGGGCTTGAGGTGAGTGGACGACAGCTATCCACCAGGAAACTGGCAGCCAGGCCCGGGACACTGACGGGGCCCAGGGCCCAGTGGAAGCATAGAATCTTGGTTCTGGGCCTCAGGGAGAAGCACAGAGCAGTGCTGCCAGCAGTGACAGCAGAGGGGACTTAGGCACTAGGGTGAGTTCCGCGTTGACGGCAGGGCTGGCTTCCCAGGAGTCCAAACAGGTAGTTACCCAGGGCCCAGAGCCTGGAGTTTCGGTGCCACCTCGAAATCCTTTGATTGTATCTTTGAATTGGGCTTTGTGGGCCATGAAGTCCAGTGGGACAGTGGGGCATGCACTAGGCGTTTGGGGGCTTGAGCCTGAACTCACCTGTGGACCTGCCTCCCTCTGCCTCCCACCTCCCTCCATGGGGTCTTGGCTACCTGCTCTGCACCTGTGTCTAGAGACTGCAGACCCCTGGGTCCTGGAGGAGGCCTGGGTGCCCACGCAGGGAAGGTTGGTTGGTGTGTGTACCCCACAAGCTAGGTCGTAGGTGAGGGCTCTGGCACCTGTGGGCACCTACCCACAAGGATCCCCATGCTGAGCAAGTGTGACCTTAAATAGCAAAGAAGAAACACCATGGGAAGAGAGAGACAGAGAGAAAGAGGGAAAAAGGATTTTTTCCTGGTTTTTGAACAAGGGCCCCACATTTTCATTTTGCACTGGGTCCTGAAAATTAGGCAGCCAGCTGGTTAAGGGGACCAGTGGGTATCAGAAGACCCCTTCCTGGGAGCTGGTGGTCCCTGTGTTAATACAGGTGGGTGCGTAGCTAAAAAAGAGGCCAGGCAGGGATGCCTGGAGGAAGGTTCTGGTGCATTTCCTAGATTTCAGAGAGTTATCCCAGCAGACACAATGGTGTGAGGTGTATATTTGCAAACAGTCTGCCTTAGTGTTAGCCTGAGGGCAACTGGGGCACCAGTGAGGGGCAAGAGTCTAGGCCGGCCTTTCATTTCTGGAGCAATGGTTTCCACACTTCCTGGGCTTTAGAATTCTCTGGGAATTTGCTAAGAATGCCTATGGCTGGGTCCCATGCTCTGAGATCCGGCATCAGTAGGTGTGAAATTGAACTTTTAACTAGCAGTCTAGGGAATCCTCTGAATGGGTGGGTAGGTGGGTGGTGGTCCACCCTGGGGGTTGGCGTGAGGGGAAGGAAGCCATCTTGGGGGCTCTGCCCTGGGCTGTGCCTTGTGGAGCAGAGGTGAGCGGGCCTGCAGAATCCACCCGCAGCACCGCAGGCCGACCCTGTTTCCGTGTCATTTGTTTTGCAACGAAGGCACTGGAGCAGCTGGGATTCACTGGGTGACCTTGGGGACAAAGGCACCCATGTCACCTCTGCTCGCACATTTTCCAGAAGCATGCATCCTAGTTTTCAGTAACTGCCTTCTCAGCGGATGGCACACACATCACAGACACTCCATGACACCCACGCTCTGTTTTATGATTTTTCTGGTGGGCAACTGCGTCCTAACAAGGCCACTCGGTAGCTGGCTGATCTGGGAAAGCCATTCCTCCCCTCTGCTCCGAGGCGAGAAGGACTTGTTTTCACTTCCCAGCTGCCTGGATGTGGGTGAAGACAACAAACAAAAGTCACAGGGAAACACTCCGTAGCAGGCAAAGTGCAACAGAAACACATTCAAGTATAAGGTGGGGGAAATTAGAACAGCAGGATGCAAAGAATAAAAATAGTATCTGAGAAGCCAGATTACCAATTTCTTTTCTTCACATTTTCCTTCAGATCCCCAATTTTCTAAACTGAGCATGTGGCACTTTTATTTTAAAGCCCCGTGAAAGAGCTGCGCCAGGTCCACAGGCAAAGGCAGGGCTGACAGACGGCTGCCCCCCACGCTGGCCCCTTTGCCCGGTTCCTCCCTGCCCTGCCGGCTGGGTGGGGCGAGAGAGCAAAGGGCTGCGGCCGAGCACGCCTCTCCCACATTCGGCCGCAGCATCCTTTCCTTAAAAGCAAACCGGCAAAGGAGCATCCGCTGGTTTTTTATTTAGGAGACCGACTCTGGCAGCCTAGAATTGGAGGGGACTTTTTGTTAAAGAACAACCTTCAATTTTCAGGTTAAAATAAACCCAGCCATCTGGCCCGGTCCCTGGCCTCTGGTGCTGTTGGTGATGGAAGGGGGAGCAGCTCAGGCCAGGGCAGCAGCCCGGCTGTCAGCAGCACGTCGGACGGGCCTTGATCCGTGGTCCCTCAAGGAGCTTTTACAATCCTTAAGTACAAGAACTGCTGCAGATCCCGGGGGACTTGTGTGCTGGGCGGGGGCTGAAGCAGGAGCCGGAGGTGCCGTCCCCCGAGGCCCGGAGTCCGCGTCCTCTAACATCCTATCTGGGCTGCCCGTCCCTGCTCCTGAGACGCTCTCCCTCTCGCCTGGGGGTCTAGAGGTGTCCGTGCACCACACTTCTTACCTGCTGGGGCTCTGGTGGCCACATGGGTGTGGAAGTGGCTGGCCTGGGCTCCCCTGAGGAGCTCGTCTCTCACTGCCCCTGGGGATGCTTATGCCGCAGGTCCACAGCCCGCACTTTGAGGAGCAAAGTAGCAGCAAGGGCTAGGCTTCACCCGGGTGCTAGGTCTGCACTCCCCAGCCGGGCCTCCTGCAGCCAGGCCCCAGCCTTCCCTGCAGTGCAGGGGGTGGCAGCTCAGGGGCCTCCCTCAAAACAACTCGAGGGAGGGAACCTCTGGTAGGCACTGAGCCGGCAGGTGGCTGGACCCCAGAGCCGGAGGAGCTGGCCGCCTCCCAGGACCCTCCCGCTTGGCAGGGAGCATTTCAGCCCCCACTCCCAGCCCGGGGCAAGCACCAGAGCGAGGGGCCCTGGGGTGGGTGGGAGGCACCCTCTCCTCCTTCAGCCAACCTGGAGAAGGCCAGGCTGCCTGGGGGTGGGGAGAGACCTGCGTGTCCTGGGGCCCTGCGGCTGACCTGGGATCTCGGGGAGCGACAGGGGTGCTGGGAATGGTCCGGGATCCCGGACCTCCCCCTGGAGAGCTCCTTCCTGCTTGTCTTCTGTTCCCCACCGGGGGCTTCCGGGGAGGAGGAGGTGGCAAAGACCCCTTGGGCCCCAAGGACAGTGCCCGAAGCTCCGTCATCTCCCACATGCCGTTCCTGCACTGCACCCCCAACATCTTTGCAGTGACTGTGCCCCACAGGACGCTGCCCACCTGCCTCCCCAGGCAAAAACGCAGCACTCTCGCGAGGAGAGACGTCCCTGGAAACAACCGTATGAGGAAGACCTACTCTCCTGATGCACTTACTCAGTAGCAGGTGCCGTTCCAAGCACCTTATGTATATAAACTCATCTAGTCTGCACGGCCAACCCGTGTTGTTATCCCCATCTTAGGGATGGGGAAATGGGGGCTCAAGGCCATGCAGCCATGAGGCAGAGCTGAGATGTGCACCCAGCCAGCTTGTCCCCAGCCCCGGCTCTTGGCCACTTCTCTACCCCATCTCTCTGACACAAGGCACAGGGCTGGCTATGTCTTCAGGCAGGGGGTCCTAATGTTTGGGGTCCCTCCAGCCAGGGCTGGCTTCCCTTCCCCTGTCCCTTGGCACGTCCCTCATCCGATCTAGCACGTAAGAGGCTCTCAGAAAAGGTGTGATGATTAAGGTCTCTGTCTTTCAAACATGTGGTGTTCTTTCCACTCACATGAGGCATTTCAAATTTACAGAGACAGAAAGTGGAATGCTGGTCACCAGGGGCTGGGCTGGTGTTCAGCGGGGACAGAGTTTCAGTTTGGGAAGATGAAAAAGTCCTGGAGGTGGGCGGTGGTGCTGATGGCACAGCAGCGTGACTGCACCTGAGCCGCTGAACTACACACTTAAAACGTGTAGGATGGTACATTTTTTGTTGTGTATTTTATCATACACACAAAATGACATGTGCTGTTTCAACTAGAGATTAGCGGCAAGAGTAAGTACTCACCTCTTTCCGGGGGCGGAATGGGGACAGTGACAAAGGTCCCTGCTTGGACCTGAATCCAAGCTGCAGGAGGGGGCAGGGGGCAGGCTGGGGTCCATGCTGGCGAGGGGCTGCTGTTTCTTTGGGCCCCACCACAGAGAGGTTTTCCTGCTCCTGGTCACACGGATGTCAGAAGCCACTTCCTAGAAAGGACTTTTTCCTTGTTTTCTTTTCCTTGGCAACATATCCTCTCCCAAGGTCATCTTTCAGGAGTGAAGCCCCCTCTTTAGACGCTAATCCCAGATGTCTAGAGGTCACAGTGAGCCTCTGTTCTGGGTGGGCCCCCAAGGCTGTGCCTTCTCTGTAGCTCACAGATCTGATGTCACCCGATCCTGTTGGCTCCCCTTGAAAATAGACCCTAGACCCAAACCCAGACTCTTGCAGATCCAGTCCCGTCACTGCTCCAAGCTGCCACCATGTCTTGCCCACATTCCTCTGACTGCATCTTGACCGTCTCCCTGTCACTCTGCAGCCAGCATGACCCTCATGCCCTGGTCCCTTTTGGCCTCTCCCTTGCTCACTCCACCCCCAGCAGGGCGGCTTCTGCAGGACCTGAATGCTCCCTGGAGGCCCTTTGCTCTGGGGTTGACCCCAGTCATCTGAGTGGGTGACTTTCTGCTTGCTGGCCTACAACATCTTTGCTCCTCCTGCCCCGGCCCTCCCTGCACCCCTACATGCCCTCCTCTGCCCCTGGAACCTGCGTGCCCTTTGCCTTCCTTGTCTAGTCCGTGAGTTCCACGAGTAAAGAAATCTGGTGCTTTGTTACGTGCTGTATCCCTGTGCCTGGCACACTGCAGCTGCCCAGTAAACACTGTCGATTAAGCACGTAAGATTAACTGCCTCCTGCAGGGCACCCCCAAAGCCCAGCTCAGTTCACATGCCTCAGCTGCGTTTTGACAGCTATAAAAATACAACTGATTTTTAAACATAATCCCTTTTTATTTTCCCCTTCTAACAGGGCAAGTAAGCATCAGGAAGAGGGTCCAAAGGATGGACGCAGAAACAGAAGCATGGCCTCCGGCTAACGGGAGGTCTGGAATCTTCTAAGCCAGGACTCACTCATTGCCTTGGTTCCCTGTGCTTGACTGAAGGCACAACAGAACAGAAACCCAAACCCATTTATTTGCCTAGTAAGTGTTATTGCTAACAAGGACGCTCATCATGTAAATCACTATTAGAGCCAAAACATAAATTCTGTAGATGTCCATTCTGCATGTGCCCAACTCCCTCTACTTCCCGGACAACTGCCTGGCGAGCTGGACGCCCCCCAGGACTCCAGCCGCCTCCACCTCCGTCAGGGCTGTCGGAAGCCCAGAGTGCCCGGGGCAACGGCACAGCCTGCGTTTGCTCCACATCAGCCCTCTTCTGGAGTGACGGGCAGCACTCGCCTCCACGGGCCTTCTCCCAGGGGCTGCGCTTGACCCGCAGCACGCAGACCCGGGGTGGGAGGAGGGGTGTTTCCCCAGAGGCTGCTCCTCTGCTGCCCGCACCGACCTGGACCAGGCTGGGGTCCTAGGAAGGAAAATCACCCCACCCACTGGGGCCTGTGAGTCGGTGGCCAGCAGCCCCCACCCCCAGCGGAGGCTGGAGGGCTTGGCTCTGGTGTACTCCTCGTTATCATTCCCAAGTTATGTGGTTATTTTATTTTAATCCAAGTTCAGGACCCTCATTGTATCTCGCAGTCAGCCTCCTGGGGCTGGTGAGGGGTGTGTGTGTGTATGTGGGGCGGCAGGGGCCCCAGAGGGGACCCTTTAAGGACCACAGCACTGCTGTGGCCTGGCACTCAGCCCTGTAGCAGAGTCACTGCATTTTAAACATTGTCTACAACCAGCTTCCCGTGTCCAACTTCCTTCAGAATGGCTTTCCGAGTCCCGCCTTAGAAGATGCTGGACTTTGCCCCTTCGCTCCTGTACAGTGACAGACCTCCCCCCAACGTGGGTCAGGACCTGCTTTGCCCCCAGAGCTGGCGTCACTGTCCATCAAAGCCGCCACACCCCTCCCTCCCATCTGCAGGGTCAGACTTTGAGTTATGGGACAATTTTTGTTTAAAAATTGGGACAGTTTTCCCAGAGACAATTCAATCCCTTGCAACTGGGAGTAGGGAAGGCAGAGTGGACTTCTCAGGAGTTGCTGCCTAGAAAAGAGAATTCCTGGCTCTGCTGTTGCCAAACCACGACAGCTGCTACTGTCGGCCAACCTGCCCCCCGCCCCCCACGGCCCGGGAAGAGGGCGCCCTGTGCAAGCTGGGATGAAGTCTCCGTGGCTGCTCCCGCAGCTCTGCAGCTGCAGCCGAGCGCAGGGGGCTTCTCTTTCAGGATGCTGCCTGGCTGCCCAGGCCGACAGGAGGCAGGCCTGAGACTCCCCCGGGGCCCTGTCCTGAGCAGGCTGCGGTTCGGGGGCAGGGCAAGCCGACAGGGTTACAGCAAATCACAGGACAGCCGTGTGATGAGCAAGCTGCTGTTTTTAAAATATAACATTTATTGCTTAGATGGTTTGATACAGAACAGCTTTTCTTCTCATTCTGAATTTGGAAGTACTATACAACTGAATACAAAGAGGAACAAAAAGTACCAAAACCAAACTTGTGATTCTGTTCATGTGGCATAAACCAGTTTTGTACATAACATGTAGCAGCAGTTTTTAAGTTCCCTTTAGAAAAATATGAGTTCTACACATTTATTATTGTTTCCTGTTTAATGCATGGGCTGAAATCACTAGGATCAACTTCCTTCTTGAAGAAAGAGGAGAGGAAAGAGACAAGAGAAATGGAGGGTACATGAATCGTTCAAAAACAGGCGTCCGACTGCACGTAGCTTCCCCGGGGCTGTTCAGGAAATAGCCCTGGGTTTTTTGTTTTCACAGCCAGGAGTTTCATGTAGTGATTGAATCTCAGCATTGTGTCCACAAATCAAAGAGAAAAACAAAAGAGAAAAACTTGCACCTCAAAAAAAAACTTTTCAGAGATCCATATATATATATCTTTTTGTAAAAGCCCTGAGAGAAGGAGAAAGAGAATCAAACAAAATGAATAGAAACAAATTAGCTGGACATGCACACTAAGCTATGATTCACCCAGAGTTTTAAACAAATCACAGATTTCACAGTTTAATACCGGGGCGGGGGGGGGGGGGCAGAGGAGGGGGAGAGGCAGAACAACAAATAATACGTTTGTCAACCTCACTAATAAAATGTGGCAAGACCTTATCGACTAAGAGGGCACAGATGAGGGCTAAATAAAGCTTTGAATCAGTCGTGATTATTGCGAGCTGCAGCCCCGCTGGGCGGTGGGAACCAGATCTGCCTACATCCCACCGCAGCGCAGAGCTCAGTCATGGCCTCTCCCCGCAAGGCAGCGGGTTCTAGTGCGGAGAGTTGCAGAGAAAAACAAACACAAGAAACCCCAAATAATAATAACAACAATTGTCATAAAAAATTAAGGGATGCCTGAACTGGTTTTACGTAGGACCACACTCGCTATAAAGTGACCCTGGGGGATCACTGGTTCTGATCTGTATTCATCTAGAGAAAATAAAACCTCATTTTGAAACTGGTTCATACATCCCTAATACAATTAAAAATCATATATACTCAAACTTTTTCCTTTCACATGCAAAGATATCTGAAGAATATGCATCTTCCTTTGAAGTCTGGGTGGTAGGATTTTGGCCACCAGGTGAGGACGCAGAGGGAAATGGGGCTGAGTGTCCCTGCGTGCACACGTTCCAGGAGAGGAAGAGCACGGAGGGCCAGGAAGGGCAGGGATGCTCAGACAGGTGGGCAGAGGCAGGGCTGGCTCCCCTAGGGGGAGGCAAGAAGGTCTGAGCAGTGGGGGGCCCCTGGCAGCCCTAAGGCTTGGGCATCCTCAAGGTCTCGGCTCAAGGCCAGGATGCTGAGCGCGAGCTCAGCTACAGTAGGATCGATTTCTTTTCACTGCTGGCAGCTGTAGTGAGGGAAGTCTACGGCCTACGTAGGATGCTCCTGAAAAAATCCTGCCTCTTTGCACCCAGGGGTTCAGGCTCTTTGACAACCTGGAAACAGCAAGTTAATCTTCAAGCACCAACCCCAAATCGCAGGAAGGTAAATATACACCTAGTTCTCATCTTCAATCTTGCATGTGCAGTTTTATTACCAGTAGTAGTATTTCCTCGCTTTGCAAAGGACAGTAGCACAGGTGGGTAAGGCCCGGGTCAGGTTTGGCAGGAAGACCAGTGAGTGACAGGCCTCCTCACTGCCTGGCTTTCTCAGAAGCCCAGGCACACGCACCCTCGCTGTCCCCTCTCTGAGCTGCTTCCTGGCTGTGTGTTGCGGGACTGTTCACGGCCCCTGCTGGATTCTGCAGTCACGGAAGAAAGGCTTGTCTAAATACAGTAGAAGAACTGCCACCCGAGGGTGCTGAGGAAAGCTGCAGGCAGACACTTAAATGGGGACCCAGGGGCAGCCTGGGTCTCCCAGGACAAATATTGCCCATTTGTTTCTGCTGACTGCAGAGACCAGCAAACTGATGAACTAAAAAACAAAAATAATAATATTAATAATACATATACCGAAAGGGGGAAATCAGATATATGGCATCTGTGCATGTGTTCCATAGGTTAAGTTGCCAGGGTAACTCTTCTCTGTATGTTAAGAATGGATGTCTTGAAACCTGAACAGTAGTAGCATGTCTAACGTTGAAAGAGTGAGTGGAAACACAGATGACGTTGAAGCTGGAATCTTTCCTGGTTTGAGCTTGAACCAAATTGGAAACCTTCACCTACCATCTCCTGCTATAATACCAGGGACCGAATTACAGCTCCGCCATGTAGCAAACAGAAAAAAAAAACAAAAAAACAAAAACCAGGTCTACTTGAGAAATGAGCATCTTATCTGTATTTTCTCTGGTAAACATGAAATTCACATAATTTTCTTCCAGTTATTGGCTATGGGTATCCAAGGACATGTATCTATCTCCTGTTTCCAGCTCACAGAACATACGTTACTATCACAGATTCTCAAGAACAAGCTCACACACATCAATACAGAAGGTAACGTTAATGCTTAAATGCAAAGGTCCTCTCCAACTAACTCTTGAAAATATTTTCTTTGTTTTTTAAAAAGTCATCGTGGGGAAACACACCACCAGGCTAACACCGGAGGTGGGCAGGTAGCTAAGGCACTCACGCCGATGGTCCGCGTCCCCTGCACGGGACGCGGTACGGCTATGGCACGGTCTCCTTCTCTCTCCCTTTCTCTTTCTCGCTCCCCGGCAGCTGAAGGGCACTGAGGAAACCTCATGAAATATAGATTCGGGACACTTTGCTCTGCTGGCTCTCGTCTGCACGCTGGGGGGCCAGGAGGGGCCGTCACTCCACCCCCAGGAGCGGCGAGGCGCCCTCGGCAGCCGGGATGGGGTGGGCGGGCCGCTTGCCTTGGAGCTCCAGCAGGTCCTGCAGGAGGGCCGCCGGGCTCTCCGGGTCGGGGTCCCCCCGAGACGCCTGCTCCTCGGGGCTGCCAGCGGGAGACGCCCTGGCAGCACTCTTGCTGGTGTCAGCCTGGCTGGTACCAGCTGTCCGACCAGCCACCCGCTCCTCCCGGCGGCGGCTGGGATCCCTGGCGGCGTTGGCCAGGCTCTCCTTCCGGCTCCGGGTGACGGCCACGTGGCTGGTGGCGGGCAGAACTGAGTCGGCCTCGCTCTCCGAGACGGCGTTGTGACCGCTGTGGGCAGACTCGCTCTCGCTGTCCTCCTCTGCCCGCTCGTCCTTGTCGCTGTCCTTCCCGTGGTGTCTGGCATGCCTGGCTTTCTGGTGGACCCGCTGATGGCGAACCAGGCTGTGCTTCAGGGTAAAGGTTCGCTCGCAGGTCTGACATTTGTACGGTCTTTCTCCTGCAGTGACGGGGGAAAGAAATCACGTCATGGACATAGGTGGGGACAACCGATATCCACCGCTGCTCTGCACAGGAGCAGCAGCCATGTGAGCAAGTGCAGAGGCGCCAGGTGGCAGGGGCCAGGATGCCGTCCCACTTAGGGAAACCCTCTTACTGGTCAAACTGGCAAAATGAGGACGCAGAAATGCAAGGGGCTAGCCAGTTTCTCTTCCCCTTTCATCTCTCAACCCAGGTTTTTCACATACTGATCCAGGAACCAGAATCCCAGAAGTGGAAACCCCAGGGACACCAGACCGGCCCGAAAAGGTTCCCACAGGAGGACAGCAGCGGGGTCCCTCCCGGGGACAGGCACCATTTCCGAGGGCTCTGCACAACAGCGGCACCTCCCAAGTTGAAGGCATGCGATACTCTCTGTGCTGCGGCGCCGAGCACCTGGGGCTTCCGCTCCTGCTCACGTACACTGGGCTGTGAGCAGCTGCGGGCGTCACCTGCCGGGAGCTTCCGGACCCCGAGCACAGGGCTAGGCGGACTGCGTGCGGCAGGGGAGAGTGGGGAGAGGCAGTTTGGGCCAGAAGGGGAGGAGGGAAGCCAAGACCAAGGCCCTGGGTATTTTGGGGGGCAGGGGATGGGGGATATGTTTGCATCTTTTGGCTTCCTAAGTATATTCAGGTCTCTCCTTTCTACCAAAACAGCAGCCCCTACTTTGAGCTGTGTAGCCTCCACCGCACGGGTGGGGCTCCCAGGAGCAGAGGCGTGCAGAGCCCCCACGTCCAGCGTGCCCACGAGGCAGCAGGTGAAGATGCTGCCGCACAGCCCGGCTGCACCCAAGCCAAGGGGAGGCTCCCAGGTGGGTCTGCAGCAGACTTTTCACCTAACGGCTGATGAAGCCCAGGTGTCTCCCAACAGAATGCCTCAGAGCACCTGCCCCTGCTGCCTCTCCCCTAGGCCGTGCGTACCCCCACAGCCCTTCCAGGCTCAGGACTTGATGGGACCATGGCCCCCGGTACCCTGTACCCACACTGTTCTAGGTGCTTGTATGTGACAGGAAGGCCATAACCCCCATTCCAGAGATAGGAAGACTGAGGCTCAGAGGGCCAAGGGACTCCCAAAATGCTCTCAAAATTACTGCTGCCGAGGGACCACTCTGCCTTCCTGAAACAAGCTCGCGCCTTTCAAGTGCTAACAGAACAATGCTTTAAATCCTTAGTTTACAGGCTTGGCCCGCACACGCAAGCTCAGTGAGTCTCTCCGCCCCCTGCACCGTGTTCAATGCCGCTCTGGGTGGTACCTCATCCAGACCAAGGGGCCAGAGGCGCCGGGCAGCCCCAGCCCGACCCCTGCAGGCCCGGGCGGCCCTCCCCCGCGGACCGGCGCCCTTACCCGTGTGCGACCGCATGTGACGGGTCAGGTCCTGCAGGGACCAGAACCTCTTGTTGCACACGCTGCAGACCTTCTTCCTCTTGTCCGCCTTGCTGGCCACGCTTCGGGGGGAGTCTGTCTTTGGCTTCTTGTCTTCGTCACTCTTCTCCGAGAACTTCTTCTCGGCCGCTCCCTCCCCGTCGGAGGCACCCTCCACCTCCTCGCTGTGCTTCTCGGCCGCCCCGTCAGCCGTGGGCTCCGGGGCCCAGGAGTCGGCAGGGTTCTCCTCGGGCACGGCGGCTGGGCTGGGCCCCTCGGCCACTCCACCTGCGTCCTGGCCCTCTGTGGGGGGCGCGTCCTCCTCCGGGGGCTCCTCGTGGCTGTGCACCTTTCTGTGGCGGCTCAGGGTCCCCAGGAACTTGAAGCTCTTGCCGCAGATGTCGCAGGCGTGCTTCTGGTCGGGCTGGGTGGCGCCCCCACTGCCCGCAGCGCCCTCGGCCAGCTTGAAGCCCATCAGCTTGCTGGCGAGGTTGAGGTCCAGGCTCTTGTTGCTGACGGTGTCCTCCTCCGGGCTGTCTGTGTCCTCGTCCCTGTCCTCCACACGCTCTCCCTCCTGCTCCTGGCTCTCCTGGGCTCCCCTCCCATCCCCGTCCACAGGCGAGGCTGCTCCGGGCCTCACCTCCTCCGCGGGGGGCTCCTCCTTGCCCGGGCAGGGCTCACAGGCTCCCTCTGACGCGGGCTGCTCCTTCTCCCGGGAGGTCAGGTCCAGCACTTCACCTCCCGCGGCTGACTCCACGTCTGACTGGCTATCTGTGGGAGCAAGCACATGGCCAGGGTTGAGACCCAACGCCACTGAATGTGTCCCTTCTAAGGGCTCTGTGGTGGCTCTTGGCTGGTCCCACCCTCCAGGGCCTATATCCCAAACCCCAGCAGGGATTTCTCTTACCCGTATCCTGCTACTCTGTCCCAGGAGGGCCAGGATGAATCCGGGTTAATTTACCCAAGGCCAAAAGAGCCTCTACACACACACGGGTGCGGTCACAGGGCTGTGCCTCAGCTTTCCTCCCATTCCCCACTTCAGCTGCCCAACAGCCACGCCCGAAGCCCTCCACTGCAACACACAGGGATGCTCAGGCCCCCAGGAAGATGCTAGCAACTCAGGGCAGCGCAGACAGAAGGGACGGCGAGAGAGGAGAGTTGGTGCATTCCAGAGACTCACAGCACTAGGGAGGTTGAGGAAGCTGAGCTGTAAGTTATTTTTCCAGTGCAGAGATTATACAAACATGCAACATACACAGGACCACCCCAAATGGTATCTGCTGAGTGCCTTGGGAGAAAATGGCCCGAGCATGTACTGTGTGCTACGGTACACAGCCTCTCGCCTGGCGGCTTATTTCCAGGTAGAGTTCCAAGCAGGAGATGCATGTGCACCTGTAGGCCGCCCTGGCTGCTGTCAGGACCTCTGCGGGGAGTGGACACACTCAATTTGTTCCTACCTGTCCACTTTCCAGAACAAGATGTGAAAAGCCCAGCAGTTTTCCATGATCTTCTAAGGGGATGGCACCGTGGTAACACTACCACCACCAAACAGATAACACTATTTATCAAAAGCACCGTCTTCTCTTCTTTCAGGCTGAATGAGGACTTGGTGAGTTTTTTATTATGTGCTATGACAGTGAAGCTATCTGCTGAGGCCTGCAATTTAACTAGAGATCCGATGGCTAATTTATTACTGCAGGTATTCAAGTTCCTCAAAGAATCAGGCTGATGAAATTCAGTTTCATGGCATATACATTAGATGCACCTCCTTCATTAGGCCAGATCTCTGATTAGAGTGCTCACACCAGCAGTCACGCACCTAACTGGACTTTCCTGCAACATGACCACAGACAGCACAAGGTCCAGCCACGTTCACCACACCCTCTGAGCCAGAGGCTCTACTATTTGCCATCAAGGCAGCCCTGGGGCTGGCCTTCCATGGTCACACCTGCCTGGGGCTTTGGCTGACCTATAGCCATCTGCATGGCCCTGCCAAGTACCTCCTTTCATTGGTTTTAATCTGACTGTACCTTCTGGCCGCCGCTGTCTCAGTGTCTCAAGAGGTTTCAGAAGGAAACATTATGGTGTGAACAGAAAATTTCTGAAAATGAATGATTTTTGTAAGTTAATCATTTACAAAATCAGAAGTTTGAGGAAGATGAATCCTGAGATATCCACAGCAGTATCTAGGCCTTCTTCTAAGGAGAAACTAGATACACAAATTTTCTTGAATCATTTCAACAGGGAACCTCTATTAAGTGGATTATTATATGAACTCTACAATAAAAAAATGTAGAACTCTCAGTTTCTTATTTGTTGGCTTTGTGGGTAGTTACATTTCTTAAAAAAAGGCCTTTTCCCAGTGTAGGCTGCTTTTCTTTTACCAAAGAACATGGCTTATTTTAAAGTTTTTAACTGTTGTAGGACTTAAGAAGATTTTGGGAAAAAAGAAAAAAAAAAAGAAACCAAACGCAAGTAAATATACTAAGATCTGATTGTTCTGGGCCCCTCCTTAGTATGGATAATGGAGAGTTCACCCTAAACGCAGTGACAGGCCAACTCACCTCTGGTGAACAAAGGGAGTCGGCTGTGCTCTATCCAAACTTCCACTAGGGGGCGCATTTTTGCAGGGCAGTCAGTGCCCTTCAAGTTCCAAGCAACTGCAACTGATTTTTACTAGTGATTCTTCTGAAAAATCGACCTCACTTCTCCTTCATGAAAATCCAGCTTAGAAGGCCACGACTAGATCCTTACCCTCCACAACCACCCTTCCAAGGGGAAGGAGCGGAGCTGACGACTTACACGCAAGGCTACCTACCTTCCCTTGACAATTCTCCATCCCCATCAAGCCCTCATTTGTGATTCTAAGTCCACAAGAACTGCTAGAGAGCAGCAGGAATGAGCTGCACTAGCACACAAAGAACCCACAGCTCCTTCTAGGGGAATGAGGAGATTTTCACATCAGCTCAACAATGAACCATCTATTGCTTCCTAGAAATTCCATTACTCAACTGAGCAGACAAACTACCCACCCAAATATCTAATCTGATTAGGCAGGGGCACAGCTGCTGGGGAAGTTGCTCTGTCTGCGCTTCCCCTACTGAGAAGCATTTCCAGTGGTGCCATCAACCCTGGCACGTGGCTCCTGTGCTGGTAAGGGCAGCCACCATGAAGGGACAGTCTAAAAACTTGAACATTACACTGGTTTAAGTCATATGCAGGTGCCCACAAATACAAAAGCTCCTACAGGCATCATCCCAGGAGGAATTTGGAGTATCCCGAGTACCCCACAAGGGCAAGGGGGGCCAGGGAACCTCTCTGCCCTGGGCAGGTGCAGGAAGAGTTTAACTCTGAACAATCCACAGGCCCCTTTAAGGCCCCTCCCGTAGCATTTTTAGCATTCCTTTGGGGAAAATCTAGGGTACACTTTCATTTAAGACCTTATGTGACTGAAAAAGTCAGACCTACGTCAGAAAACATGTCTAAGGATTTTAAGAAAATACAACCCAGGCACATAAACCTAGAAAAGCCCTCAAGAACTTCCCTGATCATTTCCTGATTTTTTTTTTTTTTTATGGTCTTCTTCACAGCCTCACTTTTGACTTTATGGGAGGGAGCCCCCAAAGAAAGCTTCACCCACCCATCATGCTCACCTGGTTTAGAAATTCTTGCAATCAGTGGACTCGACCTCCCTGATCTCCTTGCCCCCTTTTAAACCTCAGTCCTCTTTCCTTCTATGGGCTGTGACCACAATTAAATCAAACATGCATTTTCTCTTCATTGGTTTCACATTACAACTTGCAGCAAATTTTCTTTCTCGAGGCTTTGTCCCTTCAAGCAAACCTGCACAATTTCCGGGCCAGGGCGGAACGAGAAAAGGTTCTGACGGGATTTGGAAAAACAAAACTTGGAACTGTCAACTTAAAAAATAAACACACCCACAATGTAAAACTTGGCCCTGAATGGGAGCTAAGATAGAAATGCCGATTAGCTTTGTGTCTGCAGCGTCTCCAGCAGCCCCGAGACGTCAGATGAGCACCAGCTTTGGTGTCTTCCATATGACCAAGAAGCTGAATCTGAAATGTGCACGCAGCACATGGTCTTTACACTTTGAGACTTGTCTGCAAACTCGGGAAACCAAGGCTCCCCTCGACCATCTCTGTTCAATTTGCTGCCTTCTCTTGTGAACCACTATAGAATAACATAGCTGCTTGCTTAAACCAGGCTTCGAGAAAATGTGCCGGGCTATCAGGTGACACAGCGGTGGACTGTGAAACTTGGAAGAGCAATTGTCTGTCCGCAGCAAATTCCAGTTCTGCCAGTGTCGCTGTGGGTTTCCTGGGGGTTGAACAGATCATCCCATGACCTTTCGCTCAAGGGGATCCGAGTCATGGCAAGGTTCCCTGGGCGCCCATATCTTTCTCTACTTAAAGATCCTGCCAAATTTTGTGGAGATGGAAGCTAGGGGGAGGAGCCAGCAAACTGGCCTACATTTTATATTTTATACCCTTTGAGAGTTTGATCTTAATCAAAGGGCCTGGCAGTTCAAGGGCTTATTTCACTAGGGCTTGGTGGGAGGTATGGGGGAAAAAGCTGAGGGTCCCAGAGCCATTCCTCTTCCTGAAAATGTTACCCACTCAGATGCGCCCCTTCCCTGTAACTGAGAAGGGTGAGGGGGCTGTCCCCACCAACTCCTACACACAGCAGCACCCCACGCCCCCTGGAGTCTGAGGGAGAGAAGCACAGGCCACAATTACAACCCCAGAAAAGCACGTTCGCGGGAATGTCCTTGCCTTCAAGCAACAGGAAGCACCAAGCTTTCACTATTTACAGCATCGAAGCCACACCTGCAATACTGCTACTGACCAGAGGCCAACCGGCCGTGCGTCTCTAACCTGAAGAAGCCAATTCTTTGTTTTGTGGGGTGGGAGACGCAGAACCCCAGCAGATGGAGCTGATGGAATGTACTGAATAGAGGACACGAGTAAATACAGAAGCTCTCAGGGGGAAAAAAAAAGGTGGCAGGAGACGCATGGGGCAGCTGTTAATTGCTCTGTGGGGGCTGGAGGAAGGAAGCACATATCAGCACAGTAGAATAATACCCGGATTCAGGTCAAGCAGAGATGTGATTAAAGAAAGGACATGCAAAGTGCTTTTTCAAACAAGACAAAGTTTTTTATGGGGAAGGGTTATAGAAGAGAAAAACACCCCATCCCACCTAACCTTCCCCATCAAGGGCTGGGATCACTGGCTCCTGCAATACCCTGCCACTGAGGCAGCCCACGGCTGCACCCCTGCTCTGTAGGATGCAGCAGGGGCTGGGGGATTGAGAAAATGATGCCCGTGCCATTAAGACATCACATCCCTTTTAGATGGGATCCTACACCCTCCTTGAATCCCAACCCAGAACAAACCAAGGTATCTGCCGGAAGGGTGACAGGTCTTCCCCTGGCAGCTAGGAAAAGCAATCCAGGGCACTGCCATTGCTTCCCAGATCCCCAGCCTGCTGCATGCTCCCAGTCCTTGCAGGGCCCACCTTTCTGGCCTGCAGGGTCCTACAGAGAAGTGGGAAGGTGGCTGCGCCTGGCATGGAGGGCTGGAGTTTGTGCTGGCCTGCCCTCCTCTCGGTCACCCGGAAGCACTACCTGTGCTATCATGGGGTCCAACATCACTCTCTTTTGACTGGGGGATAAGCCCGTTTCTTCTCAGGGAGCAGTTGGTAACTCCGTGTTTGCGCAACTGGTGGCGTTCACAGTTAGATTTGGTAGAAAAGAAGGCATCGCATTTTTGACAAGGGAAGGGTTTCTGACCTGAAGCAGGAAAAAAAAAAAAAATTTATCTGGCTTTCTACTGCAACGAAAAAAAAAGTCGCTTTCTATTCATTCTCTGGGATAACTGGCATTTGTTTCCCCACCCCCACCCTTTCAATAAAATAAAATACATTAAAGAAAATACTGAGACATTGAAAACTCAGATGACATCTTCCCTTATCCTGAGTGAAATACACTGAAGGTTTTGTCTTCAAAATACCAAAAGTTAACAATGAAACCAAGACATGTATGTTTAATGTGAAACAAGGCTATTACAATAAAAATCTTAAATAACAACAACAAAGACTGAGTGGCAGGATTTTAGAGCACAGCAAGGAAACATGTTCTGTTACAAAGAGGAGACACCTTTTAATAATTTGTATCATGGTCAGTACGACTGGACTTTAGAAATCAAATGGGAAGAAGCCTACCCATCAGGCCTTCTTGGAGGAATCTGGACCCTGCTGGACCCCTTTGGGGCCTCCCCACCCCCAAACCCATTGCCCCACCATGGACAGAAGCAGCAAGTTCTAACTTCCCAGGATTCCTCCTGGCTGCCGGGCTGAGGCCTCCTGCAGGGACCTCTGCCCAAGGTCACTGGTGCTGGCTGGCAGGACAGGTTTGCTTCTGGCATTAAAGGTCTTTGTTCCCTCTGAGCTCTGGCTAGTAGTAAATAAGTGACCCACAATAACTGAGTCTGCGTTGGGAACCCAAGTGCTCCACTCAGCAGACCTGCACGTGAGAGAAGTCCCTGAGCAGCCCCCAGTCCCAGCCCAAGTCCACAAGGGGGTAACCTGCCGAGACCTGCCCCTCCCTAGGCCAAGTTATCTGCTTTGCCACCAAGCTTCTGCTTTTCTTTGGATTCCTCTGTACTGTAAACACTGCTTCAAAAAGCAAGCCAGACTCCTTTGCAGAGGTCCTGTTTTAGGGATGGACGAGAGGGGAGAAACAAGGGCAAGAGGAGCACGGGTGGGGAAAGGGTGTGGGGGAAGAGGGGGAGGGAGGGAGGGAGGGAGGGACCAGGGGGGCTTCAGGGGAGAAGATGGCAGGAAATCATTTACTCTATCACTGGAATCTTCTGTTCCCCCAGACCTAAGGTCCCAGCTGTCCATTACTGGGGTGATGATTTGTGTACTAACAAACATGACTCAGAGCAGCACTTGTGCCTCTTACCCTTGGAATTGCCATTATCAAACACTCATGTCTCAACCTGGCAGGAAAGTCAGCCAGCACAGCTCCCCGGAAACACCGATCGGGGGGCCTTTAGCCACTGCTGGATTCCTACCGCTGGGTGACAGCCAGCACGTGGGCCAGGCACCCTGGTGAGCACCAGGGAAGGAGGTGCAGCAGGCCCGGTTGTTCAACTCCCGGGTGCGCCGCTCACCATGGCACGCTGGTGTGCGACCATCACCACCATGACCGCACCACACAGTCTGCGAGCACCAGGAGTAATCAAAGCAAGGGGATACTCATTTGTCCTGAGCTGAAAGACCCCTTTGGGTGAGGATGCAAATCAAAGGGGAGCTTTTTCAGAATACAGTGCCTGGAACAATCGCAGACCACAGGATCCAGAACCTGGAAAGGATAGATCAGAAACCCAGGACACTGGCCTGTGTGCTTTTGTATTTTTTTTATTAAGGTATCATTGATATACACTCTTATGAACATCTCCCATGACAAACACTGTGGTTACTATATTCACCCATATTATCAATTCCCCCCCACACCCCATTGCAGTCACTGTCCATGAGTGTAGTAAGATGCCACAGAGACACTACTTGTCTTCTCTGTGCTACACCGCTCCCCGTGACCACCCCCTCCACACCATGTGTACCAATCATAATACCCCTCAATCTCCTTCTCCCTCCCTCCACCACCCCTCCCTTTTGGTAACCACTAGTCCCTTCTTGGAGTCTGTGAGTCTGCTGCTGTTTTGTTCCTTCAGTTTTGCTTTGTCATACTTCGTAAATGTCTTTCTCCGTACTTGTCTTTCTCCGCCTGGCTTATTTCACTGAGCAGAATACCCTCTAGCTCCATCCATGTTGAAAATGGTAGGATTTGTTTTCTTCTCATGGCTGAATAGTATTCCATTGTGTATATGTACAACCTTTTCTCTATCCATTCATCTACTGATGGACACTTAGGTTGCTTCCATATTTTGGTTATTGTAAATGGTGCTGTGATAAACATAGGGGTGCACATGTCTTTTTGAATCTGTGGTCTTGTTTTGTTTGGGGTAAATTCCTATGAGTGGAATTCCTGGGCCAGATGGTATTTCTATTTTTAGTTTTCTGCTTTCCACAATGGTTGCATTGACATTCCCACCAGCAGTGTAGGAGGGTTCCCCTTTCTCCGCATCCTCGCCAGCAATTGTTGTTCCTTGTCTTTTCAATGTTGGCCATCCTAACTGGTGTGCAGTGATATCTCATTGTGGTTTTAATTTGCATTTCCCTGATGATGAAAAGATGGAGCATCTTTTCATGTGTCTGTTGGCCATCTGAATTTCATCTTTGGAGAAGTGTCTGTTCATATCCTCTGACCATTTTTTAATAGGATTATTTGCTTTTTTGGGTGTTGAGGCGTGTGTGTTCTTTATATATTTTGGATGTTGATCCTTTGTTGGATATGTTGTTTACAAATATATTCTCCCATACTGTAGGATGCCTTTTTGTTCTACTGATAGTGTCTTTTGCTGTACAGAAGTGTTTTAGTTTTATGTAGTCCCATGTGTTCATTTTTGTTTTTGTTTCCCTTACCTGAGGAGATGTGTTCAGGAAAAAGTTGCTCATGTTTATGTTCAAGAGATTTTTGCCTATGTTTTCTTCTAAGAGTTTTATGGTTTCATAACTTACATTCAGGTCTTTGATCCATTTCAAGTTTAGTTTTGTGTATGGAACTAGACAATAATCCAGTTTCATTCTCTTACATGTAGCTGTCCAATTTTGCCAACACCAGTTGTTGAAGAGGCTGTCATTTCCCCATTGTATGTCCATGGCTCCTTTATCATATATTATTGACCATATATCCTTGGGTTTATATCTGGGCTCTCTGTTCTGTTCCATTAATCTATGGGTCTGTTCTTGTGTCAATACCAAATTGTCTTGATTACTGTGGCTTTGTAGTACAGCTTGAAGTTGAGGAGCATAATCCCCCCAGCTTTATTCTTCCTTCTCAGGATTGTTTTGGCTATTTGGGGTCCGTTGTGGTTCCATACGAATTTTAGAACTATTTGCTCCAGGTTGTTGAAGAATGCCGTTGGTATTTTGATAGGGATTGCACTGAATCTGCAGATTGCTTTAGGCAGGATGACCATTTTGACAATATTAATTCTTCCTATCCATGAGCATGGGATTTATTTCCATTTATTGGTATCATCTTTAATTTTTCTCATGAGTGTCTTGTAGTTTTCAGGGTATAGGTCTTTCACTTCCTAGGTCAGGTTTATTCCTAGGTATTTTATTCTTTTTGATACAATTGTGAATGGAATTGTTTTCCTGATTTCTCTTTCTGCTAGTTCATCATTAGTATACAGGAATGCAACAGATTTCCGGGTATTGATTTTGTATCCTGTAACTTTGCTGAATTCAGATATTAGGTCTAGTAGTTTTGGAGTGGATTCTTTAGGGTTTTTTAATGTACACTATCATGTCATCTGCAAACAGGAACAGTTTAACCTTACCAATCTGGATGCCTTTTATTTCTTTGTGATGTCTGAGTGCCATGGCTAAGCCCTCCAGTACTATGTTGAATTAAAGTGGGGAGAGTGGGCATCCTTATCTTGTTACCGATCTTAAAGGAAAAGCTTTCACTTTCTTGCTGTTAAGTATGATGTTGGCTGTGGGTTTGTCATAGATGGCCTTTATTATGTTGAGGTACTTGCCCTCTATACCTACCTTGTTGAGAGTTTTTATCATAAATGGATGTTGAATTTTGTCAAATGCTTTTTTAGCATCTATGGAGATGATCATGTGGGGTTTTGTCCTTTTTGTTGATGTGGTGGATGATGTTGATGGATTTTCAAATGTTGTACCATCCTTGCATCCCTGGAATAAATCCTACTTGATCATGATGGAATATCTTTTTTATTTATTTTTGAATTCAATTTGCTAATATTTTGTTGAGTATCTTTGCATCTATATTCATCAGGGATATTGGTCTGTAATTTTCTTTTTTTGTGGTGTCTTTGCCTGGTTTTGGTATTAGAGTAATGCTGGCCTCATAGAATGAGTTTGGGAGTATTCTTTCCTCTTCAACTTTTTGGAAAACTTTAAGGAGCATGGGTATTAGGTCTACCCTAAATGTTTGATAAAATTCAGCAGTGAAGCCATCTGGTCCAGGACATTTGTTCTTAGGTAGTTTTTTGATTACCAATTCAATTTCGTTCCTAGTAATTGTCTGTTCAGATTTTCTGTTTCTTCCTGGGTCAGCCTTGGAAAATTCTATTTTTCTAGAAAGTTGTCAATTTCTTCTAGGTTATCCAGTCTGTTAGCAAATAAGTTTTCTCTATTAATTCTTTGTATTTTGGTGGTGTCCATAGTGATTTTTCCTTTTTTCATTTCTGATTCTGTTTATATGTGTAGACTCTCTTTTTCTCTTGATAAGTCTGGCTAGGGGTTTATCAATTTTGTTAATTTTCTTGAAGAACCAGCTACTGCTTTCATTGATTCTTTCTATTGTTTTATTCTTCCCAATTTTATTTATTTCTGCTGTAATCTTTATTATGTCCCTCAATTCTACTGACTTTGGGCCTCATTTGTTCTTCTTTTTCCAGTTTTTTTTAAAATTATGAGTTTAGACTATTCATATGGGGTCATTCTTTCCTGAGGTAGGCCTGTATTGAAATATACTTACCTCTTAGCACGGCCTTTGCTGCGTCCCATAGATTTTTCAGTGTTGAGTTATTGTTGTCATTTATCTCCATACATTGCTTGATCTCTGTTTTTATTTGGTCATTGACCCACTGACTATTTAGGAGCATGTTGTGAAGCCTCCATGTGTTTGTGGGCTTTTTTGTTTTCTTTGCATAATTTATTTCTAGTTTCATATCTTTGTGGTCTGAGAAGCTGGTTGGTACAATTTCAGTCTTTTTTAATTTGCTGAGACTCTTTTTGTGGCCTAGTATATGATCTATTCTTGAAAATGTTCCATGTGCACTTGAGAAGAGTGTGTCTCCTGCTGCTTTTGGGTGGAGTGTTCTGTAGATGTCTCTTAGGGTCCATCTGTTCTAATGTGTTGTTTAGTGCCTCTGTCTCTTTACTTATTTTTTGTTGGGTTGATCTGTCCTTTGGAGTGAGTGGTGTGAAGTCTCCTAAAATGAATGCACTGCATTCTATTTCTCCCTTTAATTCTGTTAGTATTTGTTTCACATATGTAGGTGCTCCTGTGTTGGGAGCACAGATACTTTTTTTTTTGCTTCTACACATCCTGACATTTATTTTGAAACCTTCACAAACACAGAAAGATGGCAAGAACAATAGGGGGAACTTTTTTTTGTTTTATTTTTTACCATCAACCATTTAAGAGTAAATTGGCAACCTGATGCCTCATAACTCTCAAACCCGTTAGTGTGTAATTCTGATATATACACAAAGATATTCTACATGATCTTGGCATAACCATCAAAGCAGGAATTAACACTGGCCATCTACCACTTACTCTAAGATCCCTTTCAATTTCACCAAAAGTACCAGTGAACTCACTACAGTGAAAGGACACAGTCAAGAGTCTCACACTGCTGCTCTTTGTCAGGTCTTTTCAGCCTCTGTCAGTTAGGAAAAGTCCCTCTGTTTTTCTTTGCCTTTCATGACCTTGACCCTTTTGAAGAGCTGTAATGATTTTGCAGCAAGTTTGTCATTTTGGGTTTGTCTGAGACTTCCTTATGATTAGATTCATTATGTATCTTTAGCAGGAATATTGCAGAAGTGATGTTGGGTTCTTCTTGACACACCCTATCAGGTAGCACCCATTTCCATTTGTCCCATGGTCTGCTTGGGTCGCTTGATTAAGGTGATGTCTGCCAGGCTTCTCCACTATAGTTGCTCTTTACCCCTCTGTAATGCATCAGTATTTTGGGAGCACAGATATTTTTAATGGTTATATCTTCTTGTTGGACTGAGTCCTTTATCACTATGTAATGTCCTTCGTTGTCTTGTTACTTTCTTTGTTTTGAAGTCTATTTTGTCTGATATTAGTACTGCAACTCTTGCTTTTTTCTCCCTATTAGTTGCATGAAATATCTTTTTTTCCATCTGTTCACTTTCAGTCTGTGTATGTCTTTGGGTTTAAAGTGAGTCTCTTGTAGGCAGCATATAGATGGGTTTTGTTTTTTTTATCCATTCAGTGACTCTATGTCTTTTGACTGGTGCATTCAGTCCATTTACATTTAGGGTGATTATCGATAGGTATGTACTTACTGCCACTGCAGGCTTTAGATTCATGGTTACCAAAGGTTCAAGGTAAGTACTCTTGGTTTGAGGCCCTTCTGCTTCATGGCATTAAATACACCATGCCACTCCCTTCTGGCCTGTAAGGTTTCTGTGGAGAAGTGTGATGATAGCCTGATGGGTTTTCCATTTTATGTGATCTTTTCTCTCTCTGTGGCTGCTTTTAAAAGTCTGCCCTTATCCTTGATCTTTGTTATTTTAATTATTCTATGTCTTGGTGTTGTCTTCCTTGGGTCCCTTGTGTTGGGAGATCTGTGCACCTCCATGGCTTGAGAGACCCTCTCCTTCTCCAGATTGTTGATGTTTTCAGCAATTATCTCCTCACAGACACTTTCTATACCTTTTTCTCTCTTCTTCTTCTTCTGGTACCCTTATAATGTGAATATTGTTCCATTTGGATTGGCCCCACAATTTTCTCAACATTTTTTTATTCCTAGAGATGCTTTTTTTTTCTCTGCCTCAGCTTCTTTGTATTCCTGTTCTCTAATTTCTATTTCATTTACTGTCTCCTCTACTTCATCTAATCTGCTTTTAAATCCTTTCATTGTATGCTTCATTTCAGGTACTGAATTCTTCAATGTTTGTATCTCATTCCTGAATTCCTCCGAGTTCTTGAATATTTTTCTGTAGCTCCGTGAGCATGTTTATGACTTTTATTTTGAAATCTCTTTCAGGAAGATCGATGAGTTCAGTTTCACTTGGCCCTCTTTCAGGTGTTTTTGGGATTTTGGTTTGAATGAGGTTCCTTTGATGTTTCATATTTGTATGTGGCGCCCTCTAGTGCCCAGAAGCTCTACTTTCTGGAGCTGCTAAGCCCCTGGAGCGACTGTAGGGGTTGCAGATGAGCGGTACTGGTGCCTGTCAGGAGGAAAGAGCTCTTTCCTGCTTCCCGACTGCAGTGCCTGTCTCCACTGTCAGAGCCACTGGGCTGAGTGTGCAGGGAGAAGCCTCTATGCTTTGCACTTGTAGCTGCCATAGGCGGGGCCTTCCTCTAGCTGGCCTGACGCAATAGCCAGGGCAGCAGATTTTCAAGCTGGTCCTGGCCAGGAGGAAGGTGCAGCAGACTGTGAATTGTGGTGTGGGGCCTTGTAGTTGCATAGCCAGCCAGGGGGGATGGAGCACCTGAAGCTCCTGAAAGTTCCCAAACTCCTGGGCAGTGTCTGCCCAGATAATTTTGTCCACCTGTCCTTTTTTCTGAGCAGCAAGCTCTGTGCAATCCTTGCTCCTTTAGCAGCCCTCTTGCTGTTGGTAAGTCTCTTAGACTGCCAGCCTTTTTTCTGTCCCAGAGTGGCTGTTGTGGGTCCCTGTTCTCTACAATTGGCTGGAATCTCAGTCTCTCCAAGTATTCTGCCTGTCTTAGCTTTCCAACCCCACTAATCTCCAGAGCACCATGTAGTGTGGGTTTGTGCTTCCAGAGCAGATTTCCAGGGCTGGGTGTTCAGCAGTCCTAAGTCTCCACCCTCTCCCCACTCCATTTCTCTTCCTCCCTCTGGTGAGCTGGGGTGGGGAAAGGCTTGGGTCCCTCCGGATCATGGCTTTGGTACTTTACCCTTTTCCTCAAGGTCTGTTTTCCCCAGGTGTAGGCAGTCTGCCACAGCCTTCTTTCCTGCTGCTTTTTCAGAATTAGATGTATTTGCTATATTTTCATATTATACGTGGTTTTGGGCAGAGGTTCCATCTCACCTCTCATGTCGCCATCTGGCCTGTATGCTTTTTGGGAGCTCCACAATAGCCCTACAGGATGAAGTGGAGAACCCACCGAACGCTTTGAAGTTTCTATTTACAAAGCTCTACTGCTGTTTCCTGCTAGATTTATAAAAATGTCCATGTTAAAAAGAAACACATCATGCTTTTGCATGAAGACTTGGTTGTTAAGTATTTTAATGTTTATTGTATGCCCTTCAAATCATTCTTGCTTTTCACTAAAAATTGAAAGTAATATTTAATTATTATTTGGGCACCGCTTTAAGCAAGAAAAAAGACTTTTCCTTTAACATTTTATTGTCAAAGGCAACACCTCAGCTTCTGTGAGTCAAGCCAGGATGAGAGGAAGAAAGCTGGCTGGGAGGAAATCAAGTCAGAAGCTGCAGCTATGAACTTCGTGATTCCTGATTTCAAATAAAACAACCAGTTTCTTGCCTCTTCCTATGACATGATTGACTCTATAATTTCTCCACTGGTAAATGCTTCACTTTTACAGATAGTCAGGCTGATGTCTCATACCAAAGATTCATAACAATTCAATGATGTTAGTATTGTTTCAGATTATGAGGATTCCCCAAATTTGTAGGATTCTTTAAAAGTTCACATTTCACTGCCTAAGTTTTAGATTTAATTATCTTTAAATTGAGGTATAATTGGCATATATATATGTCTTGCATTTTAAACAGCAGGGTGTTCTCTGGATTGCACACAGCAAAACACGAGCCCTTTCCATATTTTGTATTTCCGTATTTTAGCATTCAGTTTTCAAGAAAATCTGTTGACTGGTAACCTATATGTAGAGTATCAGATGGTTTTATTTATTTGGTAACTGCCACCAATTACTGCTTTAGCAGGGGTGTCTTCAAATGTACCTGTAACCACGAGGAGTTCCCTTTGCACCAAAGATCCTCCACCCCGCAACATGAACGGCAGAAGCCATCAGCCAGGTAATTTTCACTCTCACAGGACAGGCAAGAGATGAAGAGAGAAATTTCATACTGAACGGTATTATCTGGCAGTCATTGGGGCAGTAGAGAGAAGAACAACCAATGTGATTAAGCCTGCTGACCAAGCTGCCTATCCTCACACATCTTCCCACTGCCCTCCACCCTCGAGGTGAATGAAGGTTTCTTTCCTTCCATATCTGGCAGAGGTGCACAAGGGGCTGGACAAGTAGAAACAGCAAAGGTTGGCACTTAAGGAAGTTAAAAGGAGCTGAACTGGTGTCCAAAGCACTTTCCACACTGAGGTTTGCAAAGCTTACTGATCACCTCTGCTGCCTGGTGCTGTGAGCAGCGGGTTGGCGAGGTGCATGGGAAAGGCCCAGGCTGGCAGAGAAGAGGACCTAAAACCAACAGTGAGGAAGTGAGTGAGCAGGGAATGCAGGAACGTCCTTGCTGGAGGGCACCTCAGATAACATTTGAAGATCAGGAAAGGGAGTAGAGGAGGAAGATGAGGATGGGTGGGTGTGGGTGGGCTCTGTTTTCTGGCACTCCCACCTCTACCCATGGCCTGAGAACACACGAGATGCTCACAGGGGAAAAGGAAGGAACAGAGAACTGTCCTCTCCTGAGCGCAGCACTGGCCAGGCACAGGTACGGAACCAGGATCTTTCCCGGATCAGCAGGCCACCTCAGGCCACAAGTGGGGACAGGGGGCTAGAGGAAATTCGGCTACCTTTTGGAAATAAACAGCGTAACAGCAGATACCAGCTTCCTCTAAGACATAAGTCCTAGAAACTGAGCCACACAGAGAAAGAGCTGGAACCATGTGCCACTTGCTCACAGCAACAGTGAACCCCTAGCTGGACCCTTAACATCTGCTTCACCTAATGCTGCCCTGTGGGCCGGTGGGCTGGGCTGGAAATCTCCATGAGACAACACAGATATCACGCTAATCCTATGCATTCGCCCAGAGGTCAGGAGAAGGCGGACACTCAGGATACAGACATGGTTTGCCTAAATGTAGTTTAAAACTGGACACTGCTCAATGCCTCTGGCTACAATGTAGCTAGATTTTAACACTATTAAGAAGAAAAAAGCTCGCCACTTCCCTGTACAACATTTGTTTACAGGGTCCTTTCAGAGCTCACGTTTAATTTCTGTACTCTTACGTGTATGCCTTAGACTCATTTCCCGTTTCTGGAGGGCACATCTCCCAGAAAGCTAGGGAGCCAGAAGAGAGCTCACAGACAGCTTCTTCAGCGGCAGTCGCCTCCCAGGAAAACATCAGGCTGGGAGAAGGGTGGGTCAGGTGATTTCCCAGGCTTGTCCAGTGCTAACACTCAAATGGAAAATGTTCGAACAGCACCAGACATAGCAAGTGCTCTATAAAATTTCCTACTAGAGGTGATGCTGAGGTGGTCGTTGGAAGTTGAAGCGCAACAGCAGAGGAAGTTAACAGAGCCAGGGGGCGCCACCCTTTATGAAGTCTATGCGTGTGGCTAATACCATCCTGGGGTCAGTGAGTCTCTGATGCATAGCATGCTGGCCCATGTCTGTGTTCTACTTTATCTCAAATCACTTTCCAATCTTCTGCACTGGGACATGTCAGGATACAGGGAGATGGGGGACACATGCCCTACACACCTTCAGACAGAGGCCCAGCAGCCACATTACCCTGACCACGGGGCAGCTGCTGGGAGCCTGACGGTGGCTTTGAACTCTAGCTCTATAGCTCATCACTGGTCTGAAGCTCATGACATACTCAGCCTAAGTCTTCATTTCCTCATGACAAAATGTGGACAACATCGCCCCCATGGGACAGTCATGAAGACAAGCTTTTATAATAGGCAGGCTACCAACTCTGAAAGCCCGCCTCCTGCCAAGGCCCACAGCCCCACTGCAGGAACACAGGATGACAGGATGTCAGCAATGGCCCGAAACAGACACAGCCACTCAGAGGGTAGCCCTGTCTTATGCAAACCTCCTGTCTTTCTTGCTCAGTTTCAGACACTACCACATATTAAACCAGGTAGGACATTTTAGCATTCAGAAGCCAGGTCACCGAAACGACTGGATGCTCGGGTGGGAAATTCTACCAGGCATCTGCAAAGACAATGGCAGAGCTCTGGAAAGGAAATACTGGCTGCTGCCGTCCTCCCAGGGAAACCAGCAGTCAGGAACAGGTGGCCTCATCTGAGGCCTGATATCTATGAAGCACAGGACTCCCAGCTGGAGGGGGCGACAGGGAGGCTGGGTGGCGGCAGGGCAAGGGGTGAGCATAGGGGGTGAGGCATGGCAGGAGCCACATTCATCAGATGCAGGCCATCTGCCTTCTCAAAGTGGTAACAGAAATATTTCTCCAGAGGCTCTGCAAGCGACAAACATGTGTCACCTAAAAAGATCAGCAAGAGAGACTGCTGTGTGGGGCACCTTCTCTTTAAGATGCACCTTCTTTTCTGAATGGCTTTCTTCACTGGAACTGCCACTTTATTTCGTCAGATATAAATGATTTCAAATGGGAACACAATGACAGTCTGAAAGTGCAGCACGCATATCTAGAAATGCCAGTTCCTGTTAAACGTGGACAGGCACTGTGGACTTCCCACCCCTTGATTCCTGGATGTAAGGCCCCATCACACCAGAAAGAGACGCAGCATCTACATAGCAACCAGCCTCAGAGACACCCTGCAGCTTTGCTCTCCCCACCCCTTCTCTCTTTGCATACCTGTTGCCCAGGGGTGACACAGTGACCTCCCTCCTGTCATTCTACTTCATTAGTAGAAACAGTCTTCCATGGGTTTCTTGGAAGCCTCATAAGATGACCAACTCCAAAGGAAGCCTTTCCACCCGGTGCAGAGCAATGCTCACACCTAGTTTCCACTACCCTCCCCGTCTCCACTCCATCATCATAAGCCTCCTAACCACCCAGCCAGGGTGGCCAGATCTAGCAATGAAAAATACAGTATGCCCAGTTAAATTTGGTTTTCAGACAAACCACACCTCAGTTTTCAGTATATCCCCAATATTGCATGGAAAAATACCTATGCTAAAAATTATTGTTTATCTGAAATTCAAATTTAACTAGTGTCCTGTATTTTATTTGGCAATCCTGTACTATGTAATTCTTTATTTGGTTTTAGGTCCCATCTATTAATGTTTAGGTAGTAATTTCCAAAAGGTTAAGGATCTTACCCAATTTATTCTTAGTTCAATGACCTGAATCCTGTATGAATACTCAGTAAACTAGAATTAAGATGAGAGGTGTATGGTCATTTGACTATTAGAAGTACTTAATATAAAATTATTTAAAGCATATTCCTTATTTTAAACTTGTCTTTAAAAATCAGCATATAGAAACTAACATTCGAAAAATATGCTGGGATCTCTTTTTGGCAATTTAAGCCCATTAGTTAAAATATTATTTATATTTGTGTTTCTCCAGAATAGCTGAGAATATAAATAGAAAACTTTAAAATTCTACCACCATTTGTCGCTGGTTTTCACAGTCAACAGGGGGAGATGTGACCACTTTAGTGAACTGAAAGATAGCTGCAAAATTTGCAGTATTGCCCTTTAAGGACACATGGCAGTCAAAAGAACTTCATGGAATGATCAAAATTTTAAAAGCTGCCTTGAGGATGCTGGGAAGCAATTCTGCCAAAGGACCAAGCTCACTATGGCCCGACACCTTAATCACAGCTCCGCTTCTCCCTAGCTGCCTCCTGAGTGTAGCCAGGAAGAAATCTCACCACCTTCTCCAGAAGGGATGAGGCAGACGGAAGTGAGTAATCCGACTGGCCTACAACCATTTTCACCTAAAGCACCTTATGTTTAACACCTCTCTTCGCCAGCAGCCCCGGAGGGCTCCGACAACAGGAGTAGGTCATTCTGGTTACAGGGCACATGGGGAAAAACTCCCAGCACCACCAGGCAAGCCCCTGCTTCTGAGATGGGTCATAGGAAAAGGGTCCCACTTGTGCAACCCCACCCCTCTTTTCCCTCCCCCTGGCCGGCCAGGCCGCAGCCTCCTGGGGAAGTAGCCCCCCTGGCCTGGCAGCCCCCTTACCAGTGTGCGTGAGCATGTGCCTCTGGAGGGAGCTGGCCCAAGGGAAGACCCGGGGGCAGTGGGGACAGCTGATCTTCTGCAGGCAGTTGGCATAAGAGTTCCGCTTTGCCCTCAGCAGCCTGTCTTCCGGAGGGCTGCCCTGCTCTTCATCACTGGGCCCGTTGTGGTCTGCAGAGGCTCTGGCCACCTCGTCCTGAGCATCATCCTCTGCCGTCTGCAGAAATGGACTAAACTTGTTGGTGTCCGTGGTGGCCAGCATCTTCTCAATGCTGGCAAACTCCCCGCTGGAGTCCAGATCCACCCCACCGCTGCTGGCGCGGGGCCGGCTCCTCGTCCCCCTTTTCCGGCCCCTCTTCTTTGACAAGCCAGTTGGCCCCTGTTCGGTGGGGGACGCTGCTCCAGGGCTGCTGGCAGCAGGGGATGGGTCACTGGATTCTTTTGGGCTTGTGGTGCTGGTGGGGGCGGGGGCAGCTTTGGGGACGGTGCCTCCTAGGCTGTCTGGAGCTGCGGTGTTACTGCCAGTGTTTGTGGGCCCCGGGTCAGCCACCTTAGTTTTCAGCAAGGTGGGAGCCGAAGACACAGATGAGATGATCTGGGCGATGGAGGCCAGTGGGGGTAGCTCTTCTGTGACGGAGGGCTTTGGCAAGAGCAGGGGGGGCTTGGGGCGCAGTGGCCGCAGCAAGGCTGGGCTGCTGATGAGGGCGGAGTTGCCCAGGACCGGCGAGCTGTTGACCAGGGCCGAGGAGTAGATGGGGACTGCCAGCTGGACGGAACCCTGCAGGGGCTGGGGGTGCGCTTCCAGAGCCGCGGCTGCTGCCGCAGGGGCCACAAGATTTTCCAGGATCCCACTGGGTGCCAAGGTCACCGGCAGGGCAGGGCAAGGCGGTGGGCAGGGGGAGGGTTGCTCGCGGCTCTCCGGCTCCTGCTCGTGTCGGCCGTCTTCGCTGGGAGCAGCCTCGTCTTTGTCTCCCCTCCTGAAGTTCTTGGGGATGGACAAGTCGATGGGCTCCATAGAGCTGTCATAGGGGGCCGAGGAAGAGGCGCTGAGGAAGGAGACCACGTTTTCCTGCTTCACTTGGACCAGGGCCAGGCCCTTCTGGGAGAAGTCCAGGGGCTCGTTGAAGTCCACTGTAAAGTTGCTGGTGGGCTCCAACTTGACTGAGACGTGGGGAGGCAGAGACTGGGTGGGGCTGCCATGAAGAAAGCCGTTTTGGGGTTCCAGGAAGGTGGCTGGGGGTTTCCGCTCGCCAAAGGCCCCACCACCCTCCTCTATCTTCCCCGAGGTCTCTGCGGGCACCCCGGCGGTGCCTGGGCCATCGGCGGCCAGGACATAGCTCTCAATGTCGCGCTCAGGAACGTGCAGGTGCTGCTTGAGGACGTGGTGGATGCAGCTGCGCTTGGCCGAGAAGGCGGCGCTGCACTCCTTGCACTCGAAGGGCTTGCGGCCCTTGGGGCAGCCGCCCAGGCCGCGGCCGCAGTGTGTGCGCATGTGGATGCGCAGCGCGCGGTAGTGCTTCAGGTCTTCTCCGCACAGCCTGCACACCGTGTCGGGGGAGCAGAAGGCATCCACCATCTCGGCGGCGCTGCTGGTCACGTACTCGATGTTCTTCTCGATGTCCTTGCGGGTGGCCTTGAGGTGCTTCTTGCGGAGGTGCCGCTCGCAGTTGGCCTTGACGGTGAAGGGGTAGTGGCAGATCTTGCAGATGTAGGGCCGCTCGCCACTGTGCGTGCGCAGGTGGCGGATGAGCGCAGCCTTGTCGGCGGCAATGTAGTCGCAGATGTTGCACTGGTAGGGCGAGATGCCCAGGTGGGAGCGCACGTGCGCGCGCAGCACCCCGGAGAAGGCGAACACCTGGTTGCAGAAGCGACAGGGGTAGAGCACCTTGTGCATGGCTGGCGTCTTCTTGCTGCCGGGTCCCGTCATGATGGCCTTGAGGTCCCCCTCTGTTATCTCCTGCTTGATCTTGGCCTCCATGCTCAGGGGCAGCAGGGCCTCGATGATGCTGTCCTGCTCCAGCTGCGTCTTTATCTCGGCCTGGCCGGGCAGATCCACCCGGGGCTGCTGAAGGAAGAGCGGTGTGGCCATGCTTGGCTGGGCCGCGGACTTGGACTGCAGCAGGTGGGCGTGGGAGGCCACCTCTGCCGAGCCCTTGAGGAGCTTCAGGGGTGGCGGGGGCAGGCTGGGGCTGATGCAGCCGGGGGAGGCCTGCTGGGCATTGATGAGAGGAGGAGGCGTGGAGGTGGCCACCACTGTCCGCGGTGTGACCAAGGGCTTTGGCTTCAGAGGGGGCATGTGTTTGAAAATCGCCTGCAGAGGGGTGGCAGGGGCCTTGGAGAGGGGCGGAAGACTGATCTGAGGGGGAGCTGAGGCTGCCATCTTCAGAATCTGCTGGATGTCTGCCAGCTCAATGGCCGACTCACCGGAGATGGGTTTGACCACAATACTACTGTCGGGCTGGATGATGAAGCCCTTCTGGAAAGGCTGTAGGGACAGGTGCTTCATGCTCTCCTTGGTGGCCGGGAGGACCGTGAAAGAACCGCCCAGGGAAGCAGCTTCAAAAGGAGACAGGCTCAGCATGTTGGTGCAGCCGGGGTCCTGAGGTAGCTGACAATTGAGTGTCTGGAGCTGTATTGCTTGGTTGTCATCGGGCAGGGGCTCCTCAGAGGGGGCAGGCCTGACGTCTTTGGTGTGCTGCAGGCCCAGGAAGGCCAGGAAGGCCTTCTGGTCCAGGGCGTCACCAGGCAGGGGCTTGGCCTGCAGCCTTTCCCGTCCCTGGTCCGTGGTGGCGTGGGTCTGCTTGTGCAGGGTGAGCGAGGCGAGCATGGGGAACGCCTTGTCACACGTGTCGCAGACGAAACGCTGCTGCTCGCTGGTACACCTCCGCAGGTTTGTTTCGCACCAGGCCTGTGCGCAAGCAGGTCAGCAAAAGCAAGGGAAGAGAGGATTTAAAGACAAGCACTAAATGGAAATGCAGAACGTATCTGTGGCACAAGTCCTAGGATCCAGCTTGTCTCCACATTATAGGAGGAGTTGACCTCCTGTTAACTCCAGGATGAGTAAGGAAAACGACAAACATCTTAAGAACCTTATTTGCTTGGTGAATGGCATCAATCCCTAGGGAGTCTCAGCAGCGAAGCAATGCAGTCTGGTTAAGTAACAATACCACAAGGAAGGATTCATTCTCCTTTTAAAAATGGGTGCCCTGCAAGACTAACTCATGGTGACTATCTGCCATCAGTGGAGAACCTGCTCCTCCTGTGATTGTGGGAGAGGGAGCACAGCCTGCGAGAGGGCACGAGGGAGTGCCACAGGGAGTGGGGGCTTACGTGAGCGTGCACGTAGGGGTACACACACATCTGGGTATATGCATGGGTGTATTCCCATGAAACAACTCATTGAGCTTGAGGATTCCCCATTTCAAGCATTTAACCAGATTTCTACCTCCTTTTTTAAGAATTAGAAAAAAATAAAACAAGTAGTTTCAGGTGTTCTACAAGCAGAGAACAAATATGGCTCAGTTAATAATGACCCGAAACATTTTTAATAGAAAGTACAACACTGGAAATATTTAACTGTAATATAGGTACTAAAGTATTTAAAAAATACAAATTCAGTGCGAATAGGGCTGGAATGGGAGCGTTAAACAATTCACAACTTTAAACTCAAATGCCCCAAGAATGGACCAAAGCCCTGATGAACCAGACTTCTGGGCAAGTTCATGTGAGATTCAACCCAAGATAAAGGTCACCTATGCCTTCCAACTCAACCCAACGAAGACCAACAGGGCTAAGCTCTATTTTAAAAGGCAAGGTGTTATAAAAAGGACAAATCCAACTGATAGATGGCATTTTAAAGAAAATAAACCTCAGGCGGAGGAAGTTTAGCCCAACTACGTGGACTGTGGAGGTGGCTCCCAGTTCCATGGGCTGGTCAGAATACCTGAGAAATTCGAGGAAACTTCCTACAGGAGAAGTCAGTGAATCCTAAGTCGTGGAAGCCAGCAGGAATTGAGGGGTTGTTCTGTATGAAAGGCCTTCCCATCGCATCCCTGGGAAGCTGTTTGTGGACAAGTGCATTGTGGCGCAGCAATCCTCGATGTGTTCGAAAGGTGACGCAGCAAATGTCACATCTGGGAGAAGAAAGGGATAGCATGTGAGGAGGCAGCCAAGTTTCCACCTGTCCATCAGCTTACTGTATTCTTTGTTGCTTCATTTCAGTTGAGCAAAATAAAAATGATATGACATCAGGAAACCACTCTGTTCAAGGTCAGCATAAAGAAACTCTTCCTTAAAAAGAAATTATATCCTACCATCTCCTGGATATGCAATCTTGCAGACAGCACAGGCATGTATACCGAGAAGCTATTGCAAATCTACTTCTTACCTGAGTTACACAATGCAGAATGATGGTGTCAAAGGGCTTCTCCCTCCCTCAACTCAATGGATTTTAATTATTGCAAATGTTCAAAAGTCAAAAAGAATAAATTTACACAGCAGCCAGAGGGATCACATTAGCATCTCTGGTATCTGATCAGGATAAAATGCTAATCAAATTCTCCAACTAAATTAGCAGCACATGACAAAGATTATATATTCAATTCTGATAATACCACCGCTATTATCAGAAAAATAACCCTAGCTCCCATGCGTGGAGCCTACACTAAGTGCAAGGCACCCTAAGGGCCAACGGCCATGACCCTGGCAGGAAGGTGGGTATCCTGACCTTTATCTTATACCGAGCCTCAGAAGTATTAAGCACCAAGGCCAAGGCCACAAAGCCTGTGGGAAGCACAGGCCAAATGGGAGCCCTGTTCACACTCCCGCCCACCATGCTGCTGTTCCTCGTCCCTTGAAAGACTCCTGCAAATGCAGTCCTTCAGCGCCCTTCACTTCAGAGATGACATCCTACACCTGAAACGTCCTGGGCGGCAGAGGTGTGGTGCAAACACCACTTTACGCTGCTTTCTCCACTCTACACACCAGGGTCGCCTTCAGGGCCTCACCAAGAACCACCTGAAAAACCACACAATCAGTGTGGTCTGGTCAACATCCCCAGAGCAGCAGTGAACACAGCAGCCGCTACAGCCACATGCATTCCCACGGACAGCTGCCTTTGCCCCTCATGAAACCTCTCAGGCAGGGCCTCGTATTGTTTTACAAAGGAAGAACTTGGGGCACACAGGGGTACAAGCAAGCTGCTCAAGTTTCCACTGCATACACCTTACTGGAAACTCTTTTGCTTTGAAATTCTTCTCTGGAAATAGAGAGACAACGAATCACCCGTGAAGCAGATGAGCTCATCCAGCCCTGAAAGAACAAAGTGCCAAGTATGTGCAACTCTGCCCTCCTCCTCACGCTGCGGCGGCACCGGCCCTGGCCCGGCAGGCCTGCTGGGCGCCCACTTTCCTGTCTGCACCACCTCAGCTGCAGCGCGCCATCAGACTCCTGTCATCATTCAGTTAGACTCAGAATAGCTGGTTCCTATGAGCCACTCAGAACCCCAAGCCCCTTTTGAGGGAATGCTGCTTAGGCTCACCACCGGTGACAAAGGCTCAAAGCAAAGGGTGGCTCCAGGGAGCCCCAACCCCTTTGGGTGCTCAGAGTTCTCACAGCCTTGGGCCCAGACAGTCCCACTTCCTCCTCTCTCCCCAGTCCTGCCCCGTGCATGCAGGCCATGTTTTGAGGGGATGGACCCCAAAACACAGGGAGCCATTTCCTGCCCCAAGTATTGAGAGGGCTAAGTCACAGACTGTGAGACAGTAAGTAGGGACACAGAGTGGTGGCAGCCACTCTTCTTCGGTGAGGTTCTCTTTCTGGCCAGTATTCGCTCGTATTCCACGTGGCATGCGCAGAGGCGCAGAGAGCCACGGAGCCACGGAGCCCCAGCAGTGCTGTCCGGTCCCACTGACTGACCTGCAAACGGCACTCTTTCTCTCTGTTACCGTGACTCCAGCCCCCCAGATTCAAGTTTAGCTGCACACTCTAGTCACTGGCCACGTCAGCTGAGAGCTGTGCTGAACTCAAAGACAGAAATATCTGCTTCAGGGACATTAAACACTGACCAGATATCTGAGGATATGAGAAATTACTACTGATTTTTTAGTTGTGATAGTATTTTGGCCGTATGCTTTTTTTAAAAAAGTCCTTCTCCTTTACAGATATACAATGAAATATTTATCAGTGAAATGTAATGCCTGGGATTTGTTCTGAAATTATCTGGGACATGGAAGAAATGCAACATGACTGGCCACGGGCTAATAATTCCTGATACTGGGTGATGGGTACATTATACTGTTCTACTTTTGTGTACATTTGAAATGTTCCTTAATACATTTAAAAGAAACAGGTCATTACAAATGGCTAAGAGTGGGCTGATTTTTTGCCTTCCTCCAAGTTTCAATGTCCAAACTACTACTGGCGGCACGTGTGTTTGGAGGGCTCAATTTAGAAAATCTCCAGGAGAGAAGCCCCTACACTGAGTCTCACCGTGGCACAGGCGATGTGAAGGAGCACATCTCCCCAGCAAACCTCCTGGATGACCAGAGCTTCTGGGGAAAAGCTAGAGGGGCTGGGGGCCTGCAGGGGGACACCCAGGCCAGGGCCCAGGAAGGCCCCAAATATGGGATCTCCAGGCAGGCAGAGTGAGCCACCCCAGGGCAGGCTGGGCAGCCAGGCCTACAGCCCCATCTGCTTTGGCACTTTATGAACCAAAGACAGTTCTCTAGTTCTCTCCCTGCTCTCTTCCCCTCTGTCCTGTCCAGGCCCCGAGCCACATGCAGGCAGGAGAGGTGAGGTTTGGGGAACTGTGGGAGGGAGAAGCTGGTCTCTGCCTTCCCTGGAAGATGAGAACACAGGGAGGAGATAAGACGGATTGGGGTGAGTGCGAAGGCAACAGAGCAACACCCAGTGGCCCCACAGGCATTTTCCACCTGAAGTCTATACTAACTCCTTCCTCCCGAATTAATTATTAGAACTGACTACATATATCTTGTGTAGAACATTTGTACAGTGTTTTAAATTATCACCAGTGCTGAGCACTGTCCTAGTTGCTGGGACATCACAACAAATACCCAAGCTCATTTCATCCTAACAAGCTGGGGAGAGATGGCTGGTAAGAATCAGTCGGCGTGTAATCCTGCAATCGGGCACTGGTTCCCAGCTCACCTCTCCCCTGTGACAACAGCAGGGTGCACTTCACCTTGCCGAATGTGGCTCATTCATCAAAGTCAGTTAAAGGAAGGCTCATACAAAAAAATCACATGTTATTTTGTTTAACCTAAGGCATATATAATTTTTCATCATTCTTTGTGGGTTCTGTAATTGTGAATTTGTGAACTTGCTTATATTTGTAAATCCCAGTCAACAGTCACAGCATATTCATGGACATGCACAGAGCAGTGAAAAATTGGAGTTGCCCAACATGCACATTTCCCAGCTGAGGCTGAATGAGGCAACACACTGCCTTCTTATTTCAGCTCATATTATAAACTAATGCAATCTATTTAGTACATTTTCTGCAATCTGTTTAGTGCCATGTTTCTAGCATTTTTGTGCTTTTAGTTGGTGACTTGGCTGTCTAAGATGGCCTCTAAGCATAGTGCTAAAGCGTTGTGTGGTGTTCCTAAGTGTAAGAAGTCTGGGCTGTACCTTCCAGAGGAAATCCAGAGAAAATGTGAAAAGCCAGATGAGTTCATTCAGTCATGAGCTACAGTGCTGTGAGTTTGATGTTTGTGAATCAATAGTATTTATTAATTAAGGTGTCTTCAAATAGAAACACACATAAAACGAGACTATATATTGATTTGCTGACAAAAATGTGATCTGATCAGAGGCTCGCAGGTACCTACCCGTGTTTCCACTAGGAGCAGTGGTTTTGTATTCACTCATTCTGTGTTTGCAGCAATGTTAGAAAGAACATAATTACTGTGAATAACAATAACGGACTGTACAGTCATTCACCAAGGACTTATGTTTGAGGCTAGCTCCAGAGTGAAGGTCCATGCTGTCACTTCTGCACGAATCATGCTCAAAATACAACATCTTTGATTTCCTGCATTAGATTCTTTAAGGTAGAACAAGGACTTAGATTTTCCAAATTTGACTAAAGCAGAATCCTAGACTTATATGATTAGTTCTCTCAATGTTTATAGGTGTCTTGCCCACCCTGAGTTTGACAGCAATTAAAAAAAAATACTCTGCCTAATCTGGACCATAAATGTTGTCTACCCAACTTAGCTTTCACAGAGGCTATTAAAAAAAAAAATCTCACTGATTTAAATAAAATTTAATTAAGTTATAGTAAATGATTCCAAGTATTACTGACATAAACAGGCTGGGAAGAAATACTTGGGGTAGCATATAAATCAACAGTGACAAGGTGAGTAGGTGGGTCTGAGAAGTGGGCTGCAAGCTTTTGTTAAGTTGTGTAATCCTTGTAAGTTGAACATTTTTGAGCATGCATCCATATCTGTTGTTTAACTGAGAAGTGTATGAGGTATGATATGTCTTTGCATGCATGCATAATATGTCAGGTATGTTGTAAAATCCAAACATACATAATATGCCAAGTACGTTATAAAATATAAACACATTTTTAAAGGGTGAGATAAGAAAAGTTGTATTATTATTTTCTTGTACCTAGAGGTCTTTCTGCATACCCTCCACTTCTGAGACTACTGTACTAGTGCAGAGCCTACTGGCCATGCATATTCAGTGTGATGGGTTTTATAAGAGCGAGTAGAGGGTATCTGTTAATGTGGCAATTAGAATTTACTGCCCTTTACCATAGCAATGAATTTTCAGTAACACTGAGTTTTCATTACTTATTTCTACATGTGTAGCTCCTCCTCCTCCATTCTCTCCTCCTAGGACAGAAGTCCACACATAGTGGGTGCTCAACACACACGCACGTGCGCGCACACACACACACACACACACACACACACACACAGCAGAAGGAGCCAGCACCATCTACCAACTGTGACCTTGTGGAAGGCAGCTGTGGAGCAGTGGGGGGATGGGCTCAGGGACGGGAGGCACTGGGAGGCAGTGCACAGAATACGACCTTGGACCATTTACTTCATCTGCATTTCAGCTGCCTGCTCGGTAAAATTTCCCAAACACGCTTGAGATAAGAATCCCCTCCTGACCTTGTTAAAAAACTAGATTCCCAGGTCCTGCTTTAGATCTCCTATAATCACAATAACGAGTGAATGGCCCTTGGAGTCTATATGAACAAGCACCCCAGGTTAGACAAGTTTGGTAAACAAATCACATATATCAAGAATTAAGGGAGACGCCTTTTGCTCTCATGCTGCACGCCTGTGAGAGCTCCTTCCCTTCCTGCTCTCAGCCCAACTTCTTGTTCACCTATGATACAGGAATAACAGGTAACAAGATGCCTGAAAAACTGCAAGGTGCTGCTCAGAATTTAAGCATTATTTTATATTGCCAAGAATGAAAACATCAGGACCAGCCCATTTACTGGCCATTACAGCCAATATGAAAATGCAGGAAAATTTCACAATCGTCTCTACTTATTTCTGTTTAATCTTGAGACTTGGAGAGCAATGCAAGTTCTACCCAGTTGCTCTCTGCCCTGCACCACCTGCTTCCCTGTCACCCCGGCCATCCCTCCAGGGCCCAGGCTCACAAAGAGAGGAGCATACCTCCTTGGCCTGCGCACACACCGAGAGCCTTCTAATAAGGCCAAGAAACACAGCTTCACACCTCTGTTTTCATGGGATTTCAACCAAGGTGCTCCTATTTCACTTCTGAAAAGAATATAATCTCGCAAACAAGCTGCTCAAAAGTGGCAGAGAAAAAAAGTGCTTTGAAACCAGAAGCACAGTGTGAGGCTGCTTAAAAGGAAGAAAAAAACAGCCATGGAAAAGCACTGTCTCTCTCACACTTGGCCCCTGTTGACAGGCCTTAGGTGAAGGCAGTTTGGAAACCATCACCCAGAAACATTTGGATGGGCCTTTGTCAGCAGAAGACACTGGCTGCAACCAGCCCTCCCAAGGCCCCGGGAGAAATGCTTTGCAACTTTGTTTCCAAGCAGCTCTTCAAGGACAATGGAGGTCATTGTAAATCTGTGGGCTGTGCTGCTGGCTGCAGGGCTGCCTGCCGGCACCAATCCTGGGGTACTCCTCACCCCCAGTGTGGGGGATCTCTCAACCCTGCAGGAACGGGTGAACAGCACGACTGTGAACCATTTAGATGGAGTAGAACTGTACTCAGAGTCCCAGGACAGGGGAGCATGGTAGGACAATTTCATTTTGCAAGTGATTTTGATAAGCTTGAGGGTAGTCTTAGGAACTTGAGAGGCTGCTTTCGGACTTTCTGGCAGCAGGACGTGGCCCTATGTTGGAAGCAGAAGGCAACTTTTCCAAATGGAAAAACTAAGATGAATGCATTTGGGGAAAGTATAACTAGCTATCATAGTTAAACGTGCACAGAGAACCCCGTTGACTCTTTTAAAAACAAAACTTTTTTTTCTTTTCAAATCACATACTGAAATAGATTACTGTGGATAAAGTGAAGGTTCCTGTGGCCAGGATTCTTACCTGGCCCTGGTTGGCTAGCTCACTACACACGTGTGGGCAATGCATCGTGATTGACTCTGTATATAAGAGCTCCGCCCAGTGCTCTGGGCCCAACACGGTAGCACGGCTGCAGGAGAGCAGAGGCTGGAGTGGTGGCAGCGCTGAGGACAGAGGCCCAGAGGACGGCTGTGCAGGCAGAGGCCCGGAGGCGGAGACGGGCTTGCTGCATGCAGACTCACTGAGTGGATGGGATTCTAGTGATTGACCTGCCACCTGGAAATAAAGTTGGGTATAACCCTTTCACCCCAAGAACGTTCTACGGTCATTTCTTTGGTCACATTGAATCCATAGTGAGGGAACTTGCCCAGGGCTGAAGCCCATTGGCAAGACAATTACTCCAAGGAAAACAAAATTCACCAGTGGGAAGAACTCTAAAGGACCACTTGGTAAAGCTGAGGTCACCTGTGAACATGGGGATGGATGCTGACAAGGACATGCAGCCTGTCCTAACTTAGAAATGGATGGTCACCTGTATGTGGACTCCCAGTAATGTTGCTCACAGAAATAGTGTTTCTGTGCCCCAAAGCAATTCACCAGAGCCCACAGCACCCAGAAAACACCTGAATTCCAGTATTAGCAAATGCCTCTTTAACAGAGTAAGAAAGTCTAACTTGGGAAGCCAAAGCAGATTTTCACCACTCCCTACTGCCCTTGGCCATGTGTGATGTGCCAGCCCAGGACCTGGGGGTCCTGCCTCCCACAGGGCTGCTCCCTCGTGGTGGTCTCTGTGACAGTGCAGGGGCTTGACCAGTTCTATCAGGGTGGGTGAGAAGGGAGGGGCTGTGGTTTGGGGCACAAAGAGTTGGGGGTGCTTGAACAGCAGAGGGCAAAGCAGCTGCCTGTAGCTTATCTCCTTTCTCCCTGCAACCCCCTTAGCACCGGTGGTGATGGCGCTGACAGGGTATGCGTAGCTGCCAAGCACAGCTCGGAGGGCTAGGGGAGGGGTCTCCAGGGAGGGAGATGCCCCCAGCAGTGTGCAGGGGGCTGAGCCAAGTTTCCAGTGTGACCCCTAGTATGCAAGGGAAGAGATGGCAGGACTGGGGGCTGCCAACTCCAGGGACCGCAGGAAGGCCCCACGATCACAGGGAGCCGAACTTAAACTTTACCCACAGCCCTTCCTGTCCCTTCTTCACAAGTCAAACAAATGGGCACACAAGCTCTGGCCTTCACATTGGCCAGGCTGGGTAGAGCACACTGCTGACGTGGTCAGAGGAGTCTGGCTCCCATGAGAGCGCCGAACTGCGCGGGTCCGGAAGCCACAGAGACCCAAGCTCGCCGGCCACAGCTCGGCCTCTGCCTCCAGCTGCCCAGGCAGAAGGGACAGCACGGCAAGGGCTGGAACCAAATAGCTCTGGGAGGGCAAGGAAATACTCCCCCGTCTCGGCTGAGGATTTGTCCCTTCAGTTCTCAGAGGACTTTAATGTACATGAATGATGCTCTTGTTCTTACCCAGATCCATGACTAGTCTCAAAGAAACAAGAGTTAAAATTGAGGACTGACACGTAGCACAGTGTGCCTAACGGGGCAGGGCACCACCGTTTCTTCTTTTACATCACATGCCCTTGGAAGAAGACACTACGTCCTTCTTTTTTATTTATGTTTTTAAAGAATATGACATAATTCTGGGCTGGGGCAGACATGTGGTGTGATAAATGCACTATTATGGTACGGGTATTCTATAGAGGGGTTAAAGGTACAAGCAGCAACCCCTAACAGCCATTTATCGGGAATAACTCTCACCATTAAAGTCATGAGGCCTGAAGTAAGGAATGTGTAACCACTAACCAGAGCAGGCTTCCCAAATAACCTTCCTGGAGCACCTAAAATGTGACGGCAGCATGTATATACAATGAAGATTAAGAGTCAAGCCAAGATAAATTCAGAGGCAAATTTATCAGCAATGGAATTTGCAAAAATGGAAAACAAGGCCACGAAAAGGCTTTTTTTTAAAAAAATCTGTGGCCAAACAATTTTGGGATTAGCTCTTCCCAGTGCTTGTTACAGGAATATTGTGATCACCTGGAGACCTTAACTCTCCAGAACAAGACACAAACCCTGAAGTCAACTGAAGAGCTTACGAGCAGTCCAAAGAGACACCTGCCCCCAACTTGGGGGCCTCCTGAGGGGCCTTACTGTCACTTCATTCTATCCAGTCTACCACTGAGGCAGGTAAGGGACAGTCAGATGGCCCCCATCGCAAGGGTTTAAACCAAGTTTGTTTTTTGACCATGCTAAACGTATTTTCCAAAGACTGCTTTGACAAACTGTATACATCAGGAAATGCATTTCTTTAGAATCTCAGGTTTCCCCAACATTCTAAGGAAAATGATGTGTGGTTCTGTTATTTAAGCATATCAAGTCCCTTCAGGCTTCTAACTGTCTGTCCTTTCAACACAGTGGGATGACACAATTTGGTAGGTGGGACTCAAAGCAAATTTAAATAGCCATTCAGTTCCCCAATCTTTACAAAAGCAAAACGAGATGAAAGCAGCTCTTTATAACAACAAAGACTTAAAGGACAAACTGCCTTTATGGGCTCTGTCAAGTAATCAGTCCCTGGGAGAAGCCCGGCACATGACTCCCAGTTTCGTTGGAACGGGTTACCCAATGGGTGGCACACATACCACTCTGCAAGTGTTGTGAGGTTCAACATCTGAAAAAGGACCCACATTCTGGGTCACAGTATCAGAAGGGAAGGCTCGCTGAGGGCCACAGTCTGAGCAGTGTGTGTCGCCTCCTTCACCCTCACGAAGGCCTCAAATCCACTTTCTAGACGGGCAAACAGCCTCAGCTCGCCTGGGGCCGCAGCGTGTCAGGCAGCAGGTTGGGATGGAGCCGCCGGCTTAATTCCGCGCTGCTGCACTGCTCCGAGGTCTGTTCAGAGGACAGTTATTTGCCCCAACAACTTCTGCAAACCCATGTCACATTCTTAATGCCCGGACACTGGACAGCGGCTCAACCGGGCGCCTTTCCTGCTACTAACGCTCCCTGAGCAGCCAGCTGGCAGCCTCTCTCACCAGAACCTGTGAATACCTTGCTCAGAAAGCTGCAGCTCACCCCGGCTACTTCCTTGAGATACTGAATTTCTAGCTCATTATAGTGTTTTAATCCAGAGACTGACATTCCTTTTTTAAAGGGATTTCATGCTTCATTTTTCCTGCTCTGTCTCCAGAGGCAAGAAGGGTAACTGCAAACAACCTCTCCTCAGAGCCCCACCCGGTTCAGACATTCCTCTCCCCTGTGCCCACCCTCCCTCCCTCCCTGCCATCCCAGCCACCAGCCAGAGAACTGACATCCAACAGCTGCACTAATCTCTCCCAGTTGCCGGGAGCAACAGGGACGGCCCTGTGACAGGGCGTGGAGAGGCGGTGGAGGCAGCCTGCCCTCCCCACGCCCAGGGCTGTTCCACCACCCCAGCAAGCGAGAGATGGGCTTGGTCTGAGGGGCTCCCCACTGGGCCGGCTGGGGTGAGCCCGGAGGCTGGGGGCCTCACTGCTGTGCACGGCCTGTTCTATGAGCCCCCTGCCAGGCCGGGTGGGGGGGGTCCATCCTGACAGAGGCACCTCCAACTTCCAGGCCGACCAGGAGGAGGTGACCCTCTCCACCCTCCGCCCCAGCATCATTTTAAATCTGCCTCCACCTGGCCACGCCGTGGGACTCTTAAACACAAGGCCCTGACAATATTTTGTTATACCCTTTCTGGTTTTAGGATGGCCTTGAACAAGTGTGGGTCCATGCCACGGGAATTAATGCAGGGTCTCTCTGAAGGTGATGGGGTGTGCACACTGAAAGGAGGCAAATACTCCTTGGAACACTCGAGAATCCAGAAGGTTCTGGCACCACTCTCCACACCAAGTTAAGGGGTGGTCCCCAGCCGCCTCCCATCTGTAGCAGCCCCTCCCCACCCTCACGGGGGTGGGGTTGGGGGGCTAGGGGTCAGTTGTGGGTCAGAGCTCACTCGGGTTCCCCAGTACTAATCCCTGTCAGATTTCAGGGCACCACGTTATAATTTCTCTCAATTTCATCACACTGAGGAGGGCCTCAACCTGGAGGAGACGATACAGCACCACAGCCAATGGGAAATGTCAAGGGAAGCCTTCCACGGACCAGCCGGGCTCCCTCTGCCTGCACAGCAAGCAGCCCTGCCCCTTACTTGCTTTCTGACTGGCCTGGGAGGCCTGTCTCCAACCACAGTCGAGTCTGGCCAAGTGCCTGGTACACAAAGCGCCCGGATCACCTGCTGGATACATTTTAACTAAATAATCTAAAAGTTATTTACTACCTGATCTCCTTTAATCAAGAAATCATTTTGCCAAATTCTGCTCTCAGCAGCAGACCCGGAGCCATGGTGACAGGCCAGCTGTCACCCCTCCCAGCCCAGCCCTCGTCAGCCTGGACAAGTCACTCAGACACAAGCCAGGGGCCTCCGCAGCACAGCCGCGGCCCTGGCGCCCTCCCCGCTGCGGGCGGGCTCGTCCTAGACCCGCACCTGCTGGGGAGGCTGCCGTGCACTTGAAACGTTCAGATGGAGATGGACTGTGGCTGTACCACACACACGGGATTGCAAACCCCTTGTATATAAACAGGAATGTAAAAACTATCATTGGCAATTTTTATACTGATTATATGTTGACACTGTATTTTGGATACAATGGTATAATGAACAAAAGTGTGACCAATTTTGCAGTTTCCTTTTACTTTCTAAAATGTGGCTATGAGAAAATCTAAAATGACACAAGCAGCTCATATCTTAGTTGTATCGGTTGGTGCTAACCTGACTTCCCTCCCAGCTAACTTGGTTCATGGCAGTGTATGGACAGTTCGTCTGTTCTATTCTTATAACCAAGCACGACATTCAACACCCCGAGACATCCTCACTCAGGGAAGTCCTCTTTGCATCCACCTGCTCACTGGCTACTCTGCCCGTCACTTCTGATTCCAAATGCTAGCTCCCAGTAAGCCCTGAGCTTGTCCTTGTGTGGGAAGCTGTACAGAGGGGCTGATTTACTGCTGGTCATGTCAGGGCACGAGTGACACCCAGCACTAAGAGCTAGAGTCGCTACAAGCAGCTTTGTATCTTCCTTTTGCTCTATGCTAAGACTTGGTTAATTTGAAACACAGGTCAATGGAGGAGAATGGCCTTCACAGTGTTTACACGTATTTGGATTTCAAGGCTTTTTATTAAGGAACAGTGGGCACCTTGCCAGCATTGGGGTGAGGGGTAGGGGGGCAGGAGAGAGACATGCCAACAGCTGTTTTGAGTTTTAAACTTTCTGTCTAAGCTGGTAGCATTACACTGTGGTTCTGCTGCCTCTGGGGTTTGCAAATGAAGTGGGTGTCTATTTTAGCTCTGGGTTAACAAGCAGTCTCCCACCAGCTACTGTCACAGTTCACTGCCTGGCTAGGCCCTGCTGGCTCATGCCTGCCCCCATGACCTCCTCTGATAGCAGACTATTATGTGGAATGGTTAGAGCAGAGAGGAGAAAAGGGAAATTAACTATGTTCCGTAATCAACTCCTTTTGGTTTCCAGACACGAGCCCCACTCCCCAAAGCAACAGCCACTAGACAGGAGGTGGCCAGCTCAGCCCCCACAATGGGTGTGCTGTGGAAGCAGGGTCGAGGGGCTCCCCTGGGTGGAAGGCTGCGGACAGGCTCAGTCTCAGGCTACAAAGCTTCTCCAGCCACCCCCTCCCGACAGAGGGTGTCACTACTGAGCAGGCAAGGAGAAGAGGCAGGACTTGGGCTCAGCTTCAAGGCCTGTCTGCCCACTGGCCTTGGAGTCGCCGTGAGTGGATTACACACCACACCTTGCAGGTTGGGGCAACCAGTGTCCGATGCAATCCCATCTCCATCCTCTCTGAGTAGCATGCCTGCCTGCCTCTGGAGAGGTGCATGCCCAGAGGGCCCTTCTCTAGGCCAGTATTTAAGGGGGACACTCATCTTCCTGGTCTCTGCTGCTATACACTGTGCTGTGAAGGTTCTGGCTGCCAGAAGTCTCTCATGAGAATCCCATTATTTTCCTCCAGGAAAGAATCATCTAGAAGGGGGCGAATGGGTCGTTCCTATGATGCTGTCTGATCAGAGATTAAAGCATGATGTGGAGCAAAGCACACAGAGCCCAGAGAGGCAGGTGCGTCCGCTCTACAGAGTGGGGTCAGATGCTACTTGCCAGGACCACTAGGCCAGAATTGGGGTCCCATGTGCTATTCCTGCCTGTGCCCATGCCTGTCCACGTGAGGCTCCTCTGATAACTTCACCTTCATTTGCTGAGGTGCTCAGTCTAGAAAGCCATTTCCTTATTCACGGTGCACCACAAGCCCACTTCCTCGGGATGCTGTGGACATTAATGAAGCCATGAAGTCGAAGTTCCTGAATGTCTCAGAATTTCAGAATTACAGGGCCCCCAAAAGGAAGAGCCAAGAGTTTTTTCTTGGTAGACAGAATGGTTAAGAGACTGAACTGCAGAATTTAAGGCCGGAAAGGGAACACAGGGATTGTCTGGTCCAGCTTTTCTTGAGGTCAAGATGCAGCTGGCCCAGCTCCCATGTGAGCCCGGACAGCATCCTAAAATCCTGACCACCAGCCCATGCCTGTTCCTACGCTCAATTCCCGAGCTGGGGAAGTTATGTTAAGACATTTTATAGCACTTCATTTATTGCTCAGCAGTTTAAACTCTTCATAAAGTCTATTTTTTCCCCTAATGGAAAAACATCAAGCTAATGTGATTGAGAGTAATGCTATCTGGCATGGCTTTAAGTTACCATACAATCAGGCTTTTCCCCCAACACAGAGTCTTTCGCTTGCTCAGACCTCTTCACTCCTAAGTCACAACCAAGCACGTGTCCCGAGGAAGGAAATCTGGCCCATATGTCTGTGAGTCAGACATGCCCAGATTTCCATGCTCCCGGGACGTCTTCCGAGACCCCGAGCCGCAGTCCCGCCTGCACCCGACTCTGTTCTGGGCCAGCCGGCAGGTGTACCTTGCAGGAGAGCTATTTTCAAAGTCTGGCAACTCCACCAGAGGCCCCCCTCCAAGGCACCTTGTTCTTTTCAATGTGAAAAATGACAGAGGTAGCATTTTAAAAGGGGTCATTCTGCAGGAAAATGTTCCAAGCCTAACTGTTCATGAAGAACACAGCACTTTCTACCTGATGAAAAACTTCTCAGAGAAGGTAGAGAAGGAAAGCTGAGTCCCCGCCCCAAATTCTGCTGGAAAATCCTATTACCACCCATGTTTTGCTTGACAGGCTGAGGGTCAGGAAAACTGAAACCAGCGAAGACTTAAAATTGTGTCTGGACCAGCAGGACAATCACCTTTCACTGTGTCCCTGCGTCACTGTGACAGGCCTCGCTTTGGCAGGAGGGTCTTGCACGAAGTACAAGTCTGTCTGACCCCCAGTGCTTTCTTAGGTCTCTGCTACCTGTCCAGTGCAAACACTCCCGAGCCCCTGACATGCCCTTCCTCTCCTTTCCCCATAACAGGCACAGCTAACAGTCATTTGAGCTGCAATGCCTTTTGTGAAGGGAATGTATCTGCTGCCCCAAAGCCCTGGGATCAGGTTGGGGGTGGGGGCCTCATGGTGACGGCTCCAGAGGCCTTATCAGGAGCGAAGGAAGCACTGCGAACCTTGGCGAACACATCCTGTGCCCATAGCTACCTCTACTTTCTCTCTGACCCTTCCCAGCCCGACCTGTGCACAGCGCATGCCTTTGCTGATTGCCGTCCTGTGTTCACACCCAAGTCACACCATTGTAGCCCAGTTTGGAGTAATGGGAAATAAGGATAGGTCATAATCAGAAGAAACAGGAAGGAAAAAGAGCTTTCCAGTATCTTGCCCCGCTCTCCTACCTTAGTGGGTTATCTGAGTGGGTCTCCATGTGGGTCTCCAGTCCATACTTGCAAACAAACTCCTTGAAACATACCGGGCAGTGGAATACTTCGTCAGCCTTTTTGTCCAAGTCACCCGACTGCGCATCTTCTATCATCTTAGGGAAAAGGAAAAAAAAGAGAATTCATGAGGAGGCCTCCACACGGGAGTGCCTCGGAAGAGAAGCCAGTGCTAAATCCAGAGACCACCCCCAAGGAAAGGATGCCTCTCTCTCAGGTATCAAGGATGCTACTGACCAGTCCTTTCTTCACACCACAAATGCTCACTGAATGCTACCATCCATCTGTCCATCCACCCAGCCACCCATTCGCCCACTCCCAACCCACTCATCTGTTCACATACTTATGGAGCACCTACTATCTAACAGACACTGGGAATACAAGAGTGAGGACAAGAGCCCCAACACTCAGGCGCTTCTATTCCAGCTGGATAAACAAAAGCCAGCAGGGCAACGGTGAAATGAGCTCTCCATTTCACCCGGGGGCTCAGAGAGGAGGCCCCACACACCAAGCACATGTGGGTGTTCCCTTCTGCAGACACCTTACAAACAGTGCGGGGAAACACAGCTAAAGCTCGGGGTGGACGCCAGCCAGGTCCCTGAACTGTGAACATAAAGACACGAGGAGTTCTGCCAGCAGCCCCGTGGTTAGGCACGTCTGTGCTGGGAGCAGAGAGACCTTTTTAGCAGGTGCTGGGTCTTCTTTCTCCGACTCGGCATCATGACTCAGTTTCCTTTTGGAGGAGAACCTCCTGCGCTTCAGTGGGGACGGAGGGGCTGAGGTTGTAGCACTGTTAGGGTCCTTCTCATGAATCTTCATATGTCTGGAAAGAGCACACACACACACGATGTGACTTGGCAAAAAGCTGAACTGGTCTTATCTTTTCACTTTTTTACATTTTATACTTAGGCATTGGCACTTAAGTTTTAATGAAAGCGAAAGGGTATAATTTACAGCAACTTCTTTTTAAAGCCTTGTAACCCCCTTGAGTCCTCTAGAGCTCCTGCAGTGCACCCAGAATGTTGCCAAGTGCCTGCTGCCCATTGGAGGACATGCTTGAGCCTCATGGGCACTGATGAGTTGAATCTGGTGGCCTGTCCTACTTAGACAAAACATACCACTTTAGAACATGCAGTCCTGCAAAGACTTTCCAGACCCCTCTAGTTCATACACCAAGTAACGGCTCTGTATCTGCCCCCAGAAACCCCACCCCAACCTGCCAGTGGTATGCATTCTCTCTCAGCTGCAGGGTCGCATCTGACAAGTGCTGGCAGAGCTATTGCCTGGAAACCCGAAAGCCTCTCCATGCTGGGCGTGTATAACATGCACATGATCATGTCAGAGTAGCTGGGACAATGGAGTAAGTTACATGTTGCAGCGCTGACATGTGCAGGGCCAGGAATTCACATGTACAAAAGCATTACATATATAGTATGTACATGTCTGTTCCAAAAAAGAGTTTTGTTGACTGATCTAACTGACCTCACTTCATCAAGTTCTAACACAAACATTGTTAACAACAAAATCCCCAGACCTGTAGGAAGGAAGAAAGACGTTGCAAAAAAGATAGTCGGCCTCCATTTCCTTTCGTTGTGACATAAAAGGCTGAGTTTTCCTAATGACAGTCATCCTCACCATTGTCATTGCTGACTCGGGTTAAACTATGCCGATGCAGGACTGTATTTTCATACACAACTCCTTTATGGTATTGTATTACCTTAGAGAAGATTTTAGCCAAGGGGGAGGATAGTAAAGCTTTCATAAACTATCCTGTCATACTTCTTTGGAAGTTGATTCAGCTCAGCTCAGCTCGCTTTTTGCTGCCTGGTCTTTGGAGGGGGCAGGCTGAGGATGGAAGTGCAAAGTGGCTCGTGAACCACAAGCGGCCACAGTTTGGGCTCTAGACTGATTCACTGAGATGGCAGAGGTAACACCTTCCCCTCATGTGACCTCTGACCTGCCACACCTGTCAGAGGGTGTGGAGGTGAGATGCCGGACTTTCCTTATTCTGGTTCTACAGACATAGTCTAGAAGGTCGGGGAAGTCCTCATGTTTGCCCAGGCCAGACTCTCCCCTGCCCACCAGTCCACCAGCAGGTCGATGTGGCCTAACCTTTGAGGAAATAAATGGGCCTCAGGGAAGAGGCTCAGGCCACACCTCTCTTCTAAGAGGGGGAATCTGCTGTGGAGCAGAAAGACCTAGTGAGAGGAACGGGGAAGAATCACATTCAGCCACCGTGCCCATGTCCATGCAGTTCCTTGCTTACATTATTAGGAAAGGACGCTTTATTACTAGTTCTTGGTCTCCTAAAGCTTTGGGAAAGATAAAGGGAACAGACAGCCTTAATTCTAAGAACCCCCTCTATTTTAAGGTGCCTGGGATTTAAGGAGACCATCACTTAATATCGGTGTTTGGAGGGAGAAAAAAGGCTACCAGTTTCTTTTGACATTTATTCTGTGGCACATTCCAATTTCAGAAATGTAAAAAAAAATTCTTTTAAGCATCTAAGAATTGAAGTCTAAAAACACCAAGTGACATACATTAGTGCCTAAATCCACCCTTCCAATAAATCACCCAAAATTAATTTTAAAAAAATCAATAACCTTTCCTATAGCCAATAGGTTCCCTGTTAGACCACGAGGCTACAGTACCCGTGGGTATCTTAGACACGATGATGCTTAATTATCTGGCTCTTGGGATTTACGATGGCAGCTGTTTGCACAGAGCAAAGCAGAGCAGAGGAGGAACGGACTGAGCACTCCGTGAGGGTCCGATGGGGACTTCCCGGGGGCTTATTTCCAGGGGGCAGAGAGGCTGCCTGCCCAGTGTGGGGGCTGATGCTAGGGCCCCAGGGCCTCTCATCTAGGACGGACTCCAGAGTCCACGAGTCCGAAGGTTCAGTCTTTGGATCTGTGTTCAGGATCAGGGGCTAGAATCTTCAACCTGAACCTGGACATTGCCTCCTGGAGTGACTGTGGCCACCGTCTAGCAGTTGGTACCAAACCCTAACCAAATTTCCCTGGGAAAATGAAGGGCCCACAGGTCAGGCAGAGAACCTCTCCTACCTCTAGTCCTACCTCCCTGTAATTCTGAAAAACTGGGGTTGCCTTTGAACTGCGTCACTGCTAAAGGCAGGGAGAGGCGGCCAGATCAAAGCAGTCTCCAAGGATTTGCGCCAAATGAGCCTGTGAACACATCAACCCACTCCAGTTCTCCGACTGAGCCTGGCTGGAGCGTCAGGTCCAAGCCTCAGGCAGTGCTCCTTCTGGAACACTGGTCGTTGGCTGAGACACAGGGAGTTCCCAGCCTCTCCTTTCAGCTACATGGAGGCCAACAGCTGCAGGCTTGTTTAAGAACTCAATTCAGTCAATAACTGAGCTGCCAGGGTCTGGTTGCTCCAGCCATTTCTGAGGTTGAATGTGATCTATAGTTAAAGATTCTCCCCACCCTGACCCTTTCTCTTCCCTGCCCTCTGACTGCAGAACTGGCAACATTAGCTGTCCACTTCCTCCCAGAGGCTCCCAGGACGGGGGGCGCACCCGCATGATGAGCCGTGATGGCATGGCCAAAGCAGAGAGGGCTGCTGGACAGGAGACAATCCTGCTTCTCTTCTTTAGAAGGTTTGGGTTTGTTTTTCTCCCAGGTTTTATTTCAAGGACTAATGCATCTAATTTCCATGTATACACTGAGAATCAATAAATTACACCGAGCCTCAGAACTGGAAGGGGACTAAGATGCCATCCATCCTCCCACTCGGCACAGAAAGTCCCTCTGCACAGCATGCTGGAGAGATCACCATTTAGTTCTGCTTGAATACTTCCAGCTACGGGGACTTCTCCATTTTCAACAGTGCTAACTGTTACGGCCATTTCCCAGTGCTGACTCAACAATTCAGTCCTTCCTTTAAATGTCTATCTGTCCTCTGGGGCGATACCATCGCCTACATTCTCTCCTAGACGGCAGCTCCTCAAATAGTTCAAGATGACTGTTGCATTTCTGCGAAGTTTCTCTTCTCAAAACCGAACAACTCCAGCTGAGGGATCAGCCAGACCCTGCAAGCTCTGCTTTTAAACCTGCTGAATCACTGCACTACTGATCTGCAGAGTCCCTTCAGTTTGCAAACATCCCTTCTGAAATGTTGGAACACCAGTGTGGATGTGGTCAGAAGATGAAGGGCAAAGAGCTGGGATGAGCACGTACAGAGGGTGAGTAACTGGAAATGGGGTTCCTGTGCAGGTGAACAGCGACGTCACACCCTCTCTTCCTACAAAGATTCTCCAGGATTTCTTCATTCAAACTGCCAGCTGTTAGCATCTGCACTTGAGCAGTTAGCATCTTTTCACTTTCCAGATTGGCAAGGATGGAAATGTGCAATGTTTGGACAGCAGAGAAAACCAGTTCCTCACACATGGCTGGTGGGAGTGAAAGACCAGTAATGATCTTTCTGCAAAGTGGTTAAGCAATGGGGGTCAGCATTTTAGATACATATGCCCTTTATTCCAGTAATTCCACTTCTAGAAGTTTGTCTCAAAGACTAATAAGTGGACAAAGGTACACAGTCTGTGCACAAGGACTGAGGTATCATAACTCACAGACAGATAATACACTGCAAAACCATGAATAACCACAGGATTTTTAACTGGCTGATCTTTATATTTTAACCTGGCTATTTCGATTTCCCTCTTGCTCTCCTAAGTCCACTCTCTACACAGCAGCCAAAGTGGGCTTCTAAACCATGGACCATATCATGTCACTCCACTCCCCTACGTAAAGGCCTCTGACGGTCCCACTCTTGGAACTAAATCTGGCCCCTGCCCATTTCTGGAGTCTGGTTTGTTAGCACCCCACCCTGATCCCAAGGCCCTCTCAGACACACTAGCTCTCTCTGGATTCCTCAAGCTCCTGTACCTCCTCCAGCCGGCGGGCTCCCTTGCTGCTCCTTCTGCCGGCACTGCTCCACCCGCCTTGGGCTGGCTCCTGCCACCAGGTTTCATGCAAGCACCACTCCCCCCTCAGAGGCTCTCAAGCCTATACCCATTTTTACTTTGCTTGCACATACCAGCACCTGAAAATTAACTTGTTTGACTGTCTCCTTAGTCTCAATTGAAATAAAGTTTCATTATACCTGTGTCTCCCCTGTTCTCTGTACTAGCCCCTGTGGCACACAGTAGGTGGTCAATACATATCTGCCAAATGGCTGAATGGATGAATAAGCATATATATGTTAAATGAAGTATATGCAGAAAATCGGTTACACTTGCAGGATCTCTACAACACGTGTCCTCAGGTTTCAAGGCACTCTATATACTCTACCGCACTAGGATTTAATGTGAGCAAACCTGGTAAGACATTGTACAGTAGCTAGTGCTATAATGAAGGGATTTGAATGAAAAACACCCCAAAAATGAACACCGGGAACACATGCAAATATTTTCCTTTATTGGCATGAATCTGTGTTTATGCATACAAAATTCCACACACATTCACAGGACAGAGAAGTTAATGTAAAGTCAAAGTAAGCTTCTGTTCATGCCATTCTAGAATGTTCTTTTGGAGGCATATCACTTCAGTAGTAGAAATCCTGCCACACTGTGGTCTAAGGAAGGAATTTTAACAGAATTTTGTCAGGAGGTCCAGTGAAACCTTCCATTCATAATGCCCAGGGGGGCTTTTACAGTAATGAACTGAAACAAGTATTGCAGATGTTTTTTAAACACACAAAAAATCTAAATCTGAGTACCTCTTTAGCTCTGATAGATGCTTACTTTGAATTCAACTCAAAGTGTCTCTTCTGTAAGTGTAATCGCTCATTTTCTAAAATGTGAAAAGCTCCAACTCAGCTAGCGTAGCCTTCAGTAAGAATTCCGAATGTATCAGAGCCAAAACAAGTGCGCCACACAAGAGCTGAACACTCACTAGTAACTCAAAGGAGAGAGACCAGTTCCTAAAGCACACCCCTCCTTTTCTCCCTGAACTTCTTCATGTCAACTTCAAATGCAGGAACATTCTGCTGCCTTCTTCTTAGGTAAGAAAGTCTATAGATTTGGAAATGGAGGTAAACTCTCACAAGCAAGCACGAATCTGGGGAGATAAAGCCAATCTGGGTGCGAAGATGGAGTAGTAGATAGAGAGACCTTGAGATGGCAATGAAGTCTTAGGCGGAAGGAGCACTAAGACATTTCAGACACTACATGCTGGTCCTACCATCTGCCAACCGTGGAGACCACAAGTGACTCAGGCTACCGCCATTTCAGTCTCCACACCTGTAAAATGGGGAGAATACTGCCAGCTTCCCAGAGCACTGCATTTCGAACTGTGGTCTTCCAACCAACACCATCCAGGAGCCCGTTACAAATGCAGATTCTCAGGCCTGGTCCCAGACCTGCAGACTGAGAGCCTCTGGGTACCACAAGCCCTCCAGGTGACACCCATGCCCACTCAAGCGTGAGGACCACTGGATCGCAGTCTTCAACACTTTGTACTGTACACAGGTTTGGTGAACTACCTGACTAGGATGCTACCGTTTCTGGGATATGAGCCCCACACTTCTCCCAGGCTCATACCACAGTATGCCAGCAGCCCCGGCACAAGTTTTGCCGTAACAGAAAAAAGTTGGGAAACAGAACATTCTTAAAATGATTTTTGGGGTAAAATCCTTTGAAAAACTCTCCACAGGTGGAAGGATCTACCTAGTAAAAGGTGTCCTCATGGCAGGTCTCAAGCATTCCTCGAGCTCTCTGTATCTAATCTACCTGTGAAGGTCAGAGCTCAGGCTAGATCTAGATCCTTCCAGCACCTGCTAACTTTTCTGTCTTAATTTCCTCATAGGTTTTGTTAATCTAGGAGCTCAACTATTTGATCCTCTGAGTGAATGGCATTATAAAGAAGGTTACTCTTTCAGTGCACAGGACAGGAGCTATACGCAAATGGCCCTCAGCCTGCTTGGAGCCCCAAAACCTAAGTCAACAGGTCCAAACAGGTTTTCATAGCTTGGTTATGGATCCTTTCCCATCTGTACTATGCTGGCGTTGCCTTTCCAACAAAGCCTTGAGATAACCAAAGGGAACAAGTGAGATTAAGAAGCATCACAGCTCTGTGACCTATGTTTTGGGCCATTCAGTCTCCAGAAAGATGTGTATACATTTCTGTACAGATATTTAGGAAAAGCATTTAGGGGCAGAGAGCTCTGAGGGATGCTTAAGTCAATCAAATCCTGAGCCAGCAAATGAGAGAAGGGGGAGGGAAGACTGAGGGGGAAGAGAGGCCGGGAAGGCTGGCGGGGCGTCACCCAGGCGGTTCCCGGTGGGGCTCCACCTGTGAGCTCAAAGGCACCTTCTAGCAATTCGGGTGTTGCTCAGGTTCAGTCTTGCTTATGCAAGGGCAGGTCATGCCAGCTGTGCCAGGGTGTGGAGGAGGGCTTGACGATGCAGGGTGTAAGCAGCCTCGCTGACCGAGGAGACAGAATGCTCAGAAAGGTCTGAAAGCCAGCCTAGTGTGGGGTACCGTCCTCAGAGGGGCATTTCCCGCTGTCCGCTGGTGGCTGTGGGGATGCCTTGCTGGGCTGCTCCCAGGGAAATGCTTGGGTGCCCCAGCCCCCATCCCTGCAGGCCAGCAGCCCACATCCTCCAACTTGGGCAACATGCCCAGCAGACGCGATGGTGAGGGTAAGTCATTCCTGCTGCCCCTGCCTCCCTCGGGGTGAAGGATGAGTGAGGCACAGCCCACGGCCCACCTCCACAGGCTCCTCTGCCCCGAACATGAGAGCAGAGGCCTCGTTCTCCCTCCCAGCTGACTGCAGCCTAGCGCTCTGGTGGTGCCAGTGTAAGGATAAAACGCAACTGTATGAGAGGCTAAGGAATCTCAAGTCCGAGTAGGGTGTAGAGGGGTTCAGCGTCAAGGTGCGCACTAACCGTCGCCTTTGCTCTCCACTGCCAGGCTCCTCAGCCCAGAGATGCTCTCCAACCCCGAATCAGGGGTACAGTTCAGGTGGGACCCCAATTCCTGCTCTCCTGTCTCTGGGTTCCTCTGTAGGGTTGGAAAAGGCTGTTCTTTCTCCATCTTGGGCTCGTGTAAGACCCTGCTACAAATACTCCCCCACTGCTGGACAGAGTGGGATTTGATGTCCCTCAGTATCCCCAGTCTCCCCGCCAGCCTTCTGGAAGGAGACAGGCCTCCTTCTGGCTCCTGCGCTCCCCCCTTGCCTACTGACACTGGAAGCCACTGACCTGGGGACCCGGCCGAGCACAAGGGGACCCTTTAAGACGTCTTTATTCTAGACCCTGTTCCTAACTGCCACACCTTTGAACCAATATACTCTAAACCTTGTTCCTTTCATTCCCTGTTCCTGCCCTTGTTTCACTAAAATAATTTTTCACCTGTTGTAACACTCTCCATACAATATTTGGCTACCTGGACACTTGTTTATATTACCCACAAAGACACACAGTACAGATTTCCATATAAAATCACGGATTGTTAACAAACAGAAGATCTCACAGGCTGGATGAATTGACCTCTCTCTCACCCACAGAGAACTCATGTTCATATAGAGCTGAACTGGCCTGCCTGGACCACCCTGTGTTGATCCAGGGAAATGGCAAATAGAGAGTGACCACCTCACCTGACATTTTGGGGCGGCCGCAATGTTGTAATGGCGTCTTCCCCTTCCCTGGGCTAAACTTCCTCTACTTCTTCAACCTTCCCACCGAGCCCAGGTCCCAGTCACGCATGCAGAGCTGGCTCTGTTCCAGGAGGGACTCCCGTATCTATGTCTTAGGTGACTGAGTCCATCTGAAGTTGACCTTCCCAAAGTCTCCAGCCCAGACCCTTTACTTCTGCGGGGAGCAACCACCCCAAAGAATGCTCTTCCATGGCAAACGGCTAAGAAACCGCAGTCAAGCCGATCCCCAAGCCTGAGCGCCACGGTGGGATGGAGACGCCCAAGTCACCGGGACGGACCTTTTCTCACTCAGTTCTGAGGAGAGCTAGCTTTGGCTTTCTTAAAGAAGGCAGAACCCCATTTTTCACGTCCTTTTTTCCTTCTGCAGAGGAGGAAGAAACAACTATCTCCATAACAAGGCAGCACCAAGTCACGGTTTGCAACTCCTCAGTTTCTTCCAAAAGAGGAACGAGAAATGCTTAGGCTGGGCAGCTGGGGATGGCCTGCCACACGCCGAAGGGGAAACGTGCGACGTGCGTGGGTGCAGAGAGGCAGCGCAGGGGGAAAGACGCTTTTCCTCTATGGGGACACCCCTTCATGCTACCTAGAGGCCGGTGAGAAGCAGCCAAGAAGGGGATCAGGCCACTCTGATTTGAGAGAGAATAAAATGAACATAAGTGAATCCAAAGAGAAACGTCACCTATGAAAACCCACTGGGCAACGGGGCCTTCTCTGATGGGAGCAGTCCAGTCACCCTCCATCTCACATGGCCCCTACTGGCCAGCAGTGACACAGAGAATCACCTGAGGTGCTGCACGGGAAGAGCAGCATGCGGTTCCGGACAGCAACCCAGGGAGAGGGCAGCCTGGGAGGAAAGGTCCATGATGTGCTGACGACCTTGGCTGACCCCTGTAACGTCCCAGACCTTAGTTTTCCCGCCTGTCAAATTGGAACAGTCCCCTTGAGTGAGCTGGTTTATATAAGCATGAAGAGTAAGAATGAAGTGCTGACACTGCATACCAATGAACCCATTATGCAACTGAATTTCTGGTTGAAGGGAATAGAAAATTCTCTCTATTGAAGGCCAAGACTCATCAACCCAGAGCCCTGTAAGATGCAGAGAAAGGCCAAGGGGCACCTACACATGCCCTAGGGGAGGGGAGTGGGGATCCAGTGCAAAAAATACAGATGCTGAGATTTCTGTGCCACTTTTCCACAGAGGGCGGTATACAGAATTTGCTGCTAATCACCTTCCTTAACAAATCAGAAAAATGTTGGCAGTGAGTGGGCACGTTTCGATGTTTGCTAGCACCAGCTTGTTCAGCCCAAACAGGTCAGACAGGTTGAATATTTAAACAAAGGCGGAAAAATGCATGGCATAAAGCGCACCATACAGCAGTGGGGCTGCAGCCAGCACACTGCAGATCCGAGCTTGGGATCTAACGCTGGTGACCAGGCCCGCTCTCCTCTGCCTCCTCCACCTCACTTTGCTCCTCTCATATTCTAAAACTAAACAGGACACGCAGGTCTGCTCAAAGTTCTCAGGCCCTCAAAGAGAGAAGTAGCAGGAGAGGGGGCGGGGTGTGTTGGGGTCTGGAGCAGAGGCCAGCTCTCCGCTCCTCACCTCACCCCCAGCAAACACGTACCTTACCTTCCATGACCTAATTTCTAGCGCTCACAACTGCCAGGCTGTTCAAGTGTGGGCAAGCACGGATGCTCCAGAATTTGATGCCATTCACCAGTTTTACCTGGTACAACTGAGCTTATGAAATATCGCAACAAGGAATATCAAAAATACTGTACCATCTGCACTCACAGGAAAATTTCTTTTGCATCTGTTTAATCTCCACAAACTAATTAGACAAATACCACTTCTGCCAAAACAGAAGGAAACCTAAATTATCACAACTGGTATCCAGTTGCTGAAATAATAAACTATTTTATTATGAAGCAGACTGTAAATTTGAGAAACATGATAGGATGAAATAGGGTGCTGTTTAACACATCCCCATCCCTGGATAGATGAATAAGCATGCTCTCTTTGGAGTAAATGAACTTGAACTTGTCCTTCAGAAAAAATGCGGAATAAAAAGTGAGCACCAGCCGCAAGTACATTTTTCGAATATCCTTTCAAATAACAAGCTATGGTCACTGCTAAGTAAGGGTTATCAGGAAAGAAAGCAAGCCAACACAGAGGGAAAATGTTTCAGAGAATATCAGTCTAGCAAACACAAAACCGGGCTGCACAAGAGATTGCCAATACTCAAACGGGTTAACTTTTGGCTTTGCTATTTTCTTACGCTGTTTCTTATTTGAAGAGTAAAATTATTATAAATCATTCTTTTTCTCAGAGAATAGTGGTAGTTTTTTACTATTTGCAGATTTTTAAAGTATAAAGTTAAGAATCCTGAAAAGGACCACAAACTCTCATCTAAGAGTATTAATGCAAATCCACATGAAAAATATAAAAACATCACAGAACAAGCAATCCCCAAATGTTCAACTAATGAGGATTTGCACAGGATGGAAAAGGAGACCGTGGTGTGCAGCACACGGCAAACTACTCCATAAAACACATCTCTGGGGCTGTCAGGGTCTTAGAATGAAGCTATGGTACCTCATGGGTGAAGGTCACAGAGTCTGTCTTCTTGGTTTTGTAAATACACATGCTTATGGGCATGTAGAGGGACTGGGGCTAAATTCTCTAAGGGAGAACAGAGAGTAAGGGGTGCCACAGTTTGTGAGACATCTTACGTGAGCTTTGGGATATATGATAGCATTTAATTTTCACAAAGATGAAGAAACAGGGGTTCTCTTTGTCATTCTGCAGGGCACCCTTTACCAGTGAGAAGGAAGAGTTCTCAGAGTACAGAGAGAGGCCGACTTTATGTAGACCATGACTGAAGTTAAAATAAAAGCACACAGGCTTCAATGTCAGCCAGTGAGATGCAAAGAAAGGCTAAACACGTTTCGATATAGTCAAACAGCAAATTCATTTGGTGAAAGTTCAATAATGCTACTGGGGAACTAATCACATAGACATTTTGCTGTGATAAATATTTTTGTGAACATTCACTCTTAAGGGGAAAGTTCTGGGACTCTTAATGATGTGGACTCTCAAGAGAGTGAAAAGCATATTAAATAGAGTAGCACGGGTATAGGGTATTAAACTTAAATGACTGTTTCTTCTCTGGTTCAAAAAGTTTCAACCCTTGTTAAAGAAAAGCTTTCTAAACTATACCCAAAGTATGCCTATTTGAGTACGCAGGATGCTAAACATAGACACTCTCTGGATACCCCAGTACTCTGCCATGAAGCCACCCAGTACTCACGGACACCCACAGTAAGGCTCATGTGTCCAGCAGAGTTCACGCAGTTGTGCTGGCTGGGGATATACCACCGACGTCCCACTTGCACAGCCCACCTACTGCTTTGTAGAAAGCTGCATGTGTGGTCACAGAGCACTTACCATCTTCTAAGTGGAGCTGAATGTGTTAAGATCACTGAGCATCCCGGAAAGATACTTAATTGCAGATAACTGAAATGTCATTACATAATCATTTCCCCCTTCTTTTTTATAGAAATATTTCCAAGGAAACAAAACATTCATATAGTCCTGGGTGGGGTGGCCAACAGATTTTTATTCTACAAATCATTTACCACCAGATACCTTCCTTCCCTCAAAGGAACATGTCAGGGCAGCAGGCACCCGCGACTGAGGCTGGTCCCAAGGAAGGTGGGGCTGGCCGAGCCTTGGAGGGCTCACCTTCACTATTAAGAAGTAGCAAGTACCAAGACTAGTTACAGGGTGTCCTCAGACCCTTGCTATGATTACCCCAAAGACATTCACAGGGCTCTCCCTCTTGCTGGCTCTGAGGGGGAAGAAATGAGCAGCCCCTTCGGAGACACTGCCCTGCCTCTGCTCCTTCTGTCCTCTAATGCTGGCCACCTGTTCAGATACCCAAGTTCAGTTGTGCATGCCAAGGGCTGGCTCTGCCGAAGCATCTGAGAGTAGTGTGCTAAATTCAGAGCCTCTGGGGTCTCATTTGTAATGGAATAGGTCACATTTCTGTGCAGTCAATGTTTCCTTCCAGCATAATAGGAACACATAAGCCTGTTCCTGAAGACTGTCCATTATCCAGTGGCATCCTCAGGGTCTACGTCCCCTGTATTTAGCAACAGAAAAAGTCATGCCCATTGTAGTCAGAAAGAGCCCGGGACGAGACAGCTAGATGTTCCAGTGCTTTCCTTTCCTTATCTTCACCCTTCTAATGACACAGCTGAAATGAGAACACATCCTTGCTCTTTGGAGAAGCTAGTTAGGAAGGTTACACCTGCCAGGGCCCTTATCATGTCCTTAACACAGCACAATCCCCACAACAATCTCTATAGCTTAAAAGTCTACAGTTTGTGAAATGAGGAACAAAGTGGAAATTAATTTCCTTTCTTCCCAAGGCAATTAGTCTGCCAAAGAAAAATATCCATTTCGGAGGTAGGATTTCCTCCAAATGAGATGTTTCAATCCTCTCTATCAAACACCATCACTTCTTCCTAGCTCTACAATCCAGCACTTTCTGGAAAGTTGTGCAAATTATGAAGATCACTGCCTTTTTCCTACATTGAGCACTCCCTGAGGGCGTGCTCTGGCTCAGTTTCCCAAGTTTGTTTTGGAAGACAAGCACCACTCAATCCAAATTTGCAACGTGGGAGCAACTGATAAAGAGTTCTGGGAAGTGAAAAGCTGGAGCCACGGTGATGTTTCCGCGATACATGTTTGCACTTGGTGGCAGCCTGTTATTCTGCCCGGGAACTAAGCTGTGGTTACAAAGGTTTGGGATGAAGGACTTCCAAACCTCAGAACGTGAGAATTCACAGACAGGGAAGTGGAAACTAAAGAACGGTACCAAATCTGGCAATAAATCGAGAAGGTCTCTCCCCCACGCTTTTTCACTGTGAGCTGGAATCTGCATCATGCCAGTCTCTTCAGGTACCAAATACAATCACTTTTAGAATAGGATTTAAATTTATGTACTAGAATTAAATTACAAGAAGTTACGGGCTTTATCAGAGCTACAAAACAACTGCCAACATTATTATATATAACAATTTAATGTGCTACTGGTTCTGTGAGGTTGATTTTCTTTTCTTAATACAATTCTGTTGAGTTGATTATATGCTGAGGGTTCTCTCATAAAACTAAGATAAAGGAAATGCTACAAAAAGACCAGCTAGCCTTATAAAGAAAGATAACCAACCTATTCTTATAAAGTGACCTACGGCCAAAGGAAATAGCTTGGGTTTCTTTGTAAAGTGGGTGGCTACAAGGAGTACCTCAATCTTAAGTAAGAATAATCTGAAACTGGAAAGGATGTAATTCCTAGGCCCCTGTTGTGAGATGTATAATGAGGCCCTCTGAGTGTTGCAGCAACAAAAATCTGGGGGTGGGGTAGGAGGGGAGCCCAGAATGCTTCCTCTAGCATGCTGCTCAACAGTCAACCTGGGAAGGCCAGGCTTATCTGGAAGAATGTGCACACACGGAGATATGCACAGCAGTGCACGTGCAGGCGACCTTCAGAACAGGGAGGCTGAGCAGGAGGAGGCCAATAGAAGGTGAACTATGTGCTCCTAAGTGACACTGTGCTCCAGGCCAGCCTTGTGGAATCAAACCTTGGAGAAGTGGATCTAGAAATCCACACTGCAGGGAATCATGCCGTAGTAGGGGTCCTGTGACCCTTCAGGGGAGACTGCAGAGAGAGCACAGAGCCATGTCACAGGAAACTGGCACAGAAAAGGGGGCCTAGGGCAAGTTATAAACAAGATCAAAACAAGGGGGACAGGTGCCCAGCACATAAGGGGACACACAGGCCAGAGGGCTTCTAGTGCTTAGCTCAGCATACACTCCAGGGCCCCCAGCAGCGGGGTCCTGGCCTCACTCCACCCTAGCTGGTACCACAGACCTTGGGAAGCCACGGCTGCAGAAGAAAAATGAGAAAAAGAACTTTGGTCTTGAGCACCAAACTCACAGTCCAGGCTTTGAAAATCAAGTGACAAAAAAGCTAATCAGAACTTAGGTCTTTACTCTTCTTTTTAATTCCTGCCCACACATCCCAGAGCAGTTCTGGCCTCTGATTAATGTAACGCAGGTATGTGCTCAAGAGAGATCACAGCTCCCTGTTGGAGTCTTGGATTCTGGAACACATCCACTGGGACAAATAAATCTAACTCCACTCTCTCTGGCACATTTTTGTAAGTGTTCTCACATTTTTATAATTTTTTTTTCAGAAGTACAGTTTCACCAACAACTTAAGGTGGTAATGTTGTGATTGATTACCAGAAAAAGCAAATGTCCTTTTAACCATCATTTGCAATTTTCTGCAGGGAGGACAAAATAAATGTAGCGTGATAAACTCAAGTATTCTAAATATATATTTGTTATTTAAATTGCAGATTTAGGACAGCCAAAAGTAAAACCAAACCAATAAACAAAACCCACCTTTTTTCTGTCATTATATGAATGTTTACTTGGTGAGTTTTCCCTCAGCGGCACACATCTCAACAATACCAGTGACCATTTATTCACAAGTACTATTTAACACACACTCGCCTGAGTGCTTTGCATGTATTAATTTATGACTCCCCACAATGTTCCCGTGGCACTGGTATAGGCATCACTGCCTTCTACATGTGAAACAACAGAGAACAGAGAAGCCTAACAGGGTCACACGTCTAGGAGCGGCACACCTCTCACATTATCACAAGGTGCCTTCAGCTCTGAGAATACTCACAAACTCAGAAACACCCCCCAGCTAGGACGGTCCCACAGTGCACAGTAATCCTTCAGAATGCTTTCACAAACATTACTGCATTTAAGTACATGGTTTTACTATGACACTTTGTTAAAGAAGAGAAAAATTAAGATATTTCTGCAAGGCAGTGCAGAATTAGGACTAGACATAGTACTGAGTTTCTATGTGTAGTTAGGGCTGAAGGCACCTTGGTGATAATTTGTGAGAGGTGAGCCACTCCGAGCTGTGTGACCCTAGACAACTCAGCCCCCAACAATTAGTCATCTATTCTAAATCAAGGTGACTTACAATACATAAAATTAGTGCAAAACCCAAAATTAGCACAAACACCCCCAAGGCCTGCTTTGAAAATATATTTATAAATAGTATTTTACAAACAACTTGAATATACACTGTTTGTAAATGAGAAATGTATTTCAGGATAATACCAAGGGCTATGCTGTAAAAGACTGAAGATCCTTTCTGTGTATACCCAAACAACACACTGCAATAAAATTCAATACAAAGCTATTCAATGCCCAGCAAATACAGGTTATATCTAGTAGGATGGCCAAAACAGTTTAACATTGAACATGATGCTCTAAGACAACACGGAGTTGTCTTGTGGTGGGGAGGGAGTGAAGACTGCTTTTCTCTCCTGTACAAAGTGGCACAAGAGCCACATCGATTATTCCTCACATGGTAATTAAAAGCATGGCCTCTCAGTCTGACAGCCTATGCTCAAATCTCAGCACTGCCTGTTACTTCCATCTCAAGCAAGCTCCCTCATTTGCAACATGGGACAATAGCCTACAAACCTTACAGGTAGCACACATAAAAATAAATGGAGTCTTCAAGGAAACAGAAGACGCAAACAATGTATAAGGCAGCCAGACCTAACCGCACAGTTAGAGAACACTTCACCCAACAGCAGCAGATCACATTCTTCTTAGAGAGACATGCAACATACTCCAGGATAGAGCACACGAGCACAAGCTAGGCCATAAAGTGAGCCTCAATACATCTAAAAGGATTGAAATCATAGCACATTCTCCATCTACAATGAAGTAAAATCAGAAACAACAGAAAAAAATTTGGAAAGTCAAAAATATGTGTAAATTGAACAAACACCCTCTTTAATAACCAATGGGTCAAAGAAGAAATTACAGGGGAAATCAGAAATTATGAGAAGAATGAAAGAGAAAATACAACATACAAAAACATATGGGATGCATCTAAAGCAAAGCTTAAAGGGAAATTTATAGCTGTAAATGCCTCTATGAAGAAAGAAGTTCTCAAATCAATATCCTAATCTTTTACCTCAAAATACTAGAAAAAGAGCAAACTAAACCTAAAGCAAGCAAAAGGAGGAAAATAATGATATTCAAAGCAGAAAATTAATGAAATAGAGAACAAGAAAGCAATAGAAGAAAATCAATGAACCAAAAAAATTGTTTTTTGAAATAAAACAATAAAACTGAGAAATGTTTAGCTAAACTGCCTAAGGGAAAAAGTAGAGAAGACTCAAATGATATGAATTAAAGAGGAGACATCATTACTGACCTCACAGAATAAAAAGAATTTTGAAGGGATACCATGAACAACTGTATGCCATCCAACTAGTTAACTTTAAATAAAAGCACCAAATTCCTAGAAATGACAAAAACTAACAAAACTGACTCAAGAAATAGAAAATGTTAACAGACCTATCACAAGAAAAGACTGAATTAGGACTTTAGGAATTACTGAGAAAGAAAATACCAGATGGCTTCACTGGTGAATTCTACCAAATATTTAAGAGTTAATACCAACTCTTTACAAACTCTTCCAAAAAATAGAGGAGAAAATCCTTCCCAATTCACTCCACGAGGCTGGTATTACCCTGCTATACAAACCAGGCAAGGGCATCACAAGAAAACTCTAGACCAGTATCTCTTACTCATATGGGCAAAAATCTTTAACAAAATACTAGCAAATAAATCCACCAACATATGAAAATGATTATACCATGTGATCAAGTGGTATTTATCCCAGGAATAAGATTAGTTTAACATCCAAAATGGAAGAGAATAAAGGACAAAAACAACTGGATCATCTCAACAGATGCAGGAAAAGCATTTGACAAAATCCAACACCTTTTCATAATACAAACACTCAGCAAACCAGGAATAGAAAGGAACTTCCTCAAACTGATAAAGGGCATTTATGAAAAACCCACAACTAACATCATATTTAATGGCAAAAGACTGACTAAATGCTTTCTCCCTAAGATCAGAAATAAGACAAGGACGCTCATTCTCTACACTTCTATTGCACGTTGTACTAGAGAAACCAGCCAGGGGTAGGAGGCAGGAAAAATAGAGACACCCAGATTATTTTAAAGGAAGAAGCAATCTACCTCTATGATAGAGGATGATATGATCTTGTATATAAAAACCCTAAGGAATACACTAAATAACTCAGAATGAATAAACAAGGTCAACAAGGTTGCAGGAAACAAGATAAATATAAAATTTGAATTGTATTTTTATATACTAGCAATGAAAAATAAAAAAATGAAATTAGGAAACAATTCCATTTATACTACGAAAAAGAATGGAACACTTAGGAAAATATTTAACAAAACAAATACAAAACTTGCACTCTAAAAACTGTAAAACATAGTTGATAGAAGTCCAAGAAGACTTAAATAAATGGAAACTATCCCATGTACAAAGACTTAACATTATGAAGATGGCAATACCCCTAAACTGATTTACACATTTTGCAATCTCTATGATTGTTTTGATTGCAGAAATTGACAAGGTGGTCCTAAAATTCATATGGAAATGCAAGCAACCCAGAGTAGCCAAAGCAATCTTAAAAAAGCTCTAAGCTGGACAATTCACAACCCCTGGTTCAAAACTAATCAAAAAGTTACAGCAACCAGGACCCAAGGAAGACAACACCAAGACATACAATTAAAATGGCAAATATCAAGGATAAGGACAGACTTTCAAAAGCAGCTAGAGAGAGAAAAAAGACCACATACCATCAGGCCATCATCAGACTTCTCAACAGAAACCTTACAGGCCAGAAGGGAGTGGTACAATATATTTAATGCAATGAAACAGAAGGGCCTCGAACCAAGAATACTCTACATAGTAAGATTATCATTTAAATTTGAAGGAGGAATTAATTTCCAGATAAGCAAAAGCTGAGAGAATTTACCTCCCATAAATGGCCTCTACATTGTATTTTTGAGAGACTGCTATAGATGAAAGTGTTCCTAAGGCTAAATAGCTGTTACCAGAGGAAATAAAACCACAGTAAAGGAAGTAGACCAATTCATTACTAAGCATATGCAAAATCAAATCAACTACCCCCAAAGTCAGTCAAGGGACAGACAAAGAGTACAGAATATGATACCTCATACACAAAGAATTAGAAAATGGAGGAAAAAAAACATACATTTAGATTGTGTTTGTAATAGCATACCAAGTGAGTTAAATTAGACTGTTAGATAGTAAGGGAATTACCCTTGAACCTTTGATAACCATGAATCTAAAGCCTGCAATGGCAATAAGTACATACCTGTCGATGATCACCCTAAATGTAAATGGTCTGAATGCACCAATCAAATGACAAAGAATCACTGAATGGATAAAAAAAACAAGACCCATCTATATGCTGCCTACAAGAGACTCACTTCAAACCCAAAGACATACACAGACTAAAGGTGAAGGGATGGAAAAAGATATTTCATGCAAATAATAGGGAGAAAAAAGCAGGAGTTGCAGTACCTGTATCAAACAAAATAGACTTCACACAAAGAACGTAACAAGAGAAAAAGAAGGATGTTACATAATGATAAAGGGGTCAATACAAGAGGACATAACCATTATAAATATCTATGCTCCCAACACAGGACCACTTACATATGTGAAACAAATGCTAACAGAATTAAAGGGGGAAATAGAATGCAGTGTATTCATTTTTTTTCTTTTAAAATTTTTTTTAAATTTTGGTATCATTACTCTACAATTACATGAGGAACATTATGTTTACTGGACTCCCTCCATCACCAAGTTCCCCCCACATTCCCCATTGCAGTCATTGTCCATCAGCATAGTGTAAGATGTTGCAGAATCACTACTTGTCTTCTCTGTGTTGTACAGCCCTCCCTGTGCCCCCACCACGTTATACATGCTAATCATAATGTTCCCTTTCTTTCCCCTGCTCCCCCATATCTCTCCCTTCCCACCCATCCTCCCCAGTCCTTTTCCCTTTGGTAACTGTTAGTCTTGGGTTCTGTGATTCTGCTGCTACTTTGCTCCTTCAGTTTTTGCTTTGTTCTTAAACTCCACAGAGGAGTGAAATCATTTGGTACTTGTCTTTCTCTGCCTGGCTTATTTCACTGAGCATAATACCCTCTAGCTCCATCCATGTCATTGCAAATGGTAGGATTTGTTTTCTTCTTATGGCTGAATAATATTCCATTGTGTATATGTACCACATCTTCTTTAACCATTCATCTACCGATGGACACTTAAGTCGCTTCCATTTCTTGGCTATTGTGAATAGTGCTGTGATAAACATAGGGGAGCATCTGTCTTTTTCAAACTGGGCTGCTGCATTCTTAGGGTAAATTCCTAGGAGTGGAATTCCTGGGTCAAATGGTATTTCTATTTTGAGCTTTTTGAGGAACCTCCATACTGCTTTCCACAATGGTTGAAATAGTTTACATTCCCACCAGCAGTGTAGGAGGGTTCCCCTTTCTCCACAACCTTGCCAACATTTATTGTTGTTTGTCTTTTGGATGGTGGCGATCCTTACTGGTGTGAGGTGATATCTCATTGTGGTTTTAATTTGCATTTCTCTGATGACTACTGATGTGGAGCATCTTTTCATGTGTCTGTTGGCCATCTGAATTTCTTCTTTGGAGAACTGTCTGTTCAGCTCCTCTGACCATTTTTTAATTGGATTATTTGCTTTTTGTTTGTTGAGGTGCGTGAGCTCTTTATGCATTTTGGATGTCAATCCTTTATGGGATCTGTAATTTATGAATATATTCTCCCATACTGTAGGATGCCTTTTTGTTCTATTGGTGGTGCCCTTTGCTGTACAGAAGCTTTTCAGTTTGATGTAGTCCCACTTGTTCATTTTTGCTTTTGTTTCCCTTGCCCGGGGAGATATGTTCATGAAGAAGTCACTCATGTTTATGTCGAAGAGATTTTTGCTATGTTTTTTTCTAAGAGTTTTATGGTTTCATGACTTACATTCAGGTCTTTGATCCATTTTGAATTTACTTTTGTGTATGGGGTTAGACAATGATCCAGTTTCATTCTCTTACATGTAGCTGTCCAGTTTTGCCAACACCAGCTACTGAAGAGGCTGTCATTTCCCCATTGTATGTCTATGGCTCCTTTATCATATATTAATTGACCATGTATGTTTGAATTAGTATCTGGACTCTATTCTGTAATGCATTCATTTTAGGAGACTTCAACACACCACTCACTCCATAGGACAGATCAACCAGACAGAAAATAAGTAAGGACAGAGGCACTGAACAACACATTAGAACAGATAGACCCTAAGAGACATCTAAAGAACACTCCACCCAAAAGCAGGATACACATTCTTCTCAAGTGCACATGGAACATTTTCAAGAACAGATCATACACTAGGCCACAAAAATAGCCTCAGCAAATTCAAAAAGACTGAAATTGTACCAATCAGCTTCTCAGACAACAGATGTATGAAATTAGAAATAAATAATGCAGAGAAAAGAAAAAAGCCCACAAACACATGGAGGCTTAATAACATGTTCCTAAATAATCAATGGATCAATGGCCAAATAAAAAGAGATCAAGCAATACATGGAGATAAATCACAACAGTAACTCAACACTGCAAAATCTGTGGGATTCAGCGAAGGCCATGCTAAGAAGTAAGAGTACTGCAACACAGGCCTGTCTCAGGAAAGAAGAATAATCCCATATGAACAGCCTAAACTCACAATTAATGCACTAGAAAAAAAAGAACAAATGAGGCCCAAAGTCAGTAGAAGGAGGGACATAATGAAGATTGTAGCAGAAATAAATAAAATCAAGAAGAATAAAACAAAAGGAAGAATCAATGAAAGCAGTAGCTGGTTCTTTGAGAAAATAAACGAAATAGATAAACCTCTAGACAGACTTACCAAGAAAAAAAGAGAGTGCACACACATAAAACAAAATCAGAAATGAGAAAAGAAAATCACTAAGGACACCACCAAAATACAAAGAATTATGAAAAAATACTATGAAAAATTATATGCTAACAAACTGGATAACCTAGAAGAAATAGATAACTTTCTAGAAAAATACAACCTTCCAAGGCTGACCCAGGAAGAAAACAGAAAATCTGAATAAACCAATTACCAGCAACGAAAGTGAATTGGTAATAAAAGAACTACCTAAGAACAAAATCCCTGAACCAGGTGGTTTCACTGCTGAATTTTATCAAACATTTAATGAAGACCTAAATACCCATCCTCAAAGTTTTTCAAAATGTAGAAGCGGAGGAAATACTACCAAACTCATTCTATGAGGCTAGCATCACTCTAATACCAAAACCAGGCAAAGAGACCACAAAAAAAAATTACAGATGAATATTCCTGATGCACAGAGATGCAAAAATACTCAACAAAATATTAGCAAATTGAATTCAAAAATATATAAAAAAGATCATCCATCATGATCAAGTAGGATTTATTCCAGGGATGCAAGGATGGTACTTTTGAAAATCCATCAACATCATCCACCACATCAACAAAAAGAAGGACAAAAACCACATGATCATCTCCATAGATGCTGAAAAAGCATTTGACAAAATTCAACATCCATTCGTGATAAAAACTCTCAACAAAATGGGTACAGAGGGCAAGTACCTCAACATAATAAAGGCCATATATGTCAAACCCACAGCCAATATCATACTTAACAGAGAAGCTGAAAGCTTTTCCTTTAAGATCGGGAACAAAACAAGAATGCCCACTCTCCCCACTTTTATTCAACATAGTTCTGGAAGTCTTAGCCACAGCAATCAGTCAACACAAAGAAATAAAAGGCATCCAGATTGGCAAGGAAGAAGTTAAACTGTCCCTGTTTGTGGATGACAGATATTGTACATAAAAAACCCTAACGAATCCACTCCAAAAGTACTAGATCTAATATCTGAATTCAGCAAAGTTGCAGGATACAAAATTAATACACAGAAATCTGTTACATTCCTATACACTAATGATGAACTAGCAAAAGAGAAATCAGGAAAACAATTCCATTCATAATTGCATCAAAAAGAATAAAATACCTAGGAATAAACCTAATGAAGGAAGTGAAAGACCTATACTCTGAAAACTACAATACACTCAGGAGAGAAATAAAAGAGGATACCAAAAAATAGAAACACATCCCGTGCTCATGGATAGGAAGAATTAATACTGTCAAAATGGTCATCCTGCCTAAAGCAATCTACAGATTCAGTGCAATCCCTATCAAAATACCAACAGCATTCTTCAATGACCTAGAGCAAATAGTTCTAAAATCCATATGGAACCACAAAAGACCCCAAATAGCCAAAGCAATCCTGAGAAGGAAGAATAAAGCTGTGGGGAGTACACTGCCCAACTTCAAGCTCTACTACAAAGCCACAGTAATCAAGACAATTTGGTACTGGCACAAGAACAGACCCATAGATCAATGGAACAGAACAGAGAGCCCAGATATAAACCCAAGCATATATGGTCAATTAATATACAATAAAGGAGCTATGGACATACAATGGGGAAATGACAGGCTCTTTAACAACTGGTGTTGGCAAAATTGGACGGCTACATGCAAGAGAATGAAACTGGATTATTGTCCAACCCCATACACAAAAGTAAACTCAAAATGGATCAAAGACCTGAATGTAAGTTATGCAAGCATAACTCTTAGAAAAGACAACATAGGCAAAAATCTCCTGAATATAAACATGAGGAACTTTTTCCTGAATGCATCTCCTCGGGCAAGGGAAACAAAGTAAAAAATGAACTCATGGGACTACATCAAGCTAAAAAGCTTCTGTATAGTAAAGGACACCATCAGCATGAAAAAAAGGCATCTTACAGTATGGGAGAATATATTTGTAAATGACATATTTGATAAGGGGTTAACATCCAAAATATATAAAGAATGCACATGCCTCAACACCCAAAAGGCAAATAACCTTATTAAAAAATGGGTGGAGCATATGAACAGACACTTCTCCAAAGATGAAATTCAGATGGCCAACAAGCACATGAAAAGATGCTCCATATAGCTAATTATCAGGGAAATGCAAATTAAAACCACAGTGAGATATCACCTCACACCAGTCAGGATGGCCAACATTGAAAAGACTAGGCACAACAAATGCTGGTGAGGATGCAGAGAAAGGGGAACCCTTCTACACTGCTGGTGGGAATGTAAACTAGTTTCACCATTTTCGAAAGCAGTATGGAGGTTCCTCAAAAAACTAAAAATAGAAATACCATTTGACCCAGGAATTCCACTTCTAGGAATTTACCCAAAGAAAACAACTTCTCAGATTCAAAAAGACATATGCATGCCTATGTTTACTGCAGCACTATTTACAATAGCCAAGATATGGAAGCAACTTAAGTGTCCATCAGTAGATGAATGGATAAAGAATATGTGGTACATATACACAATGGAATACTATTCAGCCATAAGAAGGAAACAAATCCTACCATTTGTAACAACATGGATGGAGCTAGAGGGTATTTTGCTCAGTGAAATAAGTCAGGCAGAGAAAGACAAATACCAAATGATTTCCCTCATTTGTGGAGTATAACAACAAAGGAAAACTGAAGGAACAAAATAGCAGCAGACTCACAGACTCCAAGAAGGGACTAGCAGTTATCAAATGGGAGGGGTGGGGGAAGGTGGGTGGGGAGGGAGGGAGAAGGGGATTGTGGGGTATCATGATTGGTGCACATGGTGAGTGTGGGATACGGGGCTCAGAGAAGAGAAATAGTTACTCTGTGGCATCTTACTACACTGATGGGCCGTGACTGCAATGGGGTATGGGGTGGACTCAATAATAAGGGTGAATGTAGTAACTACATTGTTTTTCCTGTGAAACCTTCATAGGAGTGTATATCAATGATACCTTAAGGAAAAAAAAAGCTACAGCAATCAATTCAGTGTTAGGCCTTAAGACAGACATATGAATCAGTGGAACAGGAACTACTAAATCCTTACATTTATGGTCAACTGAATTTTGAGAAGAATGACAAGACAATTCACAGAGAAAGAAAAGTTCTTCTCAACAAATAATACAAAAGTCTGAACTTGGCTCCCTTCCTTACACTACACACAAATACTAACTCAAAATGGATCACAGAGTTAAATGTAAGAAGGAAAATAATGAAATGCACGAGATTCTGCTTCATACCGACTATGATCGCTCTAATGAAAAGATAATAACAAGTGGTGGTGAGGATGTGGAGAAGCTGGAACCTTCAAACATTGCTGGTGGGAATGTTAAAATAGTACAGCTGCTTTGGAAGACAGCTTGGCAGTTCCTCAAAATATTAAACATGGAGTTACCACATGACCCAGCAATTCCACTCCTAGGTATCTAACCAAGAGAAATGAAAATCTATGTCCACACAAAAAGATCTATAAAAATGTTAGAGAAATGAAAATCTATGTTCACACAAAAAGATCTATAAAAATGTTTACAGAAACATTATTTATAACAGACAAAAAGTACTAGTGATAATGTCCACCAACTGATGAAGATATAAATGTGGTCTATCCATACAATGGACTATTATTTGACAATAAAAAAAGAATAAAGTACTGATGCATGCTACAACACAGATGAATCTTGAAAACATTATGCTAAGTGGAAGAATCCAGATACACAAAAAAACCACATACCACATATGATATGGTTCCATTTATATGAAATGTCCAGAATAGGCAAATCCAAGACAGAAAGTAGACTTGTGTTTTCTTAGGGCTGGAGGGTGGGAAGCAATGAGAAGTGACGGCTAGTGAGTCACGGTTTATTTCTGGGATGATGAAAGTGTCTTACAATGGATGGTCGTGATGGCTGCACCACTCTCTGAATATGCTGAAACCCACTGAACTGTACAATTAAAATGGGTGAAATGCATGCTATGAATTATATCTCATAAAGGTGTAAAGAACAAATGGAAAGTGCGTGGCCCAGTGTGATACCCAGTGCACCACAGCTTCAGCTATGCCCATTTGTAAACGCTTCATCAGAGACATCAGAGTTGAAGGCAGGAACTATGCCTTTAATAGGTGTGTTCAACGTGTGCTATACTCAGCCACATGTTGCCTCAAAATGGAAAATTTTCAAATCAGGAGTGATTGGGCCTAAGACCAGAGACGTCTCATGGAGGGTAACTAGTGAGTGGTCAGAGCCAAAGCAGCCGGGAGTCGGGTCCTTCTCAGTAATGAGCCCCATGCCCGTTGCCCATTGGGGGCTGGCCCATGGAAGGTTCCACTGAGAGGGCCTCAGTAGGAGAAAGCAGCAAAACGGCCCAGGAAGGGAACAGAAAGTACCTCTAGGACCAGATTTTCAGGGCAAATATGTAAGGGACAAAAGGACTCTTTGGGGAAAGGGGAGAGAGAGGAGGAGCAGGCAAAACAAAACAAAATGGCAAACAGAGGCAAGATGATACCAAGAGGCTAATATGGTGGTCAAAAAGCAAAAAGGTAAAATACATAATATAACATTAAAAAATGGTGATAGTATTAATTTCCTTCTTTGTACCCAAAAACACTCCTAGGAGGAGATGAGGGGCAAAGAGGATTTAAATTTATACAGAAAATCAAAACAAACTATTAAAGTCTATTTAAAAACTATTAAAAATTTCATTTTAAAGAACAGGACACTGAGATACCTTTGTTAAGTAACTTGCTCAAGGATGGAAAAACTTGCAAGTGGCAAAGTTGAGATCTGAAATCAGATGCCTAATTCCAAATCCCTTGTATCAGTATGTCCCAAGTACACCAGCAGTGGGTCATAAAATGACTTTAGGTGGAATAAACTGGATGATCTCATTTTAGAACTTATACATAAAAAAATGTTAATTTTACAGTAACTGAAGTTTTCTTTTGAATAAGTATGTACAAGAAAAGTTTAGTCAACTCTGAAAAAGAAAGCAGCATGATGCATGAAAGGAAATACGGAAAAATCAAAATAGACTGATTTTCTGAGAAGGTGGAAATTTTTGTTCCTTTAAAAATTTTTCCTACAGTTCCAATGCCCCTAAAATGTTTGTGGAAAAAAAGGAAGTTTTTCTGTTCTAAACCTTTGAAACATTCTATAAAGTATGTTTTCCATTGGTTTGTCCCACACATTTTTAGTGTGCCCACCGCTGAGCTCTTCTACACTTCTGGGTAAGCCTCTTTCTCCCTCAGGAAACAAATTTCTGGCATTTATCAGATTTTCTTTTTTTTCATTTTACCCTATCTTATCCAAAAGTTCCAGGACCAGGCCATTTAACTATTTATTCAAAGGCCCCAGAAAATTTTTGCAAGGAAAAGACCTCAGGGAATCTGGTAGGCACATGCAAGCAGTTTTGATAAGGGAAGGGTTACCGTGCAATTCCTTGAGGGCGCCTCTGTATCTGATGAGCTGCCCACTCTGGCACCCCAAAAAGAAACTCCCAGTTGGCAGAAGGGGAAGGACTCTGTTTCATCTTAAACATCCCCAAGGGGCCAGAGACCCAGCTCAGGGACTTGTTCCCCATAGTCAGACATCTCTAATGCACAGAGACAGTATGCAGAGGCCACCTCACCTTCTGTCAGCCTCGAGGCCAGCCACCAGGCCTGTTCTCACCCACCTGTGCATGTTCCCATTGGTGGTGAAAGACTGGCCGCACACTGTGCACTTGTACGGCCTCTCGCCAGAGTGCACCAGCATGTGGCGGTCCAGGGAGCTGGCCGAGCTCAGAGACTTCCCGCAGATGCTGCATGAGTGGTCTGCCCCTCCAGTGTCCGTGTTATGCTGCAGAAAGCAACCATCACAATGTCACTTAAGAAGATGGGTCCAAACCCAGCTATTCTGAAACGCAAATTCAGAGCTTTATATAAAACGAGTAAAGCTTCTTAGCTCTTTTTGTTCATTTTAAACAACTTCCTGAGTGTCAAAATCTATCAGGAACACAGGCAAATATTTTGTACAGTCTTCTATTCCTATGTTCCAGTTTTGAAAAATACTTCTTCTGTAAGGCTCCGAGATAGGTAGAGTCTTTGTAGATTTTTCCAGGATACACATAGAGATAAACTGACCACATATATTCACATGAGCAGAAAGACTCTCAGCTACGAAGCAAACATGTGAAATATGGTCCTCATACTAAGTCAATGGCCATTCTTCAAGTCTGATGACTCATTCTTGCTGTCAGAGAAAGAGAACTGAAATTTGCACAGTTTAGAGTTCTGGCCCCTGAAATACGTTGAGAAGGAACATTTCTACCCAAACCCAAGTTACTAAATGATGCTATTATTCAGTGCCATGTTATGGTTTTAATACTGTCAATCCTTCAGTGTTCTAGATTCATCAATACTTTGTCATGAGTCAGCCACAGCAAGCAAGGGAGAAGGGTAAGTCTCATAATAAAGGAGGGGAACCGGAAAAGATCCCAAATCAAGTCAATTCCCAGCTGCATGACCTACAGTGATAGCGATATAAAGAACGGGGGTCCACATCTGCAATCTCACTGTACTGCCAGGAGACGGTGACTCCTAACTGACAAGTCACATACGATGAAGTCTTCTGCTGTTATGTGGCCAGTTAACTAGATGTTTGCTAAATTCTAGAAAGGCAAACTGTGTTGACCTGGAACTTTGTCACAATAATACAGACACACAAGAATTATTTCATAATCACCCCTCAAAATTACTAAAATGTTTAATCTAAATTAGACACAGCCACAATTCACCCATTAAGATCATATCATCTTGCCCTCTTTTCGTGAAGAATGATTTAAAACAACAATACAAAAGAAGGCACAAACCTGGCGAATGTGCATAGTTAACTGATGCTGTGTAGTGCAAACCTTCTCACACAGGGGACAGTTATAGGAAGACTTCTCCTCTTTTGTTTCCTGAAAAGATATAATAAAAGGGAGAATCAGTTTCAACTCACAGTAAACTAGTGCTTCTTATTTCTGTTACGAGCACCTGGGTCTCGAGCGCTGCAGCAACAGGCCAGCTGAGAGCATGCGCTCCGAGCCTGCCTGGGTATGAGCCTGGCCAAATCGCCATGTTGTCTGCACCCAGTTTCCTCATTTGTAACATGAGAAAAATAACAGCATCTCCCACAGCACACTGTGATGAGGATTACATTGATTTAATTTAGCACATGTAAAGCACAGAATAGTGCCTGGTACCAGGTAAGTGCTCAATAAATGCTAGTGCTCTTATTAGACGCCATTTAATTAATCATCAGTGATGGTGAGAAACTACACTTCAAGTCATGGCAGATCTAGAAAAGGAATATATTTCTCTCCAGGCCTGACCCAGGCTCCAGTCATTATTTTCTACCTGGTCTTGAGGCCCCAAGAGCACCGAGAGGTAAAGATGTTCTCATGACAAAACCCACCCTCCCATACGGGGAGCCCACGGGCATCAACAGGACTCCTCTCCTTGTTGCTAGTGCCTGCCTGAAAGTGCCCATGAATAATGAGAAGCTGTGATGGGGAATGACAACCCACACTGAAGACTTCGGCCCAGAGGGACAAAAGGCAAAGGGGCTCAGTTCTGTTCTTTCAAACAGGCCAAGTTCCTTCAAGCAATATATTTTACCTTGTTAAGGAAAGGGCAATCTCTGCCACCAGCTAAATGCTACAGCTCTTCCTTCCGACTAATTCCTGGAGAGGTGGATGTGCCTGCCACCGCCTCCCACCCACACAGACACTGAGTACTCCGGGTCTCAGTCCCCATCCCCAAAACCAACAGGATCAAGGACTGGACACTCCCTCAGGAATTTGGAATTGAGATGCTTATAGACACTGATCGGCAGTTTCCAAAGGTCAGTAGAATTACTGGGGCAGTTTTCTGAAACACAGCTTTCTAGACTGGACTCACAACATGCTGAATCAGAACTGCTGGGGTGGGGAGAGCTGAACCCCGGGAACGTTTGTTTCACAAGCTTCTGGAGATGCTGATATGAGCCCAGGTGTGGGGATAACTGTGACCGCGAGCACTTGAGTTCCACACCCAGCACTGAGGTGACCCCAAGCCGCGGGAAAGCATCTGTGGCAGCCAGTGTTAAGGTCACGGGGAGACCCGGAACTAGAGAGGCGAGGGCATCATCTCGAGGGCTGGACCCTCAGGTGCTTTTCACTAGACTTCTTTTCACTCATACTCACACTCACTGGAATGAGTTTCTGTTCCTAGAAAATAATATCAATTATTGAACACTTACAATGTGCTACAATCTGTATATATGGAAAGGACATTTTAGAACCACTAAGAGACAGCCACTATTATGGAACTCACTTTTTGGATGAGGAAACTGGGGCACAGAAAGGCAAAGTAACCTGCCCCAGACCAGAGGACTACTAAACAGCAGACTCAGGACGAAAACCCAGGACAGCAGCTCGACAGCCCAAGCCCCAAAACTTGACGCTATACGAGTCTGATGCAAGAGAGATGAACCCCACGCAACAGAAAGGAAACACCCCTGTGGTTGGCTCATGAGAGGTGATGACGGCAAGTCAGCATGAAGACTGTCAACACGAATGGCACCAAGGACCCGGTGGCTGGAGTGAATGCCGGATGGTGTCTAGTGCATGGCTGCCCAGAGTGGTTCCCCCGCACCCTTCAAACAGCAGCCAGCCTCATTTTAAGAATACAGACCTTTTTCTAGTCTGTGGCACTGGGTCTGAGAACTAGGTGCTAATATTTGTTCACTCTCAAATTAAAAAAAACTGCAGATATGAATTCTAAGCAAACTGATTAACCCAGCGACAGTTAAAAAAACCTGCTGGTCTCCCCCACCACCCAGTCCTCCCAGGGGTGCGGGCTGGGTGTCTGTCAGGGAGGCTGGGGGCATACCTTTGCAGCCCACCCCCTATAGTCAGGGTGGAGCCAGCCAGGAAACACCAAAACCAAAAGTGCTGACAACAAAATAGCAGCACTCACTCTAAAGATGAGGATGTTTCCCAGCTGGGCCAAAACTTAGTCTCTGGGATATTTCTGTGAAATTATTAGATTAACAGTAATGGAGATTTAAAAGAAAATTTTTTTAAAGGAAGATTCATCAGTTAGATAAATGTCAAAAATCCAGGCCTCCAAGTGGCCAGCCAGTTGAGGAGAAAAAAAAAATCACCCGGAGGTAGACAGCAGACACACTGAGTAGCTCCTGGGCTAAGCGCTACGGATACTGGGGTTTATTAGGCCCGGAAGCCAAAGCTCCTTGGAGGCAGGCAGTGGCACGCTGCACAGCATAATGCAGGTCCACGGGATTCACGATGGTCTGCAGGCAGAAGTCTGTGGACTCAGACTGCATTTTTAAAAACAAACTAAACAGCAAAGAGAGCACTGGGATGCTGGAAGGGGCCCCACTGGAGAATTCTGAACCCAGTTAGTGCAGCCGTGTGGGTGGAAGGAGTAAACTTCCTGAGCTGACAGATAAAATTAGCAGCTAATGTGATAACTAACCACCCCATAATGAAACAATCTGGCACCCTCGTCACCATCTGCCTGTGGCTAATCTGCCCTGGAATCGGGGAGAGCACCGATGGCCTTCCCCGGACGGCTCCCTTTTCAGCCCGCCCATCCCCTCACAGGTAAGGATGCAGCACGCTCTCCCCCACTGCGGTTTGGTTTCTGTAATGCACTGCCTTTCCCATGTTACTTCTGGCCCAGACCTCCCTTTCAAACCCAAAGCCAGTACCCTGAGGACGCCTGGAGGACACAGGAGGTAGATGAAAAATGGCCCAGGCACACCTGCACCGTTTGCTGCCCAACACCTGCAGAGTCACATTCACCTATCATGCAGGTAGAGGTGTGTGGGTCCCCTCTGTGGCTCTACCTACTGTCCCTGTACCACTGGGAAAGGTCCAGAACGGGACATAGTTGACCTGCGCAGGGGCAATGCTGGACTCTATAAGGAGGGCTCATTCCTACCACACCACTTTCCCCTATAGACCCGAGGCAAGGAGACAATGACCTTGTCCCAATGACCATTCACCCTGAAATGCTTGACACCTGGCACAATACCTGGCTGGAAGTAGGAGCCAGGCATGTATTGTGAAATGGGTGGATGGATGGAGAGACGGATGACAGACGGATGGAGGGATAGGCATGTGAGTGGAAATAAACCTTTTCTTCCCAGAGCTAGCGTTCCTTCTCGACTCAGGCCACAGTCATACAGGCTGAGTATTTTCTCAGGTACCCACAGGAAGAGAGGCACGTGGAGAGAAGGGAAAAAAGAGAGAAGAAGGTATCAATGGTCCAACCCTACAACATCATTTAACTCTGCCGAGTCCTGAGCCTTGAGAAAGGTGTGGAGAAAGCAGACACGTCCCACACTGCGGGGGGACTGCAGGCCAGTATGACATCTCCCGCAGGGACTTTCTTAATCTAGGCCGTAATTAATATTCTCATTCTAAGAATTTATAGAAAATCATCATAGATGTCCTCAGACAATTCTGTGTAAGGGCAATCACTGCAGGATTATTAATAAAAGAGACAATTAATTCACAAAACCCCCACAGGTTTAGACAAGCTCAGAAGACTGCCTTCTTCCCCAGGATTTGGTAGGACCCTATTAAATCAGTTAAACCAAAAAGAAATGTGGAGTAGTCTGTTCGTATGACATGGGTACAGAGAAGAAATGAGAACTGCTCACCCTCTGCCTCTCTCCTTCAGTTGCACCGTACACGTTGCTACCAGAAGAGCACAACTTTTCAAGGGCCCCGTTTGTAAATTAATTAAGAGTCATCTTATTCCCTAATGGAGGAGACACGGACTTTCATAGATTAATCCTTCCCATCCCTGCCCACCGCATTCTTTCCCACTTCTGATCTGATGCCCCTTAAAAAGTCAAAAGAACTACACCGCATCTTACTCGGAATTCTCTGGAGCCGAATTCTGTGCTTTGTCAAGGACAGAAAGCTGAACAGCAGCTCCGGCCCCACCAGACCTCACTTGCTGCTTAATCTGAAGACACTCATTAAAAAAAAGATCAAGGAGGTGTGGCTTTGAAAACCTAATTAACCAGCTGCGTGAATAGGAAAATGAACCATGTTACAGTAGAGAAGAAAGTAAAGTTCTTCGCTTTGGCCATCATGTGATGAAAGCTTGTGTTCACGTCAAATTACAGGGCACAGAGTAAGGGCTCTTTTACCGATATTGACACCAAGGCATTAAAAATTTTCTCCATAAGAGGAAACTGACTTTTAGCTTGCTCTTAAAAATGATTTTGTCCTCTGGGTATGTCCTTCCAGTTCTGAAAACATCCCAGGTTTTGGCTTAGGAAGCTGGGGCTGGAGGGGGACATCCTCCCAGCGTCCTCCGGGACGGAAGCCGCCTGACGTCCACGCCTAGCGCCCGGAAGCTTACCTGGTTCCTTCTGCCGATCCGATTCGGTCCTGGCGGCTTCGTGGGGGCCTTGGCGCTCTGGGGGCTCCCGCCATTCTCGGCGACCTTCCCTACACTCATCACCGCGGACATCATGGTGTTGATGGAAGCCAAGTCTGGGCCTTCCAAGCCAACGGGTGAACTTGACGTCATTGGGACAAGGCTTTAAGCTTCTAAGAAGCCTCTGCCACGGAACTGAAAGTCGGAAATTGCTGATGTGACCACTGGGAAGTCCAGGCTCCATCATGGCCAGGTGGCACTGGCCACTATAACCAAAGGTCAGGCAGAAACACCTAAAACCCTCCTTCTCCAGCTCAAGCTAAAACCCGTGCCCATAACGACTTAGGCTTTCATCTGAAGGAAGAGTGTCATACCGAACACTAACCGGTCACCTTGCTCCCGTCCCTGGTGATGCCAATACAACTCACCGAGCCAGTCGCGTGCGCAGGCCCCTTTGCCCTTCCTAACCTTTGGTAGGCAGAGTGCACAAGGCTAGGCCAGCAGTCAGGAAGCCCAGGGAGCTGCCATTTGGCCAGTACCCCTACTGACCCAACTCACTGACCTATATGAAGGTCCCGGGCTTAACAACTTGTGATGAGAACTTGCAGGTTTCACTGAACTCCACTGCTGTACAAGACAGCAGAGAAGCCAACCCTATCAGATTTGTCACCAAATTTCAAATCAACATGAAAGAGGCTGTTTCTTAAAAAATACAAGTAGGTAAAACAACTGTTCCCCAGAAAATGGACAGAAGGAAAACCCAGCCCCACTGCCGATTACCTCCATTTTCTGCCCCAACTGATACACTACGAGATTTTCCCCTGCTATAGCTATCATCCACGCGTAGTAGGACGGGCTTGTGTTCACTTCTTGTTTTCTTCTCTTGGAATCACTCGTTGACACTGGAAGGGAAGCAAAGGCAAAAAGATTCAGTGAATGTCCTTTCACTTAGTAAAGAAAAACTGAAACCGTTCAGTTCCCGTCATCTCAGACTACTGTGTTCATGAACACATGGGGAACAAATGAGAGGTGATTTTCTAAGTATTCTCTTCATTCCCAACCACATTCTATGGTTGTTTTCAACCTTAACTGACACTCCCTACACTGATGTCACCCTCACTCCCAACAGCCAAAACGATTTTGTGGTATTTTACTTGTTGAAGCACACGGTTAGCCACATACACCAACTTTCCTTTTCTATCTTCCCAGTTCCTCATGAGGACCCCAGATTCCCACTCGGCCCCCTCCCGCCTCTCCCTAGAACTGACGGAAGATAAGGCAGTAAACGAATTCACTTTACTAAAAGGCTTATAGTCCAGAAGGTCACACCTAAATGAAACCAGGTAATATGAATAGCATGGCTAAAGGGAAAACTATAACCCATGGCCACATCAAAATTTACTTCTTTAAGCCTTTTCTAGTTCTACTCCTTGCAACTATTAGTACTATGGCTATAGGTATGGCCAGAAATAAGTTTACAGGTAAACTATATCCCTCATTTTGTCTGAGAAGATATGCTACAGCTAAAGCCCTGCCAGTAAGCCACATATCCTATTATTCAATGGTGTGCTTAATAAATTCTACAAGCACACAACTGCAGTTGAAGATCAAGCGCCAGATCTCAGCAATAAAGAAAATACATAGGAACAACACCAGACAGAACATGATTTCTTATGGTTTCCTCCTCCAACTTTAGGGGATGTGACCTAGGATATGACAAATGATAATACCCCGAGCAGCTACAAATGTGTCTGCCTACAGCAGAGCAGGAAAGGCCAGGGGATATAACTCTATTAAGTGATGTCGCTATCAGCTGAGTAGTCCCAAGCTAAAATCTTACCAAAAGAGCTGAGTACCATGAGCAGTACTTTTCTTATCAAGAGAAAAAATGTGCTTTCCATGTTAATAGACATTTTGAAGATACGAACCTAATGGTTTTCTAAATGGCAAGTGAAAGGACTGACCACAGAAATGGACAGCTTAGGACAACTGATCCAGCCTCCCCACTTTTGCCTGCAAACAGAGGAAAGCTATGTCCAACATTAAAGATAAAAACTTGGTTGTTTTTCCACGAAGTTTCAGCGGGCTAGAAGACCATTAAACTTGCTAAAAATTGTGCTACCACCTCCTGTTTTTAGCTGTCTTTGAAAGTTTATTTGGAAGATTTCTCTCTTGGAGAAAACATGCAACATGAGTGTACACAAGTAAGTGTGCATACACATCCACACCTGCTTTCCTTCTTAATGGACTTCTAACAAAAGTCTTATCAGTTCCCTAGAACTATTGTAATCAATCAACAAAGAATTATTTGATTCACTAAGTGGACACCTTCAATACCAAAGCCATCTTATTCATTTAAATGTATTTCCTCTATGATATTCATTTAAATGCTATTTCTCCAATGATAAATATATTTATCATTGTACAGCAAACAACAAAATAAATTACTAGCAATCTTCTTTACCGTAATTATGTTATGTCACTCATTCAAAAGAAAGTTTAACCTTTCCACTGATTTGTAGCAGGACTTTAGAAGATGATCTTGCCTTTGTCCTATTGCTACACTTAGGCAAGAAAAATGTGGTAGAGTTTACTCAGATCTGGGAATAGGTTAGAGTAAACACCATTAAGAATGTAGTAAAATTATAAGTTACAAGACATATATCCTAATCCTATCATCGAGAAGGGAAAGAAAATGGAGAGGAGGGATATAGTCAATGTGAAAACCAATTAAAATATATTCACTAAATAAAGTCAAATTGCTGGTTACTATTTTTGTCAGTCATGATTATCAAAGACACATTCTGGCAAAGTACCTAAGTATCTTAAATATAAAATACCTAGCAATAGTCATGATAGCTACTCAACGTAAGGGCCGAATGTTCCAACGGGAAAGGGAAAAACATCATGCAAACTTGGTTCCCATTCTGTCTGGACAGGAAGACATTTGCTAAATTTGTTCCATTCCTACTTTGGGATAAAGTGTAAAGTGTGGCACTACCCACTAACGATGCCAAGATCACCTACTTTACTTCCTTTTTTTTTAGCTTAAATGGAAGTAAACAGCATATGTATTTTTTAATAGAGATTCTTCTCATCGCTGATCACAAAGTGCAATTATGAAAAGGAAGCCCCAGCTACTGTGTGAGAGGAATGGAGTCATTGCACTCAGCCCTGGAAAGCCGTTTCAGAAGCAGCCCAAACCAGCTCCACGGAGCCACTGCCAGATTTCACTCCCGCTCCTCCTGTGCCTTATGTTCCTCCTGTCTTATACTTGAATTCTCCCTTTGGGAAGATGGAGCAGGGAAGAAGGAAAGAACCCAGGGTAAAACAATGACTTATTGTTCTGTGTTAGAAAAAAAAAAAATCCACCTTCACGTTTAGGTGCATCTATGCACTGATTTAACCAGAAGCCAGTTAGCCAGTATCAGTCCATTCCACCGACCCCACGCCCAGCCCTGGACTACACCAGAGCAAAGACCCAAACTAACAAACCTGAATTTCCTAGTATGTCAGGGAATGCATGGTAAGCTTAACAGTTTAAGGTCCATTTATAAAACACATTTTTCTTTATGGGTATTTATTTTAATATTTTCATTCTTTCCCTTTTCCTTCCTGACACAGTCCTGCACATCAGTCCCACCACTGCTAATAATAATAATCATAATAATAACAACCAAAACTAAAAATCACTGGCCCCCTTCTAATACAATCTCCTCCAACTGGAACCAAAGAGGACTGGGAATCCAGATGAAGCTCCCAAATCACAGATCTGAAAAGAAGTCACCTTATTGACAGGGCCAAGTGGACAGGCCACGTGTTCCAGTTTTTAACACATAGTTTGGATTGGGGCAAGAAGCAGGGAATGGGCAGGTCTGAAGCATCGTTTCCTAGGAGACAAACACTTGGCATCCTCTCCGAGGTTTCTCATCCCACACCTAAGGCCCATTAGGTCAGGAAGAACTGGCAAGCAGAATCACACTTTCAATGTGCTTCTGCAACAAAGCCTCAGGAGGACCTGGAGAGGAGGCCGGCAGCTCAAAGGGAACATGAAGAGGGAGGAGAAGGAAAGGAAGACTCAACACTCAAAGTTATTGTGACTGAAAGAAAGTCAATAAAGTGTAGCTGACCTGTTTCCTTCGCCTTATCAAGCTGGCCCTCCTTACTGAGGAGCTGGCACTGGCTGGGCCCAAACGTGGAGAGGGTCACACCTCAAAGCCACCACCACTGGAGCAGAGTCAGAGCAACCTAGAGGAATAAGGAAAGGTAACATTAAGAGGGAGTCAAGACCAGAAATGATCCTGTCTCTGTATCACTCTCTCCACTTAACACCAGTAGTCACAAATTAAGGTGGGTAGAATATGTCCCATCCCGTTTGCATTTAGCAGCAAGCTTCCTGTTCCTTGGTTGATTCCAGAGCTGCCCATTAGCATCTGAGCAGACCAACTAGTGCAGTGAGCCTTGTGCAGACAAGAACCCCCCGAAGTGCTCCAGCATTGTCAAGGACAGCATCATGTGAGAATGGCATGGCATGGACCGGGGGCCCCAGGTGGTGCTTGACGGCAATGTTAAAGCGGGTGCTGATGGGCCACCAGTTAAAGGGCTGAAAGAACAAGACAGCACTAAGTGCTATCAGGAACAGGCAGGAAGTGAATTGAGAAAGCAAAAAATATGGAACTCTTTTTTAAAAACAGTCCTTTAACACAAAGGAGAGAGTATGACACCTTTCCCTGAGTGATGGGGGAAGTGTCCCTAGCGGTTCAAATAGGACCAAATGCCTACCTGTCCTTTTCTGTACCAGGTACAGAAAACTTCTCACTACACACACCCTTCAAGGGTTTGAGAAAGTAAGAGCACCAAGCCACATGCCATCTCTGCAAACAGCATCCATAGCTAAACTGGAGGGTGCAAAACTGGGAAAAAACTTAAAATGCCGCCCGGACAAACGCTGGCTTCATATATCTTCTTATTTTCATCCCCTTTCAGAGTGTCTGGGGAAAAGCTGCCCCATCACGCCACAGGCCCCGTTATCATCTTGGCTTTGACTCTGTCCACACACAGTGGGCACCTAAGAGGGGCAGATCCCTGCTTGCCTGGTGTGCACGGTGGGCAAGCGCCCCCAGCCCACAACTATCAGGGCAGCTTCTCACTGGTCTCTGACCCAGGGATGTTTCTCTTTATACCTCACTGCTTCCATTCTCCATCTTTCTTCTTTGTACCTTTCTCTTTTCAAAAGCACTTTGGCTTTTGACCAAAGTATCAGGAAACAAGGAGTGACTCAAAGGGGATGACTCCTGAATGGGACAGAGACCCCTTCAGCCTAGATGAATGAACCCTTGTTACTAGACAGGAATCCTCAATGTTTTTTTTGGGGGGGGGGCAAGATACTTCTTGAGGATCTGATGAAAATAATGGACCCACACAGAGAGAAAAATGCACATGCTCCATACCTGTGTCTTACACTTGAGTTTTCCCTTTGGGAGGATGGAGCGGGGAAGAAGGGAAGAACTACCCAAGGTAGTTGAAAGAGTCAAGGACCCCAGAAACTCATCCCAAGATATGCAGGATAAGAACCCTGGTTTTACTTGACATATAACCCACCTTCCTTTGAACTATGAAACAAGTCAATTTTATTAAAATTCCAGTGAAGTTCCAGAAATGCATAAACAAAACATCCTTTCAGATCACCCACACCCATCTAAACTTAAAGATACCTATGGAGAAATTAAATACTGTTAAAAAAAAGCAAAATTCTCCTGTTATTATTCATTTTTTCATTTTTAAGTTAACAGTACACTTTATTAGGGAGAAAGTCTGGAGAGGAATAGCTCCACGTTTTTTTTCTAGAAACTGCCAAGATCTCCAAATAAGCAAAGTGAACTATGTTCTATACATAATTAATAAAAACACATGTCAGAGAGATGTCTCTGGAAATAAAACTCTCCAGAATATAATTAAGGCTCTCATTAAAATTTGGACCCACTCCCTCCCCTCATTTACAAAGGATACTTTAAAAAGTCCACCAAGTAACCTCAACACACTCAGAAGGGACAGGGGAGACTCAACCTGGCGGACTTGACCCTGAAACTTTCACCCTCTGGTCTTGGATGCAAAGGATTTGAATACTGAGAATGTCTTGCAATTAAGATGAATAACAAGAGTCGCTATTCTGTTTGTTTTGGGTTCCAGCAGGCCTGAGGGATTCACAGAACTCGGTGAGTGGAAAAGTACAGGACAGTTCTAGGAAGAAAATTCAAGATACCCCTTACCTCTATCACCACCGCCTCAGGGACAAAGAAAAAGACAAGACCAGTAAGGAGAAACTGTGCCCTAGAAGATGACTCCAGTAGGGGAATGTGAAGCACATGGGCTAGGAATCTGGAGGGGTGGGTCTCTGGCCCGGGAGGGAGCATGCTGAATTTCTGGATTAGCGTTCCCCACAGGCTTTGCCCAGATCCACTGGCAGCAGGATGCTCGGAGAGGGCAGAGGTCCATCTGTGTGTGAGGATGAGGGGGTGGAGAAGGCCGGCCCCCAGCCCGAGAAGATAAGGGACAATGCTCTGTAGGGCCAGGAAGAAAAGATTAAGGAGCCTGTCTCCAGGTCCCATGAGATAGCAAAGGACAGATCAAAGATAAATGGGAAGATGGTCTAGAAACAAAGCCTCCCAGCTTCTGAAAACCTGGAGCCTTCTCGGTGAAATCTACAATCTGTCCTAAGGCCTCAGGAGAGGTGGGGTAAGTTTAGATTCTTCTGATGACAGTGGAGGCCCACAGATCCTCTAATAGTGCGCTTTACAACCCGGAGCCAGGAGGTAAGGGCTGCGCCTCCACAGGTGCTCACAAATACTTGGGATGGTTGATCCACTGATTGGGACAGACTAGTGAACAGCAAGCTAAGGCCGGCTTGAGCCAGCTTGGGATAGGCTGGGTTCGAGTTGAGAGTGGGATACTAAAAAAAGTGTCCTGAGCTGCTAGAGGGCTTAACAAGTAGCAGGGAATATTCTTCACCAGTCCTGGCTAGACTGGGGACAAAACCAACCAGACCAACCAGACTAGGTGTCGCTCTCCACAGCAATCAATGCCTGTCCTCCCGCTGTCTGCAAAGCTCGAGGCAAAACCATCTCCTCTCATCAGGACAGCCCTGCGTGTGCTCTGAAGGCTGACAGCTGTGACGAGGGCTCAAGAGTTCCAGGAAGTTGATGTGTTTCTTGGCTTAGGGTTCAGTCTATGCCTTGGATAGGGCGGCAACCCGTGCATGCAGCCTCCCCCCTCGCTGGCATGGGCTTTGCTCAAACGGAGCCGTAAGTGTCACACGGAACGTTCAAGCAGCCTGGTGAGCTGCTCCAGCCAGTTCTGGATCTTCTGCCCTGGATGAGGAAGGCCCTGCCAGCAAGAGAGCCATGTGCAGCGGGGAGGTGAAGGCGGAACCCTTTTTTCCATGACCACGTATGTGGGCCGCCCCTTGGGTTGTCTTGAGCTCTGCCCCAAAATATCTCCCATCTCCCATCCCCTCAAGGTTACAGGAAACGGTCAGACTTTAAAACCTGCCATTTGAAGCTCCCCGTGCTCTGGCCTCAGTGCACTTTCTAGTCATCCTGCCCACCGGTCGCCGCAGTGACCTCCCCGTTCAGCTTCTTCCTCCAGAACATGTCTGCACTCCTCCCGATCCCATCTCTCAAGGGCCACTTGCCACCCAAAGCCTCCCTGATCCCCACCACCCTGAGGATCTTTGCTCCAAACTCTCTGTGATGCTAATCATTATGAGAATGGCGGCAGCTAACAATTTTTGAACACTGCTCACCACATGCTAAATAAGTGCGCCACCCCAATAATCCTCCTGGCCACCACCTGATGAGGATTAGTCCTGCCGTGCAGATGAGGTGTAAGACCAAGGTGGCAGGCAATGTGGATCCAGTTTCTAAATTCCGCTGCTCTCGACACAGGCTTGGGAGAACATTTGCGCTCCCTCAGTCACATTCCCTGACTTCTCACAAAGTGCCGCATCGCTTCGGCCCTTCCACACTGCTGAGGCCGGCCTGCCCACTCCACCGCTGCCTTGCCCTCTCCGGCAGGAGGCAGGCCTGGACTTCCACCCCAGCTATCAAGCTCACCGCACAGGCAAGAGTTTGCAGCCACTCTCTGCCCTTGCAGAGCAAAGGGATGGGGGCTCCACATCCCACCCCCTTGTGTTCCTGAAGTAGGAAGAGGCCTGGAAGGAGGCCACCAGGCTCTGCCTGAAACCGCAGACAGCCCAGTCTCGTCCCAGTGGCGGGATCCACCTGACCAACCAACGTGAACCCAGACTCTGGGTTACTTCTGCTTCCATGCACACCAGATATAGGCCAGGAGCAGGAGGACACTCTGGCTGGGAAGCCCACACTTTCAGGGTCTGGGTTCCAACAAGGTATGGGAAGGAAGCAGTCGGGGTTGGAGAAGGGGAGTGAGCAGCCAAAACTGTATAAATCAAAAAGTCAGCAAACACTATGCAGAGGAAACCTTACAGTCTCAGCTCATCAGTGGGGAGTTCTACTACTGACCCTTCCAGCACAACCAACCCAAAGAATGCATCATAGACCTTTGTTAGAAATGCAGATTCCCAATTTATCAAAGGATTGTGCTGTACACCTTAAACTTACACAGTACTGTATGTTACTTTTATATCAATAACACTGAATGAAGAAAGAAATGCAGATTCCTGGGCCCCACAACTGGCTACTTCAGAATCTCACCTGGGGGCAGCCCTGTAGTCTTGTGTGTTAGTTCCCAGGGGATTCTGGTCCAGCCTTGAGAACCTGAGCTCACATCAAGGTAGCATTCTGGAAGAAGGGTGACACAAAACCAAGGATCTCCCTGAAAAAATCTGTCAGGAGCTGTCCTGATTTATCACACCCCCAGAGCAAGAATCAAGGCATAGGAGCAGAGCCCCAGATCCAAGGCCTAACTTTCGTTTTATTTGTTACAGTGAAATAATGGATATGTACGTACACAGGGGAGAGGAAGGCTTAATCTGTGCAGGGCCTATTTAGCTTCCTTAGGAATGGGGGTGCATGTGCTGTGAGCCTCAGACAGGCAGGGCCAGCCTTCAGGGCAGAGCTGACAAGCCCACCCACCCAGCTTGGGCCTCTATGACGCTCTGCATCCTCAAAACTATCTCTCCGGTAAACAGTGCTCACCAAGCCTAGGATGCTCACAGAAAAGCTCTTTCTAGGGTGCTTGGGGTGGTCTCCACAAAGTTGAGCCCTTTGGCCAGGATTTCCAGTGGCCCTGGACACCCTCACAGTCCCTGCAAATCTTCCTGTTCTCCACTGCTCCTGCGCAGTCGATGTGCCATGAGGTGTGGGGGAGAAGAGTTAGGGAGGTAACCCCGCAGGAAGGAGGCCCTCCAGCACCCACCAGGCCTCAGAACTAGCTCGCCTCTTCATATCCTGCAGCTTGTCAATTAATGAATCCCTGGACGGTAGAGCGGGAGCAATGGGCATGGACCATTCCCCCCAGCCCAGAGCAGCTGCCCCTCACTCATGAGGCTTCAGGCACCCCAATAGGTACCAGGGATAATGTGAGCTGCTGACGCTACTGTTCAGAAGGCATGTTTGCTGTCCTTGGGTAAAGGAGCACTTTCCTATTCAGGAAAGTGTCAGGGGTAAGAAGCAGCTTAGGGGAGTCTGGCAGGTTCCATGCTGGAAGCAGTCTTTCTCTTAGAAATAAAAATCACTTGGACATTTTAATTGCTGCATTACATATAACTTCGGCAGGGCATCAAGTGTTGACTAGGAAGATAGGGTTCTTGCCTACCCAACTTTACAGAAGTCAGATTAAATGTACTATTTAAAAGAGGAACTGCAGCAAAGGTGGAGAGGTTTTCTGGTACGTGCTAGAGAAACCACGTTACAGTACCCATTCTTCTTCCTGAATCTCTCTGCAGGGCTCTGGGCTTCTCTAGAGGGAGGACATGGGGCAAAATCCTGATTCTAGGCTTTTCTGTCGGTCAGTAAGGCTGTGAGACGCTGCCTCCGCCCTTGTTGCTCTTCTCCCAGGAGCAGGTCTTACCAGCAGGATCTAACTACTGTCAGCCTCCGGGAGCCAAGACGCAGCTGCCACATGGCAGCCATTTGTTAGCCAGTGGCCTGGCGCAGCTCTGTCCCTCTCCCCAGGTAAGCCAGGCTTTTCCTAAACCCTGATTTTTCACCTGGCCATCAGGATCTGGTATTTCATCACCTTCGTGCCCAACTTAGCAAAGACCTGTGTGGCTCTGCTCTTCCAGGGAAGCTGGTGAGAAGGAGGTGGGGGCCAAGGAGGCCCGCTGGGGCCGAGCAGGGGGCCGAGGACCGCCCAGTACTGTCACCTACCCCCAAGGCTAAGGCTGAGGAGGGCTCAAAAGAGTGCCCTGCAGGCGGTTAGATCTAGAAGCCCCCACTCCATGATCTGCTCAGCCCGTTTATCAGCAGAGGGTGGGGAGAGGCTCCATGTCACACCTTGGCTGAGGAATTTAAAAATAGAAAAGAAGGATGTCTATATAATAGAAAACAGGAATTAAGTCACAGTATGTCAGAAGTCTGCTGGATATCCAATTACATGCCTTCTAGAGCACCTCCTTCCTCAGTAACTAGGGGCATTATAACTGTCTGTGACTTAGACTCTGGGCCAGAAAATGTGTTAGGCACTTTACATACATTTAATCTTCCCCAAATCTTCTAAGGCAATGATTAGGTTATTTGCTGGCTATTACACAGCTCTTCAGAGGCAGGGCCAGGATTCTGAACCTGGGGTTGTCTGACTCCCAAATCTTGTAACTCTGCTTCACCAAAAAGAAGATCATGGAAAACCCTTTCGGAGAAGGGTAATTAGCAAACTAGAGGATTGGGAAACCAAGTCACGGGGAAAACAAGAAATGGCTGAAGGAACTGGAGAGGCTCAGCCCATGGAAGAGAAGGAACCAGAGACCCTGCAGGCCTGGTGCTGGGAGAGGGGATGCACTCTTCCCATGTGTCCACCATGCAGGAATGAGGTTTGGGTGGGGGACACAAAGAACCAGGTCTGCCATTCCATAATTCTTTATAACAGATCTCTGAACACCTAAAGCTGCCCACAAATGGAGCGCCAAAGCTTTGAGGGCAGGAGACAAGCTGATGATCTTAAAAAAAAAAAAAGTCTGCTCCAGCCCCCCAACATTTAACAATGAAATATAAATACAATTTAGCTTATCACAAATGCAACCCATTGACAACAAGTTGCCAGGCTTGCAAGGTTGTTCAGTGAGCAGGAAATAAAACCTCTCCAGCTTCAATTAACTGCTGAAACAATGATTAGGTTATTTGCTGGCTATTACACAGCTCTTCAGAGGCAGGGCCAGGATTCTAAGCCTGGGGTTGTCTGACTCCCAAATCCTGTAACTCTGCTTCACCAAAAAGAAGATCATGGAAAAACCTTTCAGAGAAGGGTTTTATAAAGAGTGTCTTCTTGAAACAGCCCTGTTTCACATTTGCTTAATCAAGGAAGTTCATACTACTAGCTCCCACAAGGACCTGGCGTGCTTTTCCATATATTCTCCAACACCTCGGCCCTCCCCAGCTGTAGAACCTGAACAGAGTGTAGTTGATCCTCAGCAACTTGCCCCAGACTCTCAGGCAAATGGGCCGTGGCGATTGGATTGTTCTGGACACTCCTCTGAAAGGACCCAGTGCCTTCAGTCACATTTACAGCTTCAGGGAGGAAGCTGGGGTAAAGTTCAGTAGCAGTTTGCAGAGTTTTAGGCAATATCCTGCAACTCTTTCACAGGCCCTGAGGTCTGTGGGGCTGGCCTTTCTGACATGTTCCACAGGCCTGGGAACAGGGGCTGCAGAAACAGGATTCTCTACTTTCCACAGGAGCAGGAGGTGGATGCAAGCTAATTACCCCCAGGGCAGGTGGTTAGCCCAGGATCTGGGCTTCAAATTCCCAGAATTCAGGGCTGTTGCAAGAAGACACTCTTTATAAAACCAAAATTACTTTGTGGAAGACAAAAGTGTTGTTCACAATGCTTCTGCTCAAACAGCTCAGAGACGGCAGTGGAAGGAGGCGGGCACATCCTTCCTCGCCCATTGGAAGAGCAGTCGGCTGTGGTCAAAATTTCACAGTGGATAATCAGACATTACAAACTGTCAGCTGACAGTGAGTGTGCTCAGTGAGTTTATGGTGCCCAAACTACCAGGAGCTCCACAGCCTGCCTCTATGCCTTCAAGCGGGTGACCTCTTCTCCCCTCTATTTTGTCTCTAAGAAAATTTTTCACCACTATATTTATGAAGGAAAACAAATACCCCCAGATATAAGCGGTTGGTAACTGTTTATCAAAAGCCAACTGACAAAAAAACACCAGCAAGCAACTGGTTTTTCTTAAACTAAACCCGGCAAACCCCAAAAGCTCCTCTGGGACTGGATGGGGTGCTGTGGGGAAGGTGGCATGAGGGGCAGTTGCTGCACCCCCAACCCCCAGCACTAATGAGCTGACTAGCAGAGGCACCCAGAGGAAGGTGACTGGGCAGGATTCGCTGGTGCTGGAGGAAGTCTGGGGCACAAAGGCCCTCTGGGCGTTTCTCCCTGAACCCCAGGAAGGTGGTTAGTTCAGAGGACTGCCCTCCCTGGGGTGTCTAACTGCACCACTGCTGTACAACACAAGGGCCAAGCCCCCAGCCCCGGGGGCGGAGACAGCATCATGGCCGAGCAGTTGCTCCGGTGTTTCACTGGGCTTACCTAGGGCACCGACTGCATCCAGGCTCTCCACTGTGGGCTCCCGTTTTAGAAGCCCCACCCTGAGAAACAGACAACCTTTTTGCAAGCCCCAAAACTGCCCCCTGGAGTTACAGGAACAGGAAGGAAAATCTAAAGGGGAGACCAACACCAACAGGGCAGGTCCCCTGCCCTCAATGCTCTCATTCCCGAGTGAGAATCCTGCCAGCGGCAGAAGGGAACTAGCGTGTGACACACCACTGAGACATCAAGGGAGGGTGCTTGCCTGAGGGTGCTCTGCTTCCCTGCTGGGAGGCCTGCTCACACGTCCATGAGGTCCCCACGGTCAGGCACCTCCACAGGGGATGCTCTGAGCCTGAGGATTTAGAAACCCAAGCAATGCCCATGTCACTCCAGAGTATGGATACAGACATTCCCAGACAAACAGACTCTTCTGGTTGAAAAGACTGGCCTTTACCAATACTTTCATAACACAAAATGGTTTTAGTGCATTTGTTAAAAAAAACAAACCATGTCCTGCCTCTCAAGTGAGGTTCTGTAACACATGTGCCATCATGAAGCTAAGGATCTCCTGCTCAGCCCTTTTATTTTACTTGAATGCCTGTGATAAAGGCACCCTCGTGTTGTTCAAAAAGAACATCCTTGCTTTTTTCCTTTTATCTTCCCTTAACAGTTAGCCATCCAGTGATAGGAGGGGCCTCGCCTCCAACAGTCCGACCTTTTATCTCCCTCTGACCACGCAACAACATGAAGCCAAGGGCTGGATTTCCTGCAGCTCGCCTAGAGAGGCTGTGTGACTTGTTTAAAATGTTACTGGACTCCAAGAACCTTGGAACGATGCCCGAGCAACACCTACCCGGCATCCATTTCAGCTCCAACTTTAAAAGCCTCTAAGTCCAATGTACCAGCACTCCCCGTACCCCTGTGGGAGAGGCTTGGTGCTTCCAAGAAAGAGGACTCCCTCTCTGGTGTCATGTATATCTTTGCTTTCCATCTGCAGCAAATGTAAGGGCTATCTTCACAAAGTCCAGAAACCCCAGGAGGGAGTTACAGGAACTCACGTTAAACTCTTGAGTTTTTATTATTATTAAAATAATTCAGTAGCATTTAATAACATCTTTTAATCACTGCAACAAAGAACAGTACACCGTGTGCTTCCTTACATAAAGCAAACAGCTTGGAATACAGCAGACCCCATGTCTGTAGAGGGAGGCCAGGCCATGCATGATCTTTTGATGCCCTTCCCAGGCCTTACTCTGTGTATACAGAGACTCAGCTCTGCTGGGATGCCCGGGCGTTTTAGTTCTGGTCTCCAAAGCACTTCCACCTGCAAACACTGAGAATTCCAGTGAATATCCAAGGCTGGAAATAGCAGCGAACTCCACTTATTGATGAAACAAGGCAGTTGTGGGACTGTGTGCCACTTATGGGAAGGGAGAGCAGAGGAAGCTCACATACCAGAGCACAGAAGACCCTGACTCCCGGACATTCAAGGTCAGGAGTTCCATTTTCTTGGCATCACACTAGCATATACGAAAGATCAGATATTTAGAGCAGTCTCTCAGAGAGCCTTTGTGGGGTACAAGAAATCTTCCCAATGTCCAATTAAAGAAAAGAAAACCTTCCTTGCCTAAGTATCCCTGAACCCCTCAAGATCTCAGAGGTAAGAGGGCTGGGTGGGAAGAAGTGCTGGGGTGATGACAGTAGGCAAATGAATGACAAGAGCCAGGTTACAAATGAAATCTACAACAAATTTCTATGCCAACACTCCAAAATGGAGCTGGTATTTTTAGGATCCTTTTTTATGAGGCTGGATAATAGAGTAAAGAGGGGTGTGCAGAGACCAGAACAGCCATGCTGTCCCCATGCAGAACCCTGAACACTGCATGCTGTGTGGTCCCTCTCCTGCAGCCACAGGACCCGGCCCCGTCCCCAGCCGAGAGCAGAAGACAGCTAACCAGTTCAGCCCCACCGGCCGAACAGTGAGCTCTCTTTACCATCCGTGATTTCCTCCCAGCCACGAAGTCAGAACAACCTGTACAGACAAAGAAAATAGAAACCTTGCGAAACAACCACATCTACTGTGCTCACTGAATGTGCCCGAGGAAACTTTTTCAAAGCCCTTGAAGATGCTTCATTACGATTCTGGAAAGAAAATGCAGGCCACTACACCCAGGAATGCACATGTTCACACAACCTCAATTTCATGCTCTGCCGGCCCCACAACCAAAACGCCTTAGTCGAAATACAGCTCCACAGAGTAGCCCCCGTTACTTAGCAGATCAGGAATTGTAAATGACCTTTTCCTTAAACTATATTAGAGGCCAGTGACATCCTAGCATGTTACCAATCTGGAAAACAGAATTTTCCTAATGGGGGCAGAAAAGAAGGATAAATAGATTATATTAACAGTTTGCAACCAGGAAATGGTGAAATGCCGTTTGCAGGGAAGAAAGGGATATAAGAAAAAAAAAGAAAACCCTCCCCATCTCTTCATTCCTGGTAGTTAACCCCTCATGCTGTGCTCTGGCCAAGAATAACCCTTTCAAGACTTCACTCACAAGAAACTACTAATTGTGGTGATAGCTTTTTACCGTCCTAGCCAGGGTTCATTCAATGGGATGAGAGTTTGGAAGACGGATACACAAAATAATTCTAGTTCATCTTATATAGAGATTTTCCATGAAAGTGGTACTAGTCACATCCTCTGTACAACCCAAGTGCACAATTAAATATTGTTATTCACATCCACAACACCTAGGCAAATGCTCCTATAATAATTTTAGCTTGAAGAAAGAGAAAACAAAGGGACACCTTAATCTGTCAAAACTTTCACAGCTTTTTTGCCTTATCAGTTCTACAGCCTCAACCACCAAACAGGTTTCATTTAAAAACTGGGTCTCTAGTTTCTTGCACTTCTAGTTCTAGGCCCATAACTTGCTGCTTTCAGTGTGCTCAAGCCAAAGCCAAGGAAACTGCACAGAAAGTGTAAGGGGCTAAAAATTAGTTGCTTACAATGTTCTATACTATTCTCGTATCCTGAATTTAGGTCAAGATTTGGAATGAACGTGAACACATGAAATAGAATGATGAACATTTTCAGACATGAGTCTACTAATGTTCCAGATGTGAAATCCACCAGGAGCTGTGAGACAGAGGCACTGGCTCTGTCAATACTCAGGCTAGGGAGATAAAGCAGACAGGACAGAGAGATAAACTCCAATCCAAGGGAAATGGATGATCAGCTCAACACTTTTAAGGGCTGAACGGCTCCGCAGAGGTAAGCCATCAAGCAGAGGGCAGGAGAGAAAATCCATCTTTCTCTGTCTTATATCTCTTTTCAAAGAGCCTATCTTATAAAACTAAGTTAGATACTGGGTCAGCACACTTTGAGTTAATATGATCACAGGAAAGACAGGGATATAAGAAAAAAAACCCTCACCATCTCTTTATTCCTGGTAGCTAACCCCTCACGCTGAGCCTAAAGATGCAGCTTTCAGAAGACAAGACATTCCAGTTAGAAGGAAATGCACGAGGCAAATGCACGGAGACTCCAGAGGTACACCTGGAACACAGCCTCGTGAAAGCACCAGCGCCTAAATGCCCACATTTTCACTCTTCTTGAGTGAAATGAGAATAATCAGATGATTCACTGAAGTGCTCACAACACTGAATTTACTAATTATTGTAAAGGTTAAAATGTTCCCCTTTAAAATGAAATGATAAAGGTAGATAGTTGAGAATTTTTAAAAATACCCTCACGTGGTGGAAGGGAAAAAAAAGGCAATCCCATGTCTAATGGCAAAAGTTTTGCCTTAGGTTTCTGGCCTACAAAAACAAAACCCTTGGGAGCCATCAGACTACATCAGTGTGTCGTGCAGGAGGAGGGAGAGTGGAGTAGGGCAAATGGCAAAGACGGGCTGGTAAAATCATGCTGAGGTCAAGGCTCCAGCTAAGGCAGATGAACTTTATCTTGTGGCTGTGGGAACCCACTGAAGCCATCCCCCTCCCCCACCCTTTTTAGAAATCCTGGGATGAAATAATCACATCCATATTTAAAAAGCTCCTGGCAGCAGTTTAGGAAATGGACTATTAGAGGCATATAACCCAGTGAGGCGGCTGTTGCAATACAGTGTAAGGGACAGTCATGAGGGGTCACGGGATCCAGGAAAACATCCCCGAGGGGCAGACCTGGCTGTGACGAGGGAGGGAGATGCTGGGCTTCCCACACTGGAAACGCTGGACAGCAAGGCAGGTAATGGAGACACAGAGGAAATTCCCAGGGCAGCAGAGACTAAAGAGAGTTCAGCAGGAAGGGACTGGCTACCGCGTAGCAGCAGTAAGAGGAGAGTCCTGTTAAAAGAAAACCTAAGGGCCACAGCCAGAAAGGAGCAGATGGAGAAAAGAAGAAGGTTCTGGAAGAAGTGGGAAAGGAGGGCTGGCGGGCTGCCAGGCTCAGGAAGATGAAGCAGTTGTGCATGAAGAGAATACATATGAGGCCATAGAAACATATGTATCCAGTGTCAAATCGGACTCTGCTAACAAAAATTGACCATCCTAAGCTGCTGATGTCCAGGAAAGTGCTTAAAAAGCCTTGATTTACAGGTTACAACTCTACACAAAACTTTACCACGTAAGAAAAACAAAATCCATCCTTCTCTGTCTTTCAAAGAGCCTATCTTATAAAACCAAGTTAGAAACTGGGTCAGCACACTTTATTGAGTTAATACAATTGCAGGAAAGACAGGGATATAAGAAAAAAAACCCTCACCATCTCTTTTTTCCTGTTAGTTAACCCCTCATGCTGTGCTCTGGCCAAGAATAATCCTTTCAAGGCTTCATGCACAAGAAACTACTAATTGTGGTGATAGCTTTTTATTCTACTAGCCAGGGTTCAATGAGATGAGAGTTTGGAAGACGGATACACAAAATAATTCTAGTTCCATCTGTCCAGGCAAAGTTCTGCAGTGGTGGAAGCAGCCACTACCCAGGCTGTCCAATACAGTAACCGCTGGGCCACATGGCCCCTGAGCGCCTGAAACGAGGCTAATGTGACTAAGGAACTAGTAAGTTTAAAAATTTTATTTAATTCAAATAGCCACATGTGGCTACCAGTTGTACTGGACAGTGTAGCTCTATGGTATTTTTTTCCTCCAGCTTGATCTTAGGTTACTATAGTTCTTAATTTGTTTGTTTTCTGGGGTTTTGAAGCCTTAAAGAAGGAATAAAGATGATCTAGTGTGGTTTTTACCTGCAGGCATGGGAGGGGAGTGAGCTGATCCCGAGAGCAACTTACTTTGCTATGATTCTTCATCCTTCCCAGTGTTGATCAGAGTTCCAATGTATGAAGGGAAATAACCCATAAAACCAACAGTAGAGGGACATCTCTTAAGCTAGACTGACTGTTACGTGAGTCACGGCCACCCTGCCCCATCTACCCCAAACCTGCTCAGGCCTGGCCCCACTTCAAATGTGAAGGTCAATGTGTGAAAACATGGGGAAATGTTTATAAAGTCAGATAGAGTTTAAAAAGCAAGTTAATACATTTAAGCATTCTGTGCTATGGTAATGTATTTACAGATGAGGTCTGGGAGGTGCAACCTGAAATGAGATGTGTTAATGGAAACATGATGATTTTAAAAAATAGAAGTATACTTTAATGTTAATGTAAACTTGATTTTTATAATTAAGGAAAAAATTTAAATATATGCAAGAAAGAAATTGATCAAACTGCATTCCTTCTTAAGATATGAAACTGTTCCCCTCTCTATCTCCCTCCTCTGATTTATGTATCTTTAGTCAGAGCCCAGTGCCTGGCACACAGAAGACAACTGTTTAGTTCATTCTGTAAATATGGGCCTACTGTGGGCCACCTATTACGTATTAGGGGAGATGCTCAGGGAGACAAGCCCTATACTACAGACAAGTACAAGATTCATACCCTTGAAACTGTAACATGTAAGTGGTATTCATTTGTTTGGGAAAAGAGTCCATAAATTCGATCAGATTTTCAGACCTTCCTTTTTCTTGTGCAGATGATACCAACCATATAATTCACTTCAAATGATATGTGACACATGGCAAACTCAATAAAAGTTAGTGAAACTCATCCCCCAATCTCCCATTGCCTGCTATAAATACTTATAATTTTAGAACACAATTCATCCTACAGAAAGGAAGAGATCATTGAGCCTCATCTAAGTTGCTGTGTTTATGTGGTTGTGCTCTGTACCTGCAGTTATTCCAGGGATAACTGTTGGAATTCTTTTCTCAATGCCATTAGGTTAAAACTTTCCATTTCTATGCCATCAGAGGCAGCGAGGTTTTCTCTAAGATTTCTGTAAGATCCACAAGTAGGTGTAAATATGGCCCAAACACTTAGCACTCCTGGGATTCTCAGAGGGGTCCCAGAACAGAGGGTGGGCCTGTGGAGGATGTTCACTTTACAATTAACAAAAGGCAAGAGAGGCGTTGGTGAACCTTTAAAGGTTAAGGATTAAAACTGGGTCCCTCTACATGCATCATTCTTACTTAAATCACAATGCATAAACAAAACAAATTGGTTAGAAAAGGGAGGATTTCTATCAACTAGGAGACTGGGAAAGGGCTGGGGATTCAAAGGTGTTGTGGGGCAGGCTGGCTTGTTCTGGTTTTCTCATGTGTCCTTTGAAGGTGAAAACAAACCAGTTTTTTCTGGCCATCAAGCTGTCAGAGGTTTAAAAAAAAACCTGTCTGATAAAAACAAATAAATGAGACCCACAATCCCTCTCCACATGCCTGGGGGCTGGGGATCCTCCACCTGAGGCCCTCCAACTTTCCCTGATAAGCTCACCATGCACAGGAGAGACAAGGAAGCATGAGACCACAGTAAGAGAATTAACTGTTGTCTATGAAGTAATGACTTTTGAGTTCAGAACAAATCCTGGCATGTGTAGAGATATCAGGGTGGAAGAAAGGCTGGAAGCTGCTGACACCCAACAGAGACCATGAGAAGCCTCGGAGCCAGGTCCTGCTTACCAGGGTGCGTGGGGGCAGATTATGGGAAGCCAGGAAGCTGGGACCGGGGCAGTCGGCTGGGTGCAGGCCCGAGAAGATGATGTCAGAGTTGCCGCAAACCTGTTTGGACATGGCCTGGGATAGCAGGGGAGGGAAGCCAACTAGAAACGTGAGCAAAGGGATCCAGAGAGGGAAAGGTGGGTCTAAACATCTCCTAAAAAACTGTAGGGATGGAGGCAAGCTGTAGATACAAAGGAAAGAGCAGGTGGAGCCCGGGGTCAATGGGTCTTGCCACAGGCTACATTTCCTGGGACACTGGAATGATAACTGGGAAGTTTTCCATTGTTGACGGGGTAGGACTAAATTCTTTTTTAGACACTTGGAAAGTGAGGAATGGAGAAAAATCAGAAGGATGGTCTTGGTACTGTGGGATTAGTACAGAGGTGAGAAAAAGGGGTCATGAGTGCATGTGGGGTTCACCCCTCCACAGAGGTGAGGCTGAGCTATGTGAGCTGAGGGTCAGAGATAAGCAGGTCCAGGATGGAACAAGAACACCCATTTTCAAGCCACAGAGATAGGAATAAAGGCTGGTAGGACTGAGGTCTCCAGGAAGGAGGGGGACGTGGTGTCCAAATAAACGTGGAAGTATGAGCCATGAAGGGGCATAACCCTTTTGAGTCAGCAAAGAAAAGAACATCCAAGGTGGTATGCAAGGAAGCTCCTAGTTGATGGCCTTAGTCTTGAGCACACAGTAGGCACTTAAATATTTTGCTGATTTGAAAGCCCAAGAAAATTGGCAGCGGGTCATATGCTATGAGTAGGAGGAAGAGAAAAGGGGAATTGGTGGCTTAAAGGAGCAAAGGACCCCACGGAGCTGGGGGAGGGGGCACAGGGGCCGTCAGAAGATGAAGGCCTCCCCAGGGTCCTGGGTGATGAAGCTCAAGGGGGTCTCTCGGGCAGCTCAGCTATTTACAACCGTGTGATCTCAAGAACAGCAATGGGCTCTGGCTGCTGGAGCTCTCTCTTCCTTCTCAGGGTGAGTCCGGCATCCTGTTTCCTACTCTGGATGACTGGCTAAGGAGATGGGAGGAAAACCGTGTTATTTCAAATGGTTGCATCTTTTATTCCTGCTATTTGAGGCAAGCCTGCTGTGTTTTTTCCAACAGATGCCCAATTCACACGTGTAGTTGCTCTCCTAAACGGTAAACAAGCAGAATCTATCTACAAATACCAAGGTCTCCGGGGGTCGGGGGTAGGGGAGACATGTTTTCCAAGTGCCCAACCCAAAATGGCTTTCACACTTTTTTTTTTTCAGGCTGAACTTCTAACCCAGATGCGTCTCAGTGCAGAATGCAGCCGGAAACCCCACCTGGGACTCACGGGGGCCGGTTCCGAGGCGGCACACAGCCCACTTGGAGCACTGTCCCGTCCTTCTCCCACGGCAACCTGGTCTGGGCAAACGTGTGTGTGCGGGCCTCACACAGGCCTCAGTGATTCAATTAGCATGAATTCAGTTGCTCTTTTCAGGTCAGTTCTTTCTTCTTTTGTTTAGATCTGACTCAAGATTTACTTCGGTTCTCTACACCTCTGGAACAGTACCTAAGCAAATTAGACCATTTAAAGTGATGAAGACAAAGGAAAAAGGAGGACCAGGCTCCTTGAAACCTCATATGCAAAGAGTCTCCTCCTCTCCCCTCCACCAGTTCTCTGCTCTTAAATTACTAACTCCCAGACAAGCAACTGTTTCTCAAAGGAAAATTCTAGACTCTAAGTCCGAATGCAAAAGCCCCGTGGTTAAGCCCTGGCTTGCAGAAAACTAAAAATTTCAGCAATTCTGGAATGAAATGCTGTGTTCAGAGCTATACAAAGCATAGCAGCTGTTCCCAGACAACACATAAAAACCGAAAGGGGTGATGCTATCTTTATCCTCTACCTAGAGTCAAAGCTGGTACTGTCCTGGGCACAGCTCTCAGTTCCAGTCTGCTGAGCACAAGAGACAAGCCAAAGGAATTCCTGGGCCAGCAAAGGACACCTAAACAACAACAAAGAACAGAACCACCTGGAAGAAAGAAAATGCAGTTAATCATTTAAAGTTTTTTAAAGGATGCAAGGACACAGAACTGCTTGAGGAACAGTCTCAATGACATTTGGAAAATCATTTATAATCAGTTCAAAATTCAAAAGATTAGATCACCTCGAAGCCTACCTGAATTTCCCAAGTGGAAGAAAGAGAACCCTTTTCTGGAAGGAAAAACACATTTTCTATATTAAAACTCAAATCCGGCTCATACAAAACACGAGACACCTTCAGACCACTGCATGGAATCAGGCCTCAGATGAGCATCCCAGGGAAGATGATGCTGGAGAAAGACCTGAGAAGAATCAAGGGGAAGGTGATGTGAAAGGGGTGCTCTGGTAAGCCTGAAGCTCACACACAGGTTCTCTGGAGAAAACACTTCCCACCAGCAAGGCCTATCCTCCCATCATTCTATTTATTGCTCCGTCTTAAATGACTGGGCAACTGCTGCCTAGCTGTGCATCTCCAGGATTGGCCAACGCTGTCACCAGCCCACCACACATGCAAACCACCAACGAATGAAGCTGGTGTGAGGAGGCTTAATTTGCAATGGGAACTGCCACCAACACACCACGCTTCCTGCTGACAGACTGTCTCCATTTAAGAAAAAGTGAAAAACTACCAAGGGGCCTGGTAGGGGACCACCCTAAGATCAGCCAGAAGAATCACACAGCAGTTAAGAAGGAGTCAATGCGGGAGCCACACTGCCTGGGTTCAAATCGTGCCTCTTCCACTTGCCAGCTGTGGTTGAGTGGCTTGACCTTGTGGCACTGCCCTTAGACAGTTATGGAAACTCTCTCTGCCTCAGTTTCCTCATCCATAAGACAGAGAGAATGAGAACACCCACTATAATATGGCTGCTGTGAGAAAGAGATGAGTTAAATCTGTCAAGTGCTTCCACACAGTCTGGGGCATAGAGTACCAACTCCCTAAGTGCCTGCTATCACCAAATATGTGCTCACACCTGAGCACACACTTCCTGCACAAATACACTAGCAAGTGCACATCAGACCTTTAGGGCTGATTCACTAACCATCAGTCCAACAGATGCTAAAGACATTGTGTTCATCCAGGACAGTGGTTCTCAAATGTTAGCATGCATAGAGAGAGCTTATTTTAAATAGACTTTGGGGCCCCACCTCCAGAGTTTCTGATTCAGAAGGTCTGGTGTGAGGCCTGAGCATGTGTTTCTAGCAAGTTCCCAGGTGACGCTGATGTTACTGGACCAGGGACCACACTCAGAACCACGGCTCTGTGGACAGGTAACTGTGGTTTCTGTGTTTCAGGCCTAGGCCTTACCAAGTTTATGTGCACAGTGAGCCTTAAGGAGGTAAAAGAAGAAGGGACAGTAGCGAACATGCCTGTGGTGAAGATGTTTACTGCTCAGAGTATCTGTATGTTCTTCTACCTTGCCCAGCATCCTTGCACCTTTGCGTGCGGCAGACTGCATGACAGGACTGGCCAAAGGGCTTTAAGCAAAGATGACACACATCACTGGCAAGCTGAAGATTTTTAAAAGCTGATGCATGACCCACTAGCATGTTCCTTTCTGTGGTGACCTGGAAGTATGTGTCATGGCAGGGGTAGCTATGAAGGCAGCCCAGATCCCTGGTCACTGCTTGGAAGGGAGCTATTCCAAAGAGCTGGCTGAAATGCAGCAGATTTCCCAGGAACAAGCAATGGCACTTTACTGGTTGAGTCACTGAGATTTTAAAGTTTGCTTGATACTTCAGCAAAGCTTAGCTTAACCTAGCTTAAACAATTCCTATCATTATAACAAGGACTTCCCATCAGGCTTATAAGGCCAACCTATGAAACACAGGTGTGAGGTATTTTATAACAAGATCAGTTCACTCACTTTAATCGTCAAAATAGATGAGTTTTTTTTTTTTTAACTCTGATTTGGGGTCTGTTTTCACCGAATAAAAAAATCCTTCACTGCAACTGATTATGTAATAGTAATTTAGAAACCTAACTATGCTAAGAAGTATTGAAAATGTGAAAAGTAAATACAGTGAAGGATTAAGATCAAGAGCCCCATGAAACAAAGCACATGCGCACACACACACACACACACACACACACACACACTCTCACTCCTGGAATCCCTTCACTCTAAAAGGCCAGAAGGAGGGTTTCCATTATATTTATTACACCATGTACAATTTCATAATTAAGCCCAAATGGGAGAAGGTAATTTCTTTAAGTTAAAAGCATCACTAACTATAAAATTGCTCTAAAAAAGAAAAATATATATAATTTCTAGTGAACCTCAGAAAGTTTGCAATTTAACACGCAGGTAATAAGCTGTCCACAGCATCCTACCTTCCAGACCGTGCTCCTCTCACAAAAATTACGACGACAGACACAGCCAAAACAACGTGAACCTAGAACAACTCAACTTAAAGTAGAAAATGAATGAATACACGAAGTTAAAAAAAACTGGGGAGAGAATTAAAAAATATGTAATAGAATCATACAGGTGCTTCCTGGTCTATACAGCAGAACACACCCTCTGGAGGGCCCTCTAGGAGGACTTTCTTTCACTGAGTGGAATCTACAACTCATCTGAAAGGTGAGTGGGTTTCTTGCTATAATTCTCCCTAGCTCTTTCCAGAGGGCAGAACAACCCCTTGTGCATGCACACACCCTTTAAAGCTCATCTCCACGGCGCTCAGTGGTTCTCTGCTCCCCAGGTAGCACTGGCAAAGCTAAGTGCTGAGATGAAGGGATCCGGCTGCTCTGGCCTTCTCAGGTTCCTAGGCCCCGAGTAACTCATTCTCTGGGTGTGTCACATTCCATCTCTTTAGGTACTTCCATGTGGCCAGAAAGAAAAAAAAGGTAAACACTCATGTAATGCATTTGGTCACATATTACAACTCAGCTGTAAAATCAGAGTCAAAAATATAAAAAGGCCTTAATGCTAAAAGCCTAATTCCTCTAATATGTTTTATAGCTGTTCAGCAACTGTTGGGTTTTTTTTTTTTTTGGTGTTTTTTTTCTTCTCCCATTTTGTTCAGGAGACATGAAGAAGTCACTTAAATGAAAACTTGGAAATTTAAATAGCTCTATTTTTTTAAAAGAGTCTTACGACATACTACCTGTAAGACATTAGGGAGACTAATGTATACCCCCAAAAAGGGTTATTTCTTTACTTTTCATTAAGGAGCTAATGTGGGGAGGCATTCCCTTGATACCAGAGAAAACAGGAATGACATGTAATTAGAAAATAGGTGGATTTACTAATAATCACAGAGCTAAAGAAACTCAGCATTGTATCTTGCTAGTATTCTCTTGTGAGGCCCCTGAAAACTCCCAGTTACTTTGCAAACTGATTTTGTAACCCTCATGTTGTACTCTTGAAGCAGGGTTGTGCGAGCATCTGCAATAGAAACATTATAGGAACGTCCACATTTTAGAAAATGAAAGCCATAGAAAAGTGATCGCACATGATTTTTTTAGTTGCTCAAAGTTTACTTCTTCCATGGACATGTTCATAATGAGAGAATAAAGCTGTAAGTAAATTCCTGGGAGTTCACAAACATGTTTCATGCAGCCCAAATCCCCTTCCATTGACATACGCTCAAAGAGGCCATGGTTGCAGACTTCCACACTTTGTCCACATGAGGCTTCTCTCTCTCTGCCTCCCCACCCACCCCAGCCCCAGCCCAGCCCTTCCAGGAGCAGCACTGCAGTGTGCTCACCAGCAGGGCTGTTTCCCTTTGCTCTCACCGCTGCTCCTCCACCAACTTGCACCCAAAGAAGTCTTAGGCCATACAAATGTCATGTCCCTGTGATATGCACTTTTATGCTGACCTAAGGTCATGACCAAAACTAATTCTTGGTCAAATAACACCCCAGCTAGCACAGCCCAAGGCCTCTGCAGGTCCTCCTCTCCATGGACTTCTCAGCAGCGACTGCCCATGCTTGCTGCTCCTGGGTGCCGGTTCACAGATCACATGACTGCTGAAATCCTTCAGATAAAAGCAGGCATTGTCCACTTTTCCTTGAAATCTCAGAATCTTGGATTAAACCAGCAATCAAGTAACATTTCAATCCTCTAACAACCTTAAATCAATCGATCAACTTCTCTTTAGGTCTCAACTCCCTATAAATAACAAGATGTCCAGTAAAAGCCATTTTAGTCAGCTTTTAAAGCAGACCAACAGCATTTACTTTAAATAAAAGACTAGGATTATGTGAAGGGAGAAAAGCTTTTAAACAAACAATAAACAGTATGGACTGAGATGTTAATAAGCCCAACAAATTTCTGTCATGCCTGTAAGGTGCTCAGGAGCCATCAGCGCATTAGCTGAAAGCACGCGCTCCCTTTCTTCTTAGCGTTTGGCCTCCAGTCCCAAGGATGAGCCCGCCCACGCCTGATTCCTGGAGGCTGACCTCCAGGCAGCCAGCAGCTGTTCGAAGGCATGCCTGGATGTTTCCCTCTCCTGCAAACTCCAGCTCCACCATCTCCCAACAGGTGTCCCTGAGCCTGCCTACCCAGAGATGCTGTAAGCACGTCATTTCACACCGAGCCAGCTCAGGAGCTGCAGGCCGCCACAGGTTATTACACAGAAAAGACACGACCTTCTGCCTTGTCCCTCCTGCAAGCTCTCTCTGAGCTGACCCCATAAAAAGGCACAAGCACGTGCCCCTTGCTTTCTGAGATGTAATGGTTTTTATTTTCCATCTGCTGGGAGCAACTAACATCCAAAGAACTAATTCATATTTCTTATATGCAATTCATATACACTTCCCTCCCCCAACCGAGTCACAAATGTCTAACTATTAAGATAATATGTTCCACCGTCTGCCTGGCAATCAGGAGGTATAGTTTCCATAGATACTCAGAAGACCAACTTCCAACACTGATTACATTTTCAAAGGGAAAAATCTCTTAGTAGAAAACAAACAACAAACAACAAACACCCCATGAAATCTATTTGATTCAGGAGCAAAGTTTATACCAACCTTATTCATACATGAACTCTGTATTACGGCCCATCCAAGTGCCCAGAAGACTTAATACTACTAGAAGCTAATACGTGAGTATTTAAAATGCATCAGTGAGTTGGTTATTAAAACTTAGGCCCAGCAATGCTCTACACTTAAGCAGATGAAATCAAAATGCTTGAGAACCATCAGCAGCCATGAGCTACTCTGGGTAGGCTTCAACCCTGGGAGTTCCAAGAAAATAGTTAATGCCAGGAGAGAGTTTGGTGTACCACCGTGGAGGCTGAGTGGTCTTCCATCGAAAAAATGGAGGGACTGAGAAGAATAAAATTAACAAATAACCTAAAAAATACAATAATCACTGTCAAATGAACACATTTACTTTTTCACATTAGTATTATTCCTATTGGCCAAAAAAGCCATGCGGACACTACTCCAGGTGATGAGTTCAATTCTCAGCACAGCCATAAACTGTAGAAGAATATTGAATGAAATGAAGGCAAACTCATAAAAACAGACTAAGTGATCTCTAAAGTCCCTTCTGGTTCTAAATTCCTTCTTAGAATGAGCCTAGAGTTGAGGGGCAAAAAAAACCACTTCTCCCTTCCATTTGCCATTTGATGGTTTAAAGTTAACTTGTTTAAATATTTAAATTTTCTGAGTCTTCCTTTAAGATTGGAACTCCCTTTCTACAGACTATGTCTCCCAAGGTGTCTATGACTTCTCTGGCACCCACCAGATCGTCTTCCCGACAACCTGCTTTTCGAAATCCATGATTTTCTTGTATATTATTCCAGTTAAAAATACAAAAGAACAATGCATATTAGGAAAAGAGATAAACCTAGTAATGGTATCTGGACATCATTTGAATCTGTTAATGAATCACTTGTTTTCCCTGCAAATATGGGCAAAATAAATATTATTTTGGTATACATCAGAATAAACTGGAAGGTTTATTCTAACACTTCACATTAACTCATCAGGCGCATCAATGAGGGGAGCTCTTGGGGCGGGGAAGTATTCAGAAACTAATTTTCCATGTAAAACTCCTGGGTGTAAATCATTCTACAGTATCTTTCAAACTTCCCCTTCTCTTTAAGCAGAGCATGATGAATCAAAGTATGATTAATCTTACTTTTTTTGGCTGATGACTCAGGATCATTACAATGAACAACCATTACACAAGGTACCTCTGGAAACTAGTGTAACAGGCCTCTTATTTCAGTTTTGCCCCTATTCCACATGGCCGCAGTTGGCCATGCTTTTTTAATTGAACTCAATGTGACTGCACAGGAGGTTGTAGGAAATTAACACAGAGGGCTCCTCTGTTCACTTTGCACAGATCCCCCCAATGGTGACCAGCTATGCTGTTTCAATTCTTCTGTCTTATCCCGACGTCCTTTCTTGATGGCTTTTTTCCATCCCCAACCATCAGCTTTGGCCTCTAATTTGCTGTTGACTGGGAAATGTGAGGGACAAGGTGGTCAGGGCCCTGGTGACAGAATAAATATGCTCAAGTGCAGGCCTAAAGGGTCTCCCCAGAGGGTAGGAGTGTTGGTATCAGGACTTCCTACACCTGCATGGCTTTTGAAAGCTTTCTTTTGCATGTATACACCCCCAAGCTGGTTCCCCTTCACTCACATGCTGAATTTTCTGGACTTAAGAATGACAAATAAGAGACCTTCACAAAGTGAGATATTCCTTTTGAGTGAACTGAATAGTAGCCAATCAACTGTTGTTTCCATACTGGTAACTGGTACTCTGGCAGTACCCAGGGTCTTACCCTGAATATGATCTACCAAGCACTGTTAATGGTTCAACATGAATACATACAGCTCAAAAAAAGATTTTAAGAAGTTTTTCTGGACTACCTGATATTTTTAAGGAAGTTTTAACCTGTCAGTCACTTGTACTACTTAGAACAATTCAATTATATGAGGTTAAGTTCTGAAAAAAGGTATGATGAAGAACATAATGAATGTGCTCTACAGACTTCAGTAAATAAGAAAGCTGTCACTTTGTTCTTCTGCATTAGGAACTTCTCAAACAAAGAAGCTTGATGGAGGCAGACAGAAAGGGGCTTATCAGCTTAAGAAACGGGAAGGATGGTACAATTAACTGCCACATAGTCAGATATAATTCAGGGTGACAAGGCCAATGAAAAAAACAAGGCAAAGAAAGCGCCCAACATGTTTCTTCACGTAACACCTGAACATCCCAGTGTTGCAAACCACCTTTATTCAAGGGTTATCTGCACATGTGACCTGGGAAGAAAAGCAATAGCTATTGGAGGGAGGGAGGCAAGAAGGAAAAGAAGGCACAAGAGGAGGAAAAAGAAGAAGTCTCTTATCTGAACCACAAATGCCTCCCGCTGCTCACTCTAACTAGCTGTGTTGTAGGTGTTCCAAGGGGAAAAAAATCAACTGCATTTCTTTCTTATTACTGCCTCTTCTCTGCTCCACAGACCCAGCCCTGCCAAGTGAAAAACGGTTTCCATCAGCTCTGTGGAGAGCTGCATGCTCTGCCTTGGCAATCCGAAGGTGAAGTGTTGTAAACACTGAGGACAGCTCAGGGAGGATCTGGGGAGGAAACGGAGCCTCGCAAAAGCAACTTCAGCCCTGGCCGCCAACAATACGTGTGATGGGGCAGACCCGCACTGTGCAGAAAGATGCTCCAAAAACAGGCAGCTGAAGGCCAGGGACCATAAAACACAAAATGTGTGTGATGTTAAAGATACTAAGAAAAACAAGGGTTTGGTTCTGAAACAGTTGTACAGAGAAAATTCAGTTTCTCCTCAAGTGACAACATACTTACTTTGGTTTTCAGAGTGCCAGACACACCAGGACCAGAGACATGTTTCTAACAGTGTAAAGATGGAAAGAAACAAAACCCATTTCCCCCACCTCAAAAAAAAAGAAAGAAAAGAAAAAAGAAAGCCACTCCAGAAATAGCCTGAGTCTGCTTCTAAGCACGGAGGATCTGTGCATTAGGAGAGGTGCCCCGGCAATGTGTGTTATAGTGAGCGCAAGCATGACTATATATGGTATGTTTACAGAGAGGGCCTGGATACAAACATCACACAGAACTTATATCAGACCAGAACTGGCTTTTCAAGAGCCCAGTTTCTCTGCAATTATGGCCACAAGATATCCTCTCAGTCCAAGTTAACTCACATGCTCCAAGAAGCAATGTCCCATGACTTACTAGCACTGGGAGCACAGGGACAACCCCCTCGCTGCCCCCCGCCCCCCAGTCTCCATCCTGACCTCGCCTCGCTCCTCCCTCGCTCGCCCCCGCCCAGGCCGCCCACCCCCAGCCCCACAGAGGCCTAAATGCACACTGAAGAATGTCGCTGCTGAATGGGGCCTATGTTACATGACGAAGGGCACAGACAAACACGCCATCGATTTCTCAAGAAACAGCTGGCAAGGCTGAGGCCTCTCACATGGGCTCCTCATCTCCACAAAGTACTTTCGTCACATCAAATGTTCTGCCCTGGAGAGGGAGAGCCAGACACGGCCCTGGGGAGGGGGCGGGGGAGCAGGACACAAGCTGCAGATATTTTAAAGTCCTGGAGAGGAAAGAAGGAACAGCGACACAGAGACACACAGAAAGGGAGAGGGACAGGGAGCGATTCAGAGCAGGGGAGAGGGGAAGAGGGGGAGAGAGGCTTCATCACTGGCTTTAACAGTCTTGCCCAACCTGTTCTGCGGTATGTTCTGTTAACTCCTTTCTGGCAAATGGATGCAAACAGCAACCCCTTCCTTTCCTCTTCTTTTCCCCACAGCCATACTGCAATGTAGGTAGACTTGTACAAAAAGTCCCAAAGAAAAAGGCTAAACGCATTACCGATCAGTCTCAAACTACCAATATTTATCATTTAATGTGAGACCTTCACTACCAGCCCTTTGAGCTGTCATCTGGCAGGATACTACCAACTTCCCGGCCCTCTCCATCTCCTTAACCTCCTCCTCGAAAATACATTAAGTCAAGGTTGGGTACTGGAAAACAGATAGGTTAGGGTTAGGTTAAGCTAGGCCCAGTTTTCATGCACTTGAACAAAGCATTCTGTAAGAAGGAAGCATAAAATTGGTGTTTCCTCTTGTTTTCTGCTTGACATTAGGCATTTACAGGGTTAATAGACAGTCTGTAGACCAGAAATTTACCTGCTTAGCAACAGAAGCATCAACTGAGCCACGCTGGTCGTTTTGACACAGGAAGAGCAGTTTCTACCTGGTGAAAATACCTGGTGATGTTTCAGTTGCCATTTTAAGCAACACACATATTAATCATATGAGAAGAGCAGTCAAGAAACTACAGTAAAGGGAGAAAAGTCCAATGAGAGTTTACCCAGCTTAAAGGTGCAGATCAAAACCAAGAAGGAAATAAATGCAAGACTGTGGAAAACGTTTGTGCTCTAAAAGTTAAGAGCAGATTCAGGGATGAGAAACTGCCCTTGGAAGCAGTGAGATGTGGGCTCTTTTCCCCAACTTGTTTGTGACTGCTTAGTCTTCACATCAACCTCAAGGACTCTTCAGATGGTGGGAGACTTAATCTTCATAAAAAGACAAAATTCCCTCTTTAAATAGTGAGATGAAAAAGAAATCATGAATCTCACAAAATATTACACTTTTTTCCCTTAAACACATTTGTATGTATGTCTCAATTTTAACAAAAACACAAATGCAACCCTGGGCCTCCATAACATCTTTGAAAGACAACAAATAAATACACTCCTTGAAACTTGAATATAGACTTTAAAATTCGACTACATACAGCTTCCTCATTTTCAGCAAATGACTGTTTCATTTTTGGAAGCTCCAGGATGTGGGGGATGTAGAGTTGGTAGCTGCTAAGATGTTTGCTGTTTTCACAGAAATTTGTTTCTTAACCAGAGCAAGGCCTAAAAGCACTTAGAAACAATTTGGCCCAGCTGGTGAACATAGAGAGCACAGCAAAAAATATGTTAATATACTCTTTTAACTAAAATACAGAGGTATGTCAATGTATGTGTGTATGTATATATATCACACATACATAATTAAATGGCCAAAGAATGTATGAGAAATCATGAGAGAATTTTAACATTAGTGGTATCATTTTTAAATAGGACCCTGCTTCAAGAGGAGAAAACAATGATAAACAGTTATCGGCAATAATGATAGTCAAATACTGTAGAAAACCACACTGCAGGCTTTGGTTTTGACAGCTTCCCTTAAATTGAACTGAAGACAATACCTGATGGCAAAAAGATGTGGATAAAGTCTAAAAAGAAAGATGTATAATGACCTTGGAAAAAAAGAAACTCCCTGATTTCAATGCAATCTAAAATAAAATTTCAAAGTCGCATGGGTCTCTGATATTATTTTTTAAAAAGCAATTGTATGCAAAACAAAGCCAAAAATAACCTCCTCCTTTCATAAAGTAAAATGCCCGTACTTATTCAGAACCCCTATACTAACAGTTTAAATAAATTAAACCTTACTTCTGAAATATTCATTTGAAAATTTAAGTGTGGACAAAATGGTGGTATTTAAAGCAAAAATCTGGCCTATGCAGAAACAAACAAAAAAAAAGGCCGCAGTGATGCACGTTGGTCGCAAGCAGAGTGGGCTGCAAGGCCAGTTGTATCTAACAGTTGTGCTCGAAACAACAAATGGTGCATTCATGAAGTGGGAAAGCAGAGGCTGTTCAGAGGCTGTAAAGTCTGCACACAAAATGATGAGCAGCCGACTTTCCTGTTGTTCCCCAGTGGAGTGAAAAAAGGACTGAATTCAGTTAGAGGCACAGACTGTCCCTTCAGCTGTAGTAAAATGGTGAGCAAGAGGGTCCAGATAAAAAGGCCCTAAGTACATTTACCCTCTTGTAATAAGATCCGGACCTAATGATAATTAACTAAAAAGCACCTCTACATAAGATAATTTTCCAAGAGCCCTGTAAGGGGAAAAGGCTGAGGAGAAAAAAGAATGCACATCCTCTCCCACAGTTTTTAAAGAAAATATTCAGCATCCCCAAATCCACAGCAGACTAAGGGATTATACATTTGTAGCCTTATTACCTGTGACATTGCTTCTCCATGGCCTAAACAAAAGAAACATCTGGTACCAGCTACTCAGCATCCCTGATAATTGTCAGAGCGCCAACTTCTTGAAATATTAATTAGTGGCATTTACACCTGACAGTGCAGCCAGCCTATCAGGATTCTAGCACAGGTACGACAATACCTCGCTTAATAGGAAACTCTGGGATGTAATAAGCAAGCATCAGATGGAAGAATTTCAAAGTTTATTATCATTTCAGCTTATTAGTTCCCAGTGGCTCCAATGTATTTTTGTCCCATCAGACATAAACATAAAAGAGACCTGTTGGTGAATACAGTTTTGAAAGCTTATTATTAGGGGTATTCATTAGACTCACCTGGGAAGCTTTTTCCAAAAGGACAAGCCCCAGCCTTACAAGAGAACTACTGAACCTTAACCTCCTGGAATGGGCCCTTGAATGCATGTTAGGAAAAGGTAAAGAACCTCTGTTTCTGATGCTGTAGCCCAGTGAAAAGTGATCACCAAGGAAAGGCACACCAGAAATGAGAAGAGTCACAAAGTGGACAGACGGCACTGCAAGTTGCTGGAACTACTGTTCGGTGCTGGGTTGCTCACAGAGTGGGGCAGCAGTGCCCCTGGTTTAGAGAGCTGGCCACAGGCCTTGCCCCAGCCGCATGCCCACCCCAGGGAGCAGGCAGCAGGCATATGCATCATTCACTGTGCCAGCTCACAGACAAGGGGGAAGAGAGGGTGCACTCAACAGGGCCTCAGGGGCAGGCCCACTTTAGCCACGAGAAGAAAGGCTGATGTCACCAAACAACCTGCTGTCCTCACTTGTCATGTACCTCAAGTACAGAGCATCAAGAAACAGCATCCCAGCTGAATGGGTTCATTATTAACACACTGATTCTGGAGGGAGAAAGTGGAGATGATAAGGGTACCCCACTTTCAGGTGAGTGCACAGGGTCTGACTCCAGCACTGCTGCGAAGTGGTTGAATTTAAAACCTGAGCCAGGGCGCCTGTTTGGTTCTATTTTGCCCGTGGGCTGCTGTACTAAGGGTGGGAGATACTAAAAAACAGTTGCCCAATACTCTGCAGAAAAGGACAGAAAGGACCAGAAGCTGTCCACCTCCCAGCTCAGCGCAGATGGCTGCAGAGGTTTTCCAGTCTCACTACACAGAAGCTGCTCCCCTTTCTCCTCAAACTCCTTTTCCCTCCAGTCCAGGTTTACTGGCTGGAACATCTTCAGCCCTCTTTGCAAAAAAAGCTGCGGAAAAACTTATGGACACATGCTGTTTTCATTTTAAAATAGCCATCAGGTAAATCAAATATTTTAACGTGGACTTACTCGGGGAAATAAATAGAAAAGGCAAGCAGGCAGGAGCACGCCTATGCAAAACTTCTTAAAATTTCTAAGTGGTTTCAGGCAAAATCGCCTCAAATTAGCCAAAAAAAAAAAAAGATAGGGGGCCTTTGCTCAGAGCGCGCACATTTTCTCATCTCTGCCTGAGACGAATTCATTTTTAATAAACAAGCTCAACTACTAAACGGGCTGTCTGCAGAGGTCTGGTTGTTCATTAAGGTGCTGCTCGGGCCGTCGCGGGCCGAGGACAGCGCGTCAAGGTCTTCTTGGAAGAGACGCGGCGGCCCACCGGGAGGACCAGCCCTTGCCCCGCCCCCGTCGGCCTGCGAGCCAATCGGCGCCCGATGCCCTGACTGACGGCCCCGCTGCCCGCTCAGGGGGCCGCCCAGCGCGGGCGCCGAGGTGGGGCGGGTGGACCGATATGGCCCGGGCTGGACCAGTGCCCCCTCGACCTCCGCCATCCGCTTCCCACTAGCAGCCCTCGGCGGGAGAGGGCACGGGCGAGTCCCCCGGTACGACGGCTGACGAGCTTTCAGCTACGAGAACACACTTGTTTCGACCACATCCCCAGCGCACAAAGGCTCCTGGCCCGAGGGAAGGGCCGGCGTGCCCAGGCTGCCTTTCGCCCTGCGTTTCGCCCAGGCTCCTCCCAGGGCCCCGCGGCCGCCCACCCGCCTGACCCCCGCCAGAGAAGCAGAGGACCGAAAACCCTCTCGACTAGCCCCGACTCGGCGCTTCCTGGGGAAGGGACACGACCCTCGGGGGCAACTCGTGCTTTCTCCTCGCAGCGTTCCCCCTCAGAGCTGTCTGCCATAGTTCAGGGCAGATTCAGAAACCACCGTGCACCGGGGGCGCAAAAAGGATGCCCAGTGGCAAACTTTATTTGGGTGCTTCCATACATGCACCGAAGGGCAAGCAGGATAACTTCTGTGTCATTCGTTTTTTAAACATGCATGTCCTTTTAACTAAAAAGCAAGCACAAATCACATTCCTATTTTCAAAAGGGATACGAGAGGTTAAAAACTTCAAGTACTACATGATTTCTGAACCAAGCATGTTTATTCTACATTTGGCAATATTCTACTCTAGCACTTGGTTTATGACTTAACTTGTGCTAACTCGAAACAACTGGTTATGGGGACAATCCCCAATAATCTTTGAGAAAGTAAAAAAAGGAAATCCCTATAAAATTGAGAGAGATCCTCAGAATCATCATGGTAAATGTTACAGTACTGCTTTGCTGGGGCCTGAGAACCTTTTATCCTAGAAGGCAGCCCTGAATAAAGCTGAGTTTTTAAAAATTATTACTGAAAGAAAAAACAATGTTTTAAAATCACTTGCCTTGCTATGCAAAGGGAGCATCTGAGGAAATGTTTTAACCCAATACATAGAAATGCTTAGCAAAGTAGCCTTGTTTTAGACATCACATAACTAGAGAGGATAAAGTGTGAAACTTGAGATCTTTTCCCTAAATTCTCAATAATTAAAAAAATCCAACATCCATGTGACCTTGGACTCTCTCATTTTCATCTGTCTCTTGCAGTACACTCTCTTTGCTAACCATTCAGCACACTGCAAGCCCTGATAAAAGTAGTTAATGTTTACTGAAACCTGTGCGTGAACTGTACTAAACCCGATAGGAGTGAGAAGGCAAAGTTCTGTTAACAGCATCCATGTACAATAAAAAAAGGGGCGGGGTGTGTGTGTGGGGTGGCCAAGAAGGAAGGAATTATTTTTTTCTTTCTAGTCTGAACTTAAAATTTCTCACTGGTGAATAAACCAATTATATATCACCAAAGATGCTTTCAATCCACTGTGTTATCTTTTTGGATATTTTTATACACAAATATACTTCTACCATTTAACATTTCTCTAAAATTTTTTTTATAGAACTTATAACTGAAACCAATCTCTTTATATCATATACTCCTTTTGTTTTTTGAACGCCTACCTGATCAATAACTGGTTTTAATTATACCTGCAAACATATTCATTTGAATAGCTGCTTACACGTTACGGCTGAAGAACTATTCCATGCAAAAATAAATATAACATTTCAATGGTTATCATCTAAAATAGATTTTCTTCCCTCAACTTTTTTCAAATGTAAAAACAGTTCATTTCAGCCTAATCAGATCTTTAATTCTAACATTTCTTACCATTACTTTCACTCTAAGTATACTGAGTTAAATATCAGAATTTACTGGTATTTTTAACTTACAGATAACCTTTTTCTCCGATTGCCACACTATCCTTTTCTCCCATTATCTCAGTTAAAATAAAAATTTCAACTTACACACAAACACGGACTGTATCAGAACAGGATGCTCTCAGGTGTTTAAAGCCAACTTTCTCTCTCCCCCATCCCCCCTTGCTTAGAGGGCAGCAATAGAACCAGTCACCTTGGAAACAAACATCACCCAGTGTTTGCAGAACAAACAATGGTACCTTTTCAGCCAGTACCAGGCAGGCAGGCCAAGGGGCAGCCGAGCAATTCTGGGCTATACAGGAGTGTTAACATATTGCATTCATTCAGTGCAAGAAAAAGTAGTTCAGTACTGAAAATGAAGTGCTCTCAAAATGTGTGAACCTTTGGATAAAAATCACAGACAAAGTGACTAAGGTTTAAAGTCAAATTTCTACCCCTAGTTAGAAAAAAATCTTTTCATTATTTTTGGAATTGTTTTACATACCTCATGAATAAAATAAACTACACTCTTGTCACTGAGAATACCTTCTTCAGCAATTAGGAATAAATTGCTTAAAATCTTAAAAGATAAAACAAAACCCACATTTCATCTATTTACTCCACAAAATCATTATGTCACTTTTCTCTAAATATGCCACCACACACTGGTTTTCAAAACATGTATATTACTTGGCACCTTAAACTACTCGTGAATTTCTGGTATTGATAAAGAAATCTGACTCTAAGCTAGAAAATTAAATGTCTATTTTTTAAAACAGTGCCAAGCAGTATATAAATCAATAAGGGACCTGGATAACAATAACCAGACCTTGGATAACAATAATTACTAACCTTTCATTTATTTAAGACTTACAAAAGCTAATCATTTGGGGTAGCTAAAGTTTTAGGGGAGATTCTGTTGTTCCCGTTTTTAAAAGTTCAACTGTATAGTTAATAAAACACACATATATACATATATATATACACGAGTGTTCTTTAGATCCTTTAGGATGAAAATTGGAAATGTTAAATGTAAGTAACAGTTTCCTCCTTATTCTGGGTGTGTGCCGGTTTTCCTTCCCACCAATTAAGAAAGAAGGCTGGGCCAACTGAATTATTTGGACAGGAGTTTGATGTCAGTTAAATACCACAGTAACTGGCATTTTCTATCACCTCCAGACTAAGGGACAAACGCCTAATTAACATGGACCAACATGCAGCTTAAACTGGAAAAGTGCCTGTCCTTTTTCTTTCTTTTCTGTTTTCTCGAAGACTTAGGTCTTTAACATCCTTGAGTTAAAGTGCACAAAGGGTGTCTAATGCCATCTGACTGAGGTGTAACAGTCTAATTAACTAATGCTTTTTTTGCAGCGACAGTAAATCAGTTAACATTATTAATCTTCCCGAGTGAGTGAGGAGGGCTATTGAAAGGGAGCTAAACGGTTGTACTGGGTGCCCTTGAAAATGAAAAGAAACCCTGCAAGTGATGACTGATAATCCTAAAAACTACTGAGAAATACTTTAAAACACCGCCGCTGGGCGTAGCACCAGGCCGATACTCTAAAAACTGAAGCTGCAGCTCCAGGGCAGGGAGAGGAAGAGGAGGAGTCAGGCAGGCAGCTGAGAAGTGCCTCTCACCTCCCATCCTTTCCTTCCAGCATCAGGAGAGCGAGCGACGGCGCCCCATGAAAGCAGAACTGGAGCCTTCCGCTCCTTTATCTGATACTGCACCTTCCCAAGTCACTTTTTTTTAGACCAAGCAAAAATTACTACCTGGAGTAGTCTGGGAATAACTCCCACTGTTTGGCTGGTTAGGCTAGTTTCAATGAATCAGTAAAACAACTATCTTAGCATTTGGAGTCCCAGTTTTATTTGCCTCCGTTTTATTGCCTAGTAGTCAATACCCAAAAACTGTACACGCATATCATACTCATATTAGCAGACTGTAAGTTCGTCGAATGCATTCACCGAATGCCAAAAGCTGAAAAAACACAAAGGCAACAGCCAAACAACTGAACCATAGCTTGGTCTGTGCTGGAACAATGGCAGTAACTGCCATCAGCCCCTCCACCCTCTGCTCTGGATTCCAACTCCTGTCACTCTGCCTGCACCCCATTCCAGAAGGCAGCTCCTTTCCTGGTGGCCAAACGGCTGTGGGGAGGCAAGGATTTGAGGGAGGCACTTGCCTAGTCCCCGCCTGCTCCTGTTTCCGCCTCCCAGGCCTCCCCAGGAAAGCCTGGGGACAGGACTGAATGTGACGAATCAGGGCTGGGCTTTGGGGAAGGAGCTCCCAGTGCCCAGCCACTCCCGTCCTCGATTCCAGAAGCAGTGAGATCCAGGGCCATGGCCCGACCACAAGCAGCTTCCTCCATCTTCTCGGAGAACATCTCAGAGGGCCAGAGTTGGAAAAGGAAGTGAAAGGAGGCCCAGGTGCCACTGTGGCTCTCTTTCCCCCTCCTTAGTATTTCTACCAAGTTTCTGTTACACTGCCCCTCACGTGGGGTTTGTGAGCCCACGCGTACCTTTTTAATGAAATTCTGCAGGAAACACAACAGGTTTGATTGACGACGTGCTTTTTACAAGCCTCCTGATAATAAAGCACTCTTGAAAGCATCAAGGTTCAGAACTCAATCCATTTTGAATAAAGATATTTAAGCTTTGTTTTTAGATTTAAATGTCTTTAGAGACTGTTACTCATTATTTAGTGCATTAAGCCTAAAAATCATCTTTTCTCGTGTTCAAAAAGGTAGGTAGGTTCAGAGAAAACTTGACTTATGTATTTCTAAGTTTATTATGTTTTCAGAGCCCCCATCTCAAATAACATCTCTTACAAAACACTTAGTTATCTACTAGTATCTTCATTGTGTCAAGTCACTGGGACCTGAAGCTAGCTAGCTATGGAAGGAGGAAAAACCCTAGATGATTAAACAATTCTCCAAAATAACTAAAATCCTTAGGATATAATTCATAACTCATTTCTATTTATAAAAAAAGATAATTACTAACATCTATAAAACAAAGGCAAGAGAAGGAGCTGATGGAGGCCCCTTTTATAACAAACCTCTCTGAGGATCAGAATTGTTAAATTGCTTTGGAATTCTTGAAATCATGTTTAAAGGATTTTTTCCCTGGAAACCTTTGTGAGGTCAGTGTCCATCAAAGTTACCAGAGCGCCTCGCATGCACATGTGGGAGGCTCACCGTGGCTGAGAGCACCAATCTGGAACGGTTACTGGTCCCACTGTACAGATGGCCAAACCCTTCTAAACGGAGGTCAGCTGACTCTAGTCACATGCCACCTTTCCTCACCAGGTCACCTTAGTGAACGTTAATGAATCTTGCCTGCTTTGTAAAAATCCAGTTTTACTATTCGCAGAAAACCCAAACAGCATGGTCTTTCCGGGTTAGTAGCTTCCCAAACCCCGTTCTTTCCCAGGCTCAGCTGACAGAGGCTAACCTGTTTCGCCGACAAATGGCTGAGGATTCCCAAGAGCAACTTGAAAAGGCTACAGAAGCTTGAAACAGACAGCATTCCATGTACTTGGAAAATAAACAGGTAAGACGTAAAACTTCAACAGAATATCTGCTCCCAGCCCTGACTCCTAAAAAAAGGCAAACCTCTGGGATGATTTTCCTTCAGATAATATGAGGGCATCAGAGATGAGGCAGCTCCTTCTCCTCCTGGTTTCTCGGCAGGCTAAACAATGCAAGAACACTACTGTCAGAGCCCAGGAAGAGTGTTACAAAGGCACCACTGCTGAATAACAACTACTGTGCCACCGACACCCTCATTTTAAAGAGAAAGGAAACAGGACCACAGGAGAATGGAGATGAGGTTTTTTAGGAAGGTCTCACCCTACCGGCAGGTCTTCTAGCTGCTGCCCTGCCTTAAAGCAGCTTTCAGGATGCTTAGAATTTCCCTATTTTTTTTAAGGTACTTTTCCTTCATAGTAAAGGGCAGTTCTATGTAATACGGAAAACATCTTCCTCTCAAGAGAATTTGACTCTTTAGAAGGACTTTTAGAACTGCTCAAAATCTGGTTTCATGGATGACTCCCATTTGTTTGGAGTATAAGATGACAGACCATACAGTAATCAAAAAATAAATAAATTCTGTCACAGTTCAGTATTTTCCTCTTTTGAATAAATCAACTTCTGATCAACTATGTACTTATAATTTACAGTAAAAAGTTTTAATCCTAGATTGGCTTCATCTAACCTAGAAAAACATTCTTTCTCTCACAAAGTGAGTGCCCAGGGAAAGCAAAATGATTAAAACATTAGCCTCTGACCCTTGCCCCAAATTATGCCACATGATTTTCATATCAAAGAACATTTAAATACATCAGAAAGTAGTTATACATTAAATTTTGAAAGGTATGGTATAATTTAAAGGCATGTAAAAAATGCTATTTTTATTGTCCACAAATGTAACAAATTCCATTTTTGTAGAAAGTGTATGTATCCATAGAGGACCATCTCAAAGATCATATAATAAAATTATTTCTGAATCATGAAAGTAAACAGTTCTACTTTCTTTTCCTTTGTGCTTTATTAGATTTTTCTTCCTTTTTAAAATTTCACTCAGAAGTTTTCTACGGTGAATATAAGTTACATGTGCAACAAAGTAACAAAAATCAAATGGGAAAAATAATTTTTAATATTTAGGAATATTTCCTCTGCAAGCTCTGAGTGATCAGACGACAGGTGGTTTTATTTTTTTCACACTCCCTCACATTATCAATGGTGAATAGGAACAGTTTATAGTGAGAAAAAAATGCTGCCATAATACTGTGATTCTGATTACTGGCTCTTGGTGGGTTATTGATATAATCTGCTACTAACATCCTTAGCAGGAATAACGGTGGCTCTATCACACAAGTATACAGACAAGCCCATTGCAGAAAATACTGTGCATCTGGACTCAGTGGTGTTGCTGACGTTGAAGAGAATCTGACATGTAAGAGACTCAGGTTCCCCACCAGCCCTGCCCCTGCATCTCAGCAGGCCTCTATTCCTCACCTGTAAATTAATTAAGACAGTCTAAGAAGAATCACTAGACAGAGATCCCTCAGGCCCCACCCTGGACAATTCTCACTGGAAACAAAGGTGATGCAAATATAGTTTAATCAGATCTTGCTAGTCATAACCACTTACCCAGGGTAGATTTAAACTGATTTCACCAATTTTACTACTCGTATTGCTTGATAGAATAGTAAAGATAGGAACATTAGATTAATAAAACACTTCTTAAAAGTTTCAGTGGCTATCAAATTTTCAGTTGTGGTAATTTGCATGGTGACCCTGTCCCAAATGAAGCACAAGCAGATGAGAGGCTTGAAACACAATGCCACTCATCCAATTTTACACCATGCCAGCTACTGGGTAAGTATTTATAGTGTTTTATATCATGCCCTACAATCCCATGACATAGATCTGATTACTCCCTAAATTTCACATGTGTAAAACAGAGCTGTTAAAAAAAACCAAAAAAACCCCAGAAGATCTGTTAAGAGCAAAAGTTGTTTTCAACTGTGATGTGTGCCTATGGGCAGGTCACCACCCAACTGCTCTGTCTCTTCACCTCCACCTACAATGTGGGTAAAACAAACCCTTGCCTCATTCATTAATGCAATGAATACTGACTGAGCACCCAAATGTGCCAGGCACTGTGGTAGGTGTTTGAGATCATGGATGAAGAAAACAGATTCAAAAACCCAAAAAGCCCTCACGGAGCTTACAGTTGAGTACAAGGAAAACAGATAATATGTGCCTTACACATATTCCATGTCTTCCACTGGCAGCCATCAGCTTTTTGGGGGGTCAGCCTCAAACTAGAAATTTTTACTTAAAAGAAGAGCAAGGACGGAGAGCATTTGTACTGGGTGTCACTGGCCAGGCTCAAATTCTGACTCTGTTATTTATGGCTGGACTGACCTTAAGCAAGTTATTTAAACTCTTCCAGCCTCAGCATGCCCATCTATAAAATGGAGCTAATAACAACCTCATAAGGTAGCTGCAATGATCAGATGAGGCAAAGCACAGAAACTGGGGAGTACAGTCCTCCTATGTACTAAGGGTACTTGGTGAGATTAGGAGCAACTTCTCAAATCACATCTCCCATACCTGCAAAATGTGAATAATTATACCAGCTTGGTAGAGCTGTCATGAGGGCTATGGGAATAATGCATGAAAAGCATTTCCCACGACAGGCATAAGATGGTACATATTTGCTTCTTAAAAATGACAACTAATACAAATGAATGGGAGGGGGCAAGGATGACATCCCGTGGCGAGAGCTCAAAGTAAAAGAGCTGGGGAGGCTGAGCCCGGGGTCGGATCCAGGGGAGAGCACCGTGCTCTGAGCACAGGCACCGAGTGGGCCCACAGGGCGGGGTCAGATGCAGGTGGCTGAAAAACGACAAATAAACAGAATCTTAGTCACCCGGGGTGGCATATAGAGTATGTGGATAAACTAGGTCTTAGCTAGGGTCACCTCTGAGTCAGGACCCTTCCATCTTCACCAGAAAGGGCTTCAGACTTTGCAGGTTCTACAGCAAGGCATGTTGGCTGTGGAGGATAAAAGTGATTTGGGGGAATTATCAGAGAAACCCCTCTTGTCCCAGTTAGGGCAGGTGAGGGCACCCCTTCTCCCCTTTTGGGCTGCAGCAGATAAACACCAGTTTATCTATCACCACCAGTAACCAACAGCCAAAGGCCTTGAAAACTGGGTTGGGGGGAAGGGGTCACAGAGCAGCTTCATCCCCTGGCAGGGCTGCAGCACCAAAGGCCTCTAGCAGGTGCACATGGCACTGTGCGCAGGTCTCCACACACGTCATTTCAGGACACACGTGCCAGGAAAGCTGTCTGGCCGCACTTCCAGTAATGCATGTTAGGTATATACCAATATGCCGACATTATACACGATTCAGTATTTCAGTGAATATGTCCCCAAAAGAGGGGCATATTCATACCAAACCATAGATATCTGACCCTCATGTGCTAAGTCCTGGCCCAAACTGGGTGGCCTTCCTTCCTACCACACATCACCCTCTTGAGTGTGGCTCACCTGGGGTAACTTAGAAGTCAAATGGTAAGCCAGGGTGTGTGATTCAGCTTTTAAACAAGTCTATGGCTGTGAGGAAACAAAGCCTGTGGGCAGACATCATCCCTGTGGCTTTAGGCGATTCACAGCTCCTGAGCGCACCTGGGTCTTCCCAGCTAATACGGGATTCGCTCTGCCTGGGGCCAGAAGCACACAGTGAGGTGAGCCAGAGGAGCTGCGCAGCGTGAAGCACAGACGCGGGAGGGTGTCCCCAGAGCCTCATCAGGCCAACCTGTTACTTTTCTGCTCAAAACCTCAGGGCTCTCCCCTCACTTTGAGAAGGAGAGCCCCCATTCTGCTCCACCCCCACCCCACCCCAGGTGGCACTTGAACCCTATCATCTGCTAGGACACAGTGCTCTTCAAACCCACCTGCCCTTCTGACCTGGCCTTCAGCCCTCCCGTGGGTACCTGGCCCCAGGGCCACACTGCACAGCGAATTCCTCTCCTAATGTAAACTCCCAAAGGCAGGAACCACCAGGCTCCACCATGCCTACACACACTAAACACTGGGGTTGCTCCATTAGGAATATTTCAGACAACTGGTAAGGCATTAAAAGGTGTAACATTCAAATCCGAGCAAAGCATTTGAGTCAAGTCAAGGTTCAGAAATCCTGGGCTAGGAACTCTCCCTCTGTACCAAGGTTTTGTATGACAAAAGAACGCTCCTTAAGAATGGCCAGAGGCCAAAAAGCTCCCAGGTAGCCTGACACTAACTGCAGGATCTCAGATCGGAAATGGGAGCATCTTTCTAAGCCCCAGTTTCCTGGCTTGAAAAAGAGGAGGGTAACACTGACAGTCCATCTGTGGACTCACACACAAACCACCCCGCACAAGGCCCAGGGTGTAACGGGGCCGTCTCCCCTAACCAGCAGCCTTCCTGATCACCCAGGCCAAAGGAACACACTCAGCAGCACTTGTCAGGTGCCTCTGGCCCCCAGTTCCCCTCTGGGTCCCCCGAACCCCCAGTACAGCTTATCAGCATCTCACTTTCCTAGCAGGATTCTCAAGAACATGTTATTTACAAAAAACACCCAAGCTAAACAAAGGAGGCTGCCCACGGTTTGTAAAATCCCAATATATACAAATCAGTTTTAGGTGACAAAAATTAACTTTCAGGCATGTGGTCTGTTCAACCTACCGAATCGACAGCAGCCCTACCCACGTTTTCCACTATCCTCTCAGCCGGGTCCCTTAGTCCACGAGGACAGGCTTTGTCATGTATGGAGTCATGCATATAAAAAATGAGTATGTTCTCCCCAGAGGGCAGAGGACTCTAAAGACCTAGGAGTAACAGGCAATATTGCATCTCTACAATAATTAATAGACCACTAATTGTCTCCAGGGCCTACTATTCGACTTCCTTCATGCACCCCCACCCCACCCTGGGGGACTTCTAAGCCTTGGGCACAGCTCCCTTTCCAGACTGACTTGTCTGTAGTAAGGGAGGTGGGGTGTGCAGAGGCCTGGAGACGTTGAGGGCAGAGCTGCTCCCTGGCTGAGCGAAACTGCTCTGCAGGTGAGCGCTGATGAGAACGAGCAGGCGGCTGCTCAGTCAGCTGCATCCTTACAAACAGGTTCTGTTTCCACCAGTGACTTTCAGCCCCTAAAACCTTCATCCACAGGTTCATGGAGACTGCAAATTAGCTAGCACTCTGCCTGCTCCCTCTCTGAGCCCAAGTTCACTCCCAGCGGACAAACTGGTGACTGTAATGAATAAATAGCACCCTTCTGATTCTCCGTGTCCATTTTCAATATTTTCTAGGGAAAAGTGATGAGTCTAATTCTGCTACCTGATAGGCTTAAGTAAGAACCCATGAGTAAGAACACAATTAAAAAAGTTCAAGCATTGTTGAACTGAATTAAATCTACTTGCTTAAAATAAAGGCCCCACCTTTCAATGATCATTTAACAACACCTAGGACGGTTGCCCACACATCCCAGGCTGAGAAATCTCTTGAAATACTCTAAGAAATTATTCTGTTAAATATGGCACCAAATTTCCACAATTATGCACTTTGCTAAGCATGGGGTCTCCTCTACTTCCTAATGTTTCTGAAGGGTTAGCAGGGTTCCTCTCTGAGACAGAGCTGGCCATGAGACATATCGTGGCCATGCTTCAAAGCATTTGACGGCTCACAACTGCCAACACAACGCACCTCTCTCCAGTCGCCTCTAAACATCCTCACGTCCCAATGCTGCACAGCACCTCCAGCCTTACTCTCTAGTCACCCTCCACTTACTGCCCCATCCTCTCCCCAAGTAAGCCTCATATTACGGTTCTCTGGGGCCAGCACTTGCACTGTTTTGCCTAGAAGTTTGTTGTCCCTTCCCCACACGTGTCCCCACGTGGCAAACCCTTCACATCTGAAGACCTCACTTCCTCGTTCCCCAACCACTTCCTGATTCCACGTCCCCGGCCTGCCCTAGCATCTCTGCCGGTTGTGAGGCACTGGTGAGTCTCAGGGAGGGACCGTGCTTTACTCACCCTGTGTCCCTGGAGCCTAGCACCTGGGGTGGGTGTCACAAAGTGGTTCCTGATGCAGAGCAGAGAAGTGCATGGTATATTCCACAGAGAAAAAAGAAGGCTGGTCTGCCTACCCCGATTTCTTTTCACTACTCTTCTGAAACTATCAAACTGCTCTGAGCAAAATAATAAGGATGATAGTAACAGCAGCAGTAAATAGGAGACAGCTCAGTTACAACTGAGCTGGTAGCACACAAGGTTGAAATGTTCTGTTTTTGACTAATTTCAAAACGATCCTTCTCCACAGAACTACCAGAAACAGGAAACAGACCAAGTGCTCATCAGAAAGCAAGGTCTGCCAGTAACTTGCTCAGGCTACCCCACCACAAAAGGGTGGGAAGAACACACACTGGGGACCCCATCCCAAAACATCCTATAGGAGACAGGACATCTTCCCATCCCTGTCCTGCAGTCCACGTGGCCCCTTCTGCTGATAAGGCAAAACAACAAAAAACGTTTCTTCTGAGAGGCTATCTCCCTTGAATATGGACAAATTTTAAGATCAGGTTAGTAATTAAGTCAATTCAAGAATCAGACCACAGATCACTGGGCCCCTTAGCTCACCAATCCTGGCCCCCAATACCAATTCTGAGGCAAAATCTTGAATTTATATACTAAATAAAATGATAATGCCAAACATAAAACAACAAGGGACCAATTTCCCAGGCACTGGCCCCACAGAAACCCAAAGCAACACACAATCCCCCAAGTGCTTACAGACCTAACAGGTTCCAGGCTCTTCAAAGGGATGTGTCCCTGGAGCCTAGCACCTGGCGTGGGTGTCACTATTCTTCCTTTGGGACGGAGCTCAAGCACCTTTACAGAGTTTAAAAGTTGATGTCCACGAGGAAGAATATGAGAGAGAGGCACTCCCCTACCCACCCCCGACAGAGGACCAGAGGAAGCCCCAGGCCACGCCCACCACCCTCGTCCACATCAGGGGCATCTCCTGCCTGTGAAACACAAGCCCATTCTAAGGGAACCTCTCTAGTGGGAACTTGGAGGAAATGTCCTCCAGCAGGATTTGTTCTGGCCTCACCTGACCTGTCTGCGGCACGTCTTCTATATGCCAGCCCCAGAGGCTTGGGGGCAGCCGCTTCCCCACTGGCTGATTTGTGAACCAGCACCACCTCTGTGAGCCTCTTACCCCAACAAACACCATATCCTCTCCTGATCTCCCTCCCGCAGAAGTGATGGGCCAACTCATTTTGTCAAATACCAGATCATCTGCTACTTCCAGAAGCCGGCAACCCCATCACATGCTTGTTCTTGCCCATCTCCCCTAGCTGTGCACCACTGGGCTCTGCACACAGCAGGCGTCAGCGGGTATCAACTTGGTGAACAGATCACATCATTATGGGAGACAGTTCAGCAGTGGCTTCAGGTTCTGCGGTCAGGCTGTGCTGCTGCTTCTCTGGGTCTCAATTTCCTCTTCTGAACAATGGGATGATTACTCCCTACATGACAGGGTCAAAGTTGTGAGGAATGGATGAGATGCTCCAGTCAAGCAGTCAGGACAACAGTAACCAGAAAATGCTCAATATGTTACATCTGATTACTTCTGGCCTGATAACCAAAAAACGGTGGAAATTAAAGTGGAATTACTGGAGATTTTTTTTAGTTATCTGACTGGAGTCATATGAATCCAGTCTAGCAAGGGTGGAAGAGAAGCTGACAGACTTAACTTCTGGTTTATCTGACTTAAAGCAAACACAGATGTATGTGCCTTGACTAGATGTTTTTCACCAAAGGTGGTCTGTAACTCAAATGTCATTCTGTTGAACTTACTTAAGTGTACCCAAGGTAGACTCAGCTGTAATATGAACAACCACATCACAGCTTCTGGCGTTTACGGCTGGATTTCCACGTACTCTGTTCTCCACAGAGACACAGGGAGAGCACTCGCTACCATCCGCCTTTGGGAGATGGCCGGCCAAAGGGGCCCTTCCAAAGTCCATCCGCCATAAAGGTGACAATGAAATACTGCTGCCATCGTGATCACGTTCTCTAAATATTAATAATCTGACCACATTACCTCCCCAATATACATACAGCCCCCCTTTCTTTCTTGGGTACCCCACAACATGGGCCCCCGACCACACACCCCCTACTTTCCAGTGGTCTGACAGACAAAAAGCATGCTTCGGAACCCACGCACGGTGATCGCTCACCCCATCAACATCAAGAGCTGCTCAAAAAGGTAAACAAAAACAACAACGAAAATGAGAAGAGGTATAACCCAGCACTTCCTGCCACGACAGGACTGACGCGCATGGCATTCACCTGCTGAAAGGCAGAGCAGCCACTTTCCTGAGGAAGGAGGACTCCTCCCAGCATGTACCCCAAAGCAAGACCACAGTGACTCCAGGCATACAACGAAGGGACTTATCACAGCCTTAAGAACCATCGTATGGCCTGGCCTGAGATCACTCTGAACTTCTCTAAAGAAAGCTCATTAAAATTCCAAAGCACGTATTTCTTTATTAACTTGTTTCATTAACCTCTTCAGGAGCTTTACATAAAATATTTTCAACTTTCGTTCATTTAATCTTAACACAGCAGATGGTCTAACATATCTGGAAGGCAGCCAAATAGAAGGCATTCCAATACCCCAAAGCTTATGGAACCTAATACCACCTAGCCCTTCAACAAGAGACACCAGGGATGTAAATACACAATTGCTTCAAGAAAAAGAAATTACCCAATAGATAGCATGCATGGCCACTGCTATTTAACAGCTATGGATGGGTTATCCAAAAGTGAGCTTATATCCACTTGTCACCAGATACTGGCTACTTAATGTACTACTGACGCCAATTCTGGATATGCATTACCAAGCCATCACCTAGCAAGCTACATCTGCAACAAACTTCTTTTTAGACCTACAAATCCACTCTTCTGCTTGGATCACAGGGAGGTGAAAAACTCTTGAGCTGTCTGCATAGTACCTTAAGATTTCAGTTTTCAAAAACATGCTTACACTCAGTTTTTAAAGTTATCTTCCTACCGTCTCCTTACCAAGCTATTTCAGTTACAAAGAAGTGGGAGGGGGCAAGATCTTTTTGGTTTTTTTCCCCTTATCAGTTTATCTTATCAAATACAGGGCTGGAATAAAGGGTGGTGTCTTGTCTAATGGGATTTATGGTCACAGCGATGGGGAAACATGTGTTCCCAAGCAAGAGATGGAAAGTCAGGTTCTCCTCAATGTGAGCAAATGACCAGCGCTCTCTGGGGTCCAGTGGGATAATCCAGTTACATAGATCAGGACTGGTACCATAAAAGAGAAGCATCTTTGGGGCATGTTGTGACTCACCTGGGGTTCTGATGAGTCATTTGTATGATGTCAGAGAAAAGCATTACCCAAATCTGGGAGTGCTGCTAACACTTTCCTGTGAGACCGTCTGAAAGATGGTGGCCCAGCTCACGTACACAGGGATGGCTATGCAGGCAAATGAGGCAGACACCGCCCCCCTCAGGAAGCACGGATTCTAGGACAGGAGAAAGTGAGGAGGGTGGCACTCAGGGTAGCCCAGAGCACTGGCCCATGGGACTCTGAGGGTCAGATTGCACAAGGCAGCATGCCTGTGCTCCAGCCTGTAGTTTTTACCAACTCAGCTGAAAACGCGTCACTTTCTATCTCAGTCCACAAAGATTTTGTTTGCCTTGGAAAAAAGTTAATTAAGGCAGTAACAACCCAAGGACTGCCTGGGGGGACACGTCTGCCATCACCAGAGGTATGCAAACACAGGCTAGACAATCGCTCAGTGGGGACATGCTGCGTTCCTTGTGGCAGGATTAAATCTTTCCCTATGACACCCACAGATCAAGTGTAAAGCCCGGCACACAGATCCACAACAAGTCGTGCTGAATGAACTTTGTTTTCACACAGACAACTGTCAAGCAAAATATTGCTATAGTTCTAAGACATTCAGAGTGCCTGGCAAAGAAGCTGGAAAAATCAGGCCAGGAAAGGAGTTCTGACACTCCTAAGTACAAGGCTGGCGCAATGTTGAGAGTACTAACTTGACTCTTCCCCAAACCTTCCTGAGTCTCAGGCCACGAGGCAATAGATAAAGCATCACTACAACAAACAGAAGCTTAAATGATCTTAAGATTCAGTTGTGCATCTCATCTGAAAAATCATTCAGAAGCTCAGAACACCTACAAGAAATCTTCCACGTCCCTTCTGGCATCAGGAGATTAAAAGAAGGGAAAGCAGCAGAAGGGAGGGAAGGAGGAAGTCATTCATCTATTTCCATAGGTAAGAACATAACTTCTGTTTCTCACTTTTATCTAAGTATTTTTCATGCTTTATCCATGCCATATACATAAGTTTTAGCCGAGGAAAATAGTTTAAAGAAAATGCTGAAGAATTTAAAAAACACAAAAATAGAACTTTTTAAAGGAAAGGGAACATACTTGTTTATAAACCTGGCTTGATCCGGCATTCTGATCTCAGAGAAAGGCACCACCATCCACCCGCTACATAAGCCAGAGGCTTGGAAGTCATCTCTCTTCCCAGCCACCCCATGGGGGCCAGCCAGCAACAGGTCCTCCTACCTCTTAAACCTCTTGACAAATGCACCCTGCTCCCCATCTCTACAGTGACCATATTCCAAGCCATCACTGTTTTTCAGTTTTGAAAAAATCAGCCTTCTAACCAATACTGCAAGCAGAGAGAAAAACAGTTGCTTCCTTCTAGACTATTCTCCACTCAGGGTGGGAGTGATCTTTTAAAATGCAAATCTCATCATGCCCTTCCTTGGCCTAACACCCCTTTTTTGGCTTTCCAGAGTTCTTAAGAAAAAATTCCAAATACTTGTGAGCCACCAGCAGTACACTCGCTCCCCTGCCTACTTCGGGCTTGTGCACATCTGTCCTCTCTCACTTCAGTGGACATACACCCTCTCCAACCTCAGGGCCTCTGTATTGCTGCTGTCTTCAGCATGCTCTTCCCTCCACCATCATTCAGGTATTAGCTCCGTGGCATATGCCTTCCTGGACCTGCCTCCCAGCATCTCCTGCTTCTCTCACACACGGAGGCCACACTTCACCACGTAACTCCTAATGCTCAGCACAGACATAAGTGGCTTAGTGGTTGAAAGTGTGTCTGTCCAGTTCTATGAAGCTGGCAGCTGTCTCTGTCATACTAGCACCTTGGTGCTTCTCAGCCCTCACACAGGAGGTATTCAAATACTCACTGAATAGATAAAAAACAATAAAAAAGAATATATATATATTTAAAAATATATAAATATATATATTTAAAAAACACTGAGGTTAGCAAATCTGGGGGGGTGGGAAAATTGTTTTGCAGAAGAAGGCTGAATCTGATACTGAATCAAACTTGATACAATATTTTAGGAAAAGAGGGGTATGAAGCTTTCCTAAGCCCTTGAACAATGAATGATTCTTGGAACCTTATTTTCATGATTTAAGTACAAATTAAATTCAGAGACATATATAAGACTCCTTTAAATTATCCTTGGTTTAAAATTGTAAGAACAGTCTAATCCAATATAAATGTAACTAACCAAGTTCACTAAACAGTTTTATAAAATTATCTCTCAAAATAACAATTAAAGCCCTAAAGTAGAAGAGAAAATGGCTTTTAAACAATCTGTTTTCTACATCAGATAAGATAACACACAAGTCTCCTTAGAATAAAATGAAGTTAGAATAGTATCAGAGTGTATCTGCCAAATCTGGGCCTGAACTTGTTATAACGTAAGTACATTTAAGGAATATTTAAAGGTAGTAATGTATTTGTAATCAACTAGGATTCCATCTTTTATAAAGGATACCAAGATCTTCCATCATGGTTTAAACGGGGTTTTTTTGGTTTTTTTTTTAAAGAATCCATATGCAAAATACTTCTCTCACCCCATCTTCCTGGTTCTGAAGAGCTTTTAAGAGAAAGTTAAGAAAAGATTAAAACGATTTTGTATATTCAGAAGTAGGGTTTTTTTTTTTACAATAAAGTCAGCACATTGGCAACTACCCTGAAACACTAAAAATGATTCTTCTTATAAATATGATCTAGAATCAATTTCTATTGTATATTATGTGCACATACACACAGATAAATCAAGATCTATACACTGTAGGTTTCTGGCTTTGTATTTTGTTTTAAATCCAAGGAGTAATGGAACAAAGAAAAGTTAAATTATACACAGACCAACACTCCTATTAATGCCTATCACTAATGAAACAAAAATCTAACTAAGCAGAGTAAATGGGCCCACACATTGGAGCTGTGCAATGATTCTGGTCTTTGATCTGTGTGCCCATCTCTCCTATTTAATACAAACTTCAAACCAAGAGCCATGAAAAGTGGTTATAATTAGTAAGGATCCTAGTGTGACAGCTTTTAGTGCAATCAGGCATTGACAAACATTTTTTTTCTCTTTAATTTTGAATAAATTAAGCAGAGCAAACTTTTTATTTTTATTTTGAAATTTCTGTAACTCAAAATTCTTTCCTACCAGTGTGTACTTAGCACCAAATTTCTTCATGATGGGTATGCTGAAAACATTACTTTACTTCTGTTTCTGTCTTTTAATTTGCACTGGTATTTAGGGCTTAGCTTCTAAATTATATGTGCTTTTCTTAAAAAATAACCTGTACCTCTTCAAAAAACACTGGCTTCTGTATTATTGAATGGATCCAACCAATATCCATTATCACACATGTACCAACAATGGAAAAGATGGAAATGTCATATTGTTTTAAAAAATATGCCTATTCTTGAGGCAGGGAATATATGTCCACAAGTAAATTACAAAAGACGGACTGGACAGATCTGAGCAAGAGTTACTGTGGATGGAGGAACTAATTCTGCCTAGAAGAGGCGGCATCTGAAATGGGTCTTGAAAGATTTAAGAAATGTTTGCTAGAAGTGGCACAGGACAAAACAAAGCACAATCCATGCAAACGCAGAAGCAGGAAGAAACTATTCAGGAGAGTAGAGTGGGCAGAAGCTGCAACTAGACAGACGGTTTGAGAACTGACAACGAAGGTCCTAGCATGCCAAGTTGAGGAGTTTGGATTTCCTACTGAAGACAGCAGGCAGCCAAGAGATGTTTTTGAGCAGGCAAACGCCATGTGCAATGTTAGTTTCTAGCAGCGCAGAGGACGAACTGAAGCAGGGAGATGCCAGTAGCAGGAAATACACTTAGAAGGCAGTTGTGACATAGTGAGGGCCCTAGGTTAGGAGCAATGGGACAGCCACTACCAGTCAGACTGGAGAGAAGTCTCGGGGCTGCACGTGGGGCTGAGAGGCATGAGGCAGGATGGCAACGTACTTTCTGGCCTAGAAGGCTGGTATATTTCACATCACCTTCAAGAAGTAAGGGAGATGGCTTTTATTTTTACAAGTTATCTCTGAGACACCTGCAGGTGATCTGGATGACAAAAGGTCCCGGCTTGGGGAAAGCTGTTAGTGGAGATAGAGAGCAGGGAGGGGCCAGTTTATGGGTTAGAGGACAGGGAGGAAAAGCCCGAGAATCCACAGCTCTTATTACGAGGGATGGGAGTGGGCCACTAAGCACTATCAGCATAAAGGATGTGAACAGCACACTGGACTGGATATAAAGAAGCCACTCTCCAAGTTACACGTTTCTGTAAGGTAAGTGGGAGCCCAGACCATTTTGGGGGCAACTATCACTGCCCACCCCAGGCAGCCCTTGATCTTCTGGAATTCAGTCTCCCTCTCATCCTGCCTTCTGGCCTGGACGCTTCCTGCTCACCTCCTGCCAGTGTGACAGGCCTGGGGGAGGGGGATGACGACAAGGGCTACACAAGCGGCACCTGTGGCTAAAATATCACTCTTGTCACTATCCTAGACATCTCTGGTCTGAGGAAATTCAGTTTTGCACTTGTATGTCACAACTGTGTCTTTAAATCCACCACCTTTTTGTTTATTTGAGGTCCAGAAGTCCCAGGAACTTAAGAACAACCACTCGTTCCCTCCCCATCCCTTCCAGCTCCTTCCAGCTCCTTCCAGCTCCGGCAGCAGTCTGCCACTTCCCCCCCTCAAGAGACGATGTATGGACAGAAGACCAGGCCCCAAAACACTGCCCTGTAAAAAAGGGTGCAGTTACGTCATTTTTCAAAAACTGGAGAAAGCAAAATAACGGAGGCTACGAGTGTGAAAACATGAACTGCCAAGCGAGTAAGGGCTAGTTCAAACATTTTAAAAAGGTGGGGGGTAGTCTACTCCACATAACTTAAAACATGAGGGAGAACTGGCAGATGACAGCACCGGAGTGAGTTTCTAAATAAGTGAAGAAGTGACTCGGAACAGCTTCCCAGTGCCAATGAATCTGGTTTGTTTTAGAAGCAGATGAATTCTAGAACTTTTATTTACCACGGGGTTTTTAAATATATTTAACGCTACTTAATGTTTTCCCCAACCCCAAATTTTCTGTGAAACCTTGAACTCGCCAACCGTGGTACCTTACAGGCATGTAATAAGAGCTTGCTTCCTTTATGATCTTCAGCTCTCCAAATGTACCACCTGCAATACAGTGAGAACACTCAGACCACTTGCATACACAACAAAGGCCACGACTACTACGGCACCTTCAAAGCAGCATTGTCAACCTCCACCTACTGACATGACACTCTGGACTGGGTGACCCTGTGCGGTGGGGCCGTCTGGTGCACTGTGGGTCGGGTAGTCACATCCCTGGCTTCTACCCACTGAAGGCCAAGAGCACCTCTCCACCAGAGCAAGGCAACAAAAATGTCCCCAAACCTTGCCAAATGCCCCCAGGGGCAAGACTGCTATGCTGAGAACCACTGCTTTAAAGAGTGAGGGCAAAGATTACAACCTGCTTTTGCCTTAAAACCCATCCCTAAGTGTACTTCACCTAGAATAATCTGCTCGTTCAGGTTCTCTCTTGGCATTCAAAGCAAAAAGTAAGTTTTTTTCTGCATCTCCCCAATTTCAACATGAACTCCTGGGCAAATTTTGCCTCAAGCACTGGAGCTGTGTACAATTCTGGAAAGGAAATCCAGAGTGGATACCCACAGAGCTTCCTGAGCCCAAAATATGCCAGTTTCTTCCATATTTAGATTCCGACTTTCTGGAAGAACTTATTTTATCGTTACAACAATCCCATGAGGTAGAAAACCTAGTGGAAAAAAAGGTGTATAATCACATTCACCACCAGAAATGCTGCTAAAGGCTAAAAAGTTTTTGTTTTAATTATGTTACATCTTCAAACTTAACCACAGAATTATTGTTAAAAGGAGTCCCTTACATTTGCAAATTCAAACACAGAGTTTTTGTGAAAAGGATCTTGTCTCATTTTAAATACACACACATGGATAAACATGCACTGTGTATTTAATGCTCAGTCTTCTGAGGCCAAGCTGACTTTAAAAAGCAGGTGTTGTACAGAGCTGGGCCAGGGCTAAGAGCTCTGGGTCCTAGGCCTGATTTATTTACCAGCCACAGGGCAGAAACGGGCACAGCTGTAAAATGGGTTATCGTGCCCACCTCATCATTAACTCTCACTGTGCTGTATTCACACCTTTAACTCCAATCTTTGTTAAAGGCCTTCACAAAGGCAGAGTACAGTAAACTTTGTCCAAGCTATGCCCTAATGAAAAATGAAATTTTACAAGTAATTAAACACTAAAAGCCTTGAACCTTCTTATTCTTATGACAGTCCTATCCCACAGTCTCTGAAAAGCTGGGGGGACGGGCAGGGGAGATGAGATACTGAGCAAGCCAGGGGAAAAACAAATAGAGCCATTTAAAAGCTTTATCTAATTACCCCCACTGAGACTTTCCTCTGCAGTCTGGCCAGCTGACAAAGAAATGTAAGGGTTTCCTTTGGGCTTTCTCCATGTTATCAGGACCACCCGCCCTAGCAGAGTCTGAAAGGCCTCAGGTGAATCCTGCAAGAGCAGTCAGTACCCAGGCGCAGGGACTTTACAGAGGCTTTCAAAGGCTCTTAGCATTACTTGCTTGAATCACACTGAACAAACAGTCTCCACCCTCTCCCACTTCTTTTGTCTGAGGCACCTATTCACAGAAGCCACCTTTATTGATGGGCAGACTGGCTCACCTGTACCCTGAAGTACCATCAGAAACAAGATGCACCAGTGGCTGGAAGGAACAGCTCCCTGAGCCCTCCTCCCGGCCTCCCTTCCTCTCCAACCACCTCACTTCCACTAACCAACGTGGGAGCGCCACCTCTGGCTGCACTCCAGCCCCACGGGCTTTGCTTCATATCAACAGTAAGCAGCTGGGGAAGGTGACAAGAGAAACTGAGGTCAGCACAAGGCAGTAATAACGGGAAAGGAAAACGCCTTGTACCCTATCCCCCCATCTTCGTCATTCTTCCACCTCCGAAGCCATGAAAATATAGCAGATGGCTTTCCTCTCTGTATTCTGCCTTCTATGGGAGAGGGGGAAATTAAACATAAGTGATGCATTTCAGAGAGCACATCGTATGCCTCCCTGTGTTTTATATGGTACACCTTTTACCTCTGATTTATAAAGAGGCCCCCTCCAGGGCATGGAAATCATAATCTGGTCCCTGCTTTTTGAAAGGGGCCAGGGCTTTCTTTTACTAAAAAATCACCTTCTAAGAGACAGAAAGGAAACTCATTTCCCTGCCCATCAAAACACAACCCATCCATTTCTTAATTCTATTTGAATATAAAAAATACTAGACTTGACCTGCTCAGTAGGTCAGATGTACACAAGCAACGTTGAGGCAGGGAAGCTTTTGACTTATAGTGGGCTTGCTTTTCAACCAAGAGATGATGGTTACCAACCATGGCTTCAATTAGATTTCCACCATTTCATCTCACTGAAAAACTTCAAGATCCTTAAACATACTTAGAGCAGAACTACAATCACACTTTGTGTTTTCTAATATTTGGTCAGTCCTTTCAAAGATACTCTAAACCTAATGTAATTCTTCTTAAAAAGGTATTATGAGCTGGGCTGCAAAAACCTGAGATGGGGAGGTAGAGTATAAAAGGAGAAGCTTTATCAAAACCTAATCTAATCTCAGTCAAGGGAGAAGAAAACTTTTGTTTTATTTATTTATGTCCTGTTAATCAGGAGAGACTATATTGCAAACTTTCTATTGATACTAGACTGTATCTCTATTTTTTGAATGCAACTCTGGTTAATAAAGAGTAAGTAAGACATCACTTTATGGATTAACTAGATTTTCCAAAACAAACTAAACAATCTGTTATTAATACATGAAATGAGGTGATGTTACACACACATATCCTCGGAAAGGCAAGGTTTAATCTAAACACATGGATAAAATAGACAAGAAGTCCGCTCAGACAAGCTGCCATCTGACACCACAGTTGGTCAGAGAGCATGAACTTCAATTAAAAGATATTTACAAAAGAAAGAAAGATTATTTAAATACAACAAAAACAAAACAAACTTAACATCCTACTCTCCTAGGTCAAAGGACATGGAGGAATCAAAAATCAATTAAATCTAGTAAATAATGTAAAACAGGGAAGGACTCCCTTTCAAAAATGCTTTGGTTAATTTTAGCATCCTTCTGTTTAGCTGCTTAGCAACCCTTATCCTATGACCTTTTAAGCACCACCTACTTTTCAGAAGGCTAATGAATAGAAACATCAAAAGGATTCACTTCTGACTGTTCTAGTCACGTTTAACCAATTTTTGTCGGAGTTAAATTTATATTAAATACAAAACCCTAAAAGGACAGAATTTTTTAAACGTCACTAACCAGTAAATTTCCTTTGTGGAAGGTCATAAATGATGTTAACGATGTGATCATAAGATAGCAAGCAAAGATTTTTTAACTGACCTTAGAAAGTGGACCAACATAGCAAAGTGGACCAAAATTGAAGAGTAAAAGTACAAGGCACATAAGGGCAAAGAGCTAGTGCCTGACATACGGCAGGTAACCAATGAACAACTGTTGATCACACAAAGACTAACAAAGTCAGTTTATTTTCCTCCTTCAACATTCTGTACCTGTATTGGTACATGCAAATGAGACCTCTGGTGTCTGCCCGAAGAAATCTAAAATAAAAGACCCTTCAATCCAAAGGTCACTTGTTGGATGACCTAAATAGTTAGGAATGGACGCACCACCTGTGCCTGCTGAGTCGGACCCATCTTCTCCATCACATAACACTTGTCTGCCATAAGGGCCTGGGATCTAAATTCCTGATGAGAAATAAAGCAGTATCTAGAAAAACCCAGAGAATGATACGCCGTGTAACAGTAAGTATCAGCAACACTTCTTAAGAGCATCCATAACCAGCAAATACTCTTTAAAAACAAAACATCCTAAAATGCAACCCGTCCATCAGTGTTTTTAAGAATGATAAAACATGTAAGTTCAATAACAACCTAAAATGGAGAACAAGTTAAAACAAACAACTAAATCAAAGGGCTCTCTCTTTCTTTTGTAAAAGAGGGGGTGGGGTGGGAGGAAAGGTGTTTTTTCACACATTTAAAACTTGATAAAAGCCATTCAAATGTTTCATTCATCAGTGTAACCAAAGCTCAAAACACATCAAAGCAGGATCCATCAGCGGGTACCCAGAAGACTCCCTCCAACAGGCAGAGGTAAAAAAGCAAACAAACAAAAATACCCCTAAAATAGGCTCACTTTGCACAAATTACTTGAAATAAAGTTCGAACCCATTCCTTCAGATGCTGTGTGTGACTCTTGAAGGAAGCAAAGAACTAAATGTTGTTTCTTTTTTCCTAAAAAACAAAAAAAACAAAAAAAAAACAACGTTTCAGCCAAGACTTCAGCCTCCAACTTAGACTTCCGGGTTAAATGGTGCCTTAGATACCTGCCTTCTCGAAAAAGCACCAGATCCAGAGGATGCTTTTAAGGGCCATGAGGAGGAAAAGCCATTCTTTTCTCTGCGGTTCCCCTTTCTCCACCTTCCACTTCTACTAAACTTTTAAGAGTACACTCGTGCGCATGCACAGGCCACTGCCTATCTAAGAGAAAAAAAAGATCTCAAAAACATGGGATGCACGCGGCAACTCAGCCTTTGCAGAAGTCCTCTGAAGTCTTCCCTTTAAATCAGAAACACCTCGCTATTTCCAGCATCCCTATCCAACAAACTTTATTTCCACTGGCTTTTCAAAGGCTAAGCTCAAATCCAAACTCTAAAACAAGCTGGAGGGTTTAATCGTTCTACTGATGAAAACTCTCCGACAGGTTTTTCAGCATACCAAAAAACTGTATTTTTTATTCCCCCTTTTCTCTCGCTCCACCACTACCACCACCCTCAAAAAAGAAGAAAAAACTCCAAAGTGCCCCGAATGTGTGCCGCTGCTGGCTCTGAAGCCGTGTAGAATTTCGTAATGGAATGTGAACTGCTCGTCCGGATCTGGGCTCACGTTCTATCTCCTAACCAGTAAGGAGCGAGGGAGGGCAAATCTGCTGAGCAAGGAGAAATACTTTCCTCCTCTCTTTTATAACCATCACGGATGCACCGCGGACGCTGGACGCGAGCTGCACGCGGCGCCTGTCAAGTCGCCCGCCCGCCGCTCCCCGCGACCCTGGGTCCTCGCTCCCCTCGCCGCCCCCCCCACGCCCCGCCCGAAAGGAAAGCTGGCCGGGCCGAGAAGGGGGCTCGGCCGTCGCGACCCGCACTCACACACCGCTCCGGGCCCCGCGAGCGGCCGGGGAGCGGGTCACCACATCCTCGACGCGACCCTCCGCCCCGTCCAGAACACACGCCGCTTCCCAGGGAGGGGGCCGGCGACGGGAAGGACCTCCTCGGCTCCTTAGCAACCATTAAGGTCGCAGTTTCCTAAGAGACCGCGAGCGGGGAGGGGGCGAGGGGGCCGGCCCGAGGCTGGCGGGGGGGCCTGGGGTGGGAGGCGCACCGGGTTCCCGGCCCCCCGACGCCAGCCCGCCCCCCAACCCGCCCCTGCGGGGGGCTGTGGGCCGGGATGGGAGGAGGAAGGGAAGCCCCAGAACTCGCGAAAAATTGGTCCAGCGGGCGGCGGACAAAAGTTTCGAGCGCGCTCCACAGCTGGGCGGCGGGCGGCCGGCCCCGCCTCGGATGCTCCCGGCCTCCTTCCTGTGCTCGTGACGGCGCCGGGTGCCGAGGTCCCCCCGCCCTCCCCCCCGATGCAGTCTCCGCTCCACACCGATGGCTCCCACGAAAACACGTACACAGCCAACGGAAGGGCAAGGAAACAATGCCCGCCAACACGGCTCCGGCCCCCTCCTCCCGTCACCCTGGGGCGGTGGTCGGGTGACCCCCCGCCACGAGCCGGGAACGGGCGAGGGCGCAGGGCTGCCCGCGGCCCCCTCTCGGCCGGCGCCGTCCGCCGGGGAGGATCAAAGTCCGCAGAGCAGGGCGCGGCGGATGCTCCCACCGAGCCGCCCCGAGCGGGCACCCCCGAGCGAGCACCCCAGGCCGGCAACCTAGGCAGGCACCCCGGATACCTTGCGGCGGCGGGCGGGCGCCGTCATCTCCGTGCTTCTCGGCCCGAGAGGGACTCGAAAGTATGTAGGAGAAAAGTTTCCCCTCCCACATGGGGGGGAGGATGTCGGGGGAGAGAGGGCGGAAGATGGAGAGCAGCGCAGGGAAGATGTTTCTGGCCGGTGGTGCGCGCACCATCCAAGTCCCAGCGTTGTTGGTTAAAAATAAATTCCGCGGCGGGCGCGGCGGCGCGGGTCGGGCCGGATTCCTGCGCTCGGACGGCTAATATGGATGCGCATCAGGTCCTGGCGGCGGGGCGCTGCGGCGGCCGCGGCGGCTCGCGCTGGGAGCTGGTTGGCAGAGCCGGCGGCTCGGGAAGGGGAAAAGGAGCGGAGGAAGGGGAGGAGGAGGCGGGGGGAGGCGCGGAGGAGGAGGAGGAGCAGCCGGGCGCGCCGCCGAGGGGAGAGGGCTCCCGGCCCATCCCGGACCGCCCCACCGCCCCGAGCGCACGTAGCGCGGCGTGGGGCGCGCGGGTCCTCCGCTCCCGGGAACGCGGCGTTTAGAAAGTACAACGCGCTCTGCAGACTTCGCCCTCCCCATCCCCAAAAGTTCTTTAAAAGGTCGCTCCCGCTCAGCCCCAGACATCTCGCTGCCGCCCGAGTACCGCGAGCCGGAACCCCGGGCGCATACTTACGGCCGGACAGGGCACTTGGCTCCCAGGCATGATGCAGAGGGGACCGGTGGGCTTCGGGCAGGGAACTAGGAGAGATGCAAACTTGTTCCGGAAAAGGAATCAAAATGGCGTTTCTGGATGTGCAAAGTTCATCAACTCCGCAGTCACTTCCCCTCCTCCTCTTCTCCCACAGGGAGGGAGGTGGGCGAGGAGCTGGCGACCCCGGCGCCCCAGCCGTCGTCCCGGCCCCCGCCTCGGCCCCCCGCCCCGCTTCCTCGCCCGCACGCCCGGAGACTCGCTCTCCCCCTCTCACCCTGATAAGTAGACACATCACGTGTTGCTCCTGCGAGTCTCCTGGGGACGTGTTACTGAGCGGCGGCGGCGGCGGCTCGGGCTGGGGGGTGGGGGGCCGCGGTACCCGCCTGTCCCAGCTGCCGCCCCCGCTCCGATTTTAGTGGGGTGACCGCAGTTTCCATCCCGAGATGGATGGAGGTGGAGTCCCCCACCCCACCCCCACCGCGGCCCCAGGTTTGCCCCACGCCCTCCGCGGGCGCCCCGGACCGGGGCAGGGAGGGCCGCTCCCAGGGAAGGGTCTCGCCTCAGCAGCCGAGCGCGCGCCCGCCCCGCCCCGCGCTCGCCGGCCGGCCACCTTCTTGGACCACCGCACCCCCTCCCCTCCGGCCCCTCACTGCGGGTGACTCCCCGCCCCCGGCTTTCCATCACTTCATTCCTGGGTTTGTTTCACTATTTTAAAGGAGGGGAGGAAGAGGCAGCGATGCCCCGGAGGCGCGAGAAGGGCGCCGCGGAAGCCGGGAGGGGGTGCCGCGGGGGTCGGGTCCCCTGTGCCTCGCCGCCCCTCTCGGTGTCCGAGGCAGATGGGCGGGCGAGCCCCACCCGCGCGGTTCCCTCTCCACGCGGTCCTTGCTCTGCATCCAGGTGGGGCGAGTAGAGGATGGGGCAGGAGATTAAGGAACCCGCGCTTCTCCCCGCCCCCAACTTCGGGCAGTTTCTCTCCCCGGGCTCCGTCCTTCTGGCTCTAGGGCTGTCGCCCGCCAGGGTGCATATTCTCCGTCCAACAAATTCAACGCTGACTCGGCTTTTGTCACTTTGACTTTCTTCCCCACACTCCACAGTTGATGCTTCAGCGGGAGCTGCGTTGCCCCCAAGGGGCCGAGGATAGCAGAGGCTCCCACCACCCGTGTCCCCACCCCGCGGTGGCACGGCTGATGCTGTGTCATCCACGTCGCCCTCCGAGGCATCAGGGAAGCCACACGCAGTATCTCCTTCTCTCAGAGGGCTCCTGTTTCAACTCTGAAAGGCAGGGGTCCTCCTCCAGCCGCTCTCCATCTCTGCAGCACCCGCCACCACTCAGCCCTGGCTGCAGAGGCCCAAGTTATCAGGGATCCCAGAGAAACCAGGCCTGGGCTGTGCTTCCTCCATAAAGCAGCTGATATGTTTCCAACTGTTAATTCTTTTCCTACCGAGGTTCTGAAAGGGGCCTGTTCGTAAACTTTGGGAACATCTTCAGACAGATAAGGGTGATTGTGATTGTGGAAAATAAACACCACACACCCCAAACTCTAAACATGAATGTGCCACTTAGCTAGTTTCAGGAACTACTATTGTAGAATTAGGTGTTTGAGACTAGTGAGACAACACGATGTTATACGTACAGAAAGCTGGCTACTCTCTATTTAACTGTGACCTTTGACCCTGGCTCCACACCCCAGCTCTTCTGAGGACTTGCACACCATACAAAGTTGTAACCTCAACTATGGGCCTTTAATTTGTAGTCTTCAATGGAACTCTGGTTTTCAAAGCTGCAGATAGAAAAGAGCATCTACCTAGGGACTAAACGGGTAGGTTCTGGCCAAAACAGAACTCTCTAGAACCAACCAAAAGCAGTTGGACCAATACCTTTGACTTGAGATACATAGGCTAAACCACTGCCCAAGAGGGAACTAATTCAGCTGGCTGTGTCTCTGATGTCCAGAGTCATCAAAATTAAGTTTTCAGAACCTGTTATGTTTCCCAGGGTCTACTGTTTACTGAGGAAAACTCTACCCAGAGAACCTTTAGTACTTGAATTTTTCTAAGCCCATACCCTCACCCTCACCCCATGTCCCCAAGTGGACTATCAAATGCTTTTTTGAAGACAGACTTCCCCAAGGAGAAAATGGGCAGATCTGTAAACAGGAATAATAGTTCATGCAGTCACCACAGAATTTGTGTCTGGAGCTTCTGAGTTGTAATGTATCCCAATGAGAGGCAAAGGAAGGGCTGCATAGGGAATGCAACTTTATTTTCTTGTCCTGCCTGGGATTCAGGAGTTAGCCTTTCCTGTTCTCTCCATTTAGTGGTAAGTTTTGAGTAGGAACAACATCAAAGTTGGAATTTTGTTTGTAATTTAGCTTGTTCTGTAAAGTACATTCAGACCTGCAAGGCTACATGAATTTTCACGATAAATCACCACTTTATAATGTCATCTAGATAATACTGGCAACTGAAAAGAAAAAACAGTTTGAAGTAACTTTTAAAAATTGAATTCTAATGACACTGGGACCTGTTCATCTTTTCTAGCTAGTTAATAATATTGGGACTCAAATGGTCTGTTCAAAGGTCTGTTTGTTCATATTACATATAAATATAATTTATCCAACAAATACGTATTGAATATCTAACAGGAAAAAAGAGTCATGGTATCCATTAGACTCATAGACATAGTGGTTAGTCTATCCATAGACTCATTAGACTTACAGGAGTTAGCAATGGGGAGGGGAGTGGGTCAGGGGTAGGAGGAGACTGCTAAACCACTGTGATATACAGTTGACATTAAAAAAAGTCATGCTATCAAAACCATGATGACATGTCACTTCATACCCACTAGAAGGGTTATAATAAAAAAGATAAAAACAAGTGTTGGTGAGGATGTGGAGAAACTGGAACCCTCATACATTGCTGGTGGGAATGTAAAATGGTGCAGCCACTTTAAAAAACAGTTGGGCTGTTCCTCAAAATGTTAAACATAGAGTTTTCATATGACCCAGCAATTCCACTCCCAGGTATTTACACAAGAAAGAAAAACATGGATACACACAAGAACTTATACATGAAAGTTTATAGCAACATCATTCATTATGGCTAAAAAATGACATAAACTCAAATATTCATCAACTGATGAATGGATAAACAAACTGTGGTATATTCATGCATAGAAATTATTCAGCCATGAAAAGGAATGAAGTACTGATACATGTTATAACATGTATCAATCTTGAAAGCATGCTAAATGAAATAAGCCAGACCCCAAAGGACAAATATTATAGGATTCTGTTCATACGAAATACCCCAAATAGGCACATCTATAGAAACAGGAAGTAGACTAATGGTTGCCTCACACTAAGAATTTGGGGGGAAATAGGGATTGACTGCTAATACATACAGGGTTTCTTTTTGGTGTGAACATTTAGAAAAATGTTCTAAAATTGTGGTAATGGTTGTACAACTCTGAATATACTAAAAACCATTGAATTGTATACTTTAAATGGGTGAATTGTATGGTATGTAAGTTATAGTTCAATAAACCTGATATGTATATACATATGTGAAATTGTGCTAGGTTCTATAGTGGAGAAGTGATATAAAAATAGATAATTTATAGCCCATGCCTTCAAAAAGTTTATAATCTATTCTCTGCATCCACGTTAAGTAATCATGATATGCAAACCAACATGAAACAACTGTTAAATAGGTGCAAAATTAAAAGGTTCAAAATAAAAACAAAATTCAAAGGTTCAGGAAAAGAGATCACTTCTAAGAAAAGTAACAGGTGATAGCTTCATGGAAGGGAAAGCAATGGAGCTAAGCCATGGAGAATGGCTAGACATTTTGCGGGTGCAGATTAGGGTTAGAAACAGCAGGTGCAAAGGCAGGACTATAGCAAACCATGGGTCCTGTTCAGAGATCAGTATGGAATCTAGTGTGACTGGACTATGACATTACAGGGTATGTGAGTGAGGAGGTCTTGTTTACCTTATTAAAAGGTAAACAAGCTGAGGCTATACCACAAAGAATCTGAATGTCATCCATGGGAACCTCAGGCATGAGGGCCTGAGCAAGGCTGAGGGCAGAGGGAATAGAAGATCAAGTATCACTCCAGAGGAAGAGCTGATAGAAAGGCAACTGGTGCACCAGGAATGGCGGGGGTGAAGAAGTGAGGGCCAGGATGACATCTCAGTCTTGGCCTGGTGACTGAGCGAAGGAATAACACTGAGAAAGTCAGAGATAGGAGCCCAGGAAGAAAAGGGATGCAGATGCTGGTGAAGGCTGCTTGGTAGGGGACACAATCTGCTCAGTCTCACAGGATGTGTAGGGGTCCGCCCCTCAGGGAGGAACAGTGTCCTCCAAACAGAAGGAGCAGCAAATCGGCACAGGGCAGAGAGGTGGAAAACAAGGTCAGTTTCCTGAACTGCAAATTACCCCCTGAGTGGTCAGAGCAAGGGGGAGAGGGGAGGCAGCCGGCATGGAGCTGAAGAAACAGCCAGGGGGCAGACAGCTGAGGGCTCTGTGCACCTCATAGCTAACCTGGACATTATCCAATGGTGAGGCCTTGAAAGGGCTTAAGGAGGAGGGTGGACATGGAGCCTCCCCATGGTACTAGAGAAGGGTCCGGAAGACCCGAGACAGGAAGGCTAGTTACGAATTAATAGAAGAGTCCATCTGAGAAATAATAAGGACCTGGTCAGCCACTGGCTGTAGAGGTAGAGAGGAATGAAATGATTCAAGACATTATTAGGACTGAGACTCCTCAGAATTTGACCAATCTGAGCTGGAAGAAAATCCTGCCGGAGCACCGACCAAGGGGCATGGCACCAAATGAAGCGAGACCTCTGATGCTGTGGTAGGGGGACCCATGACAGTGCGGGGATGACATGAAAAACAGTGGGACAAGCAAAGGGGCTGGAGGAAGGAGACGCTGAAGAGATGGAATCCACTGGGCTCGGTCCCGGCTGATAGTAAAGTATGAAAGCAGGCTGCTGCCCCGGGCTCAGGTGTGGGTGTCTGGAAGGGAGGCCGGTCCATTCAGTAGTGGCATGAGTAGTGAGGGGAAGAGCGTGGATGATGAGAGGAGGCTGGAGCCAGGAAACAGGCCAGGAGAGGAGGACAGAGGATGGACATAAAAGGCTAGAAGCTGGACTCAGGGAAGCACCAGCAGTTAGGTGAAGCAGAGGGAGTGAAGTAAAGAAGCTGAACAGCTAAGCCAGCTGCCCAGGAAAAAGGTGGTCAACAGTGTCAAAACACAGAGAAATCAAGTGGCTGAAAACAGGGTGAGATATGAGAAGTAAAGTGATTGAGAGTGGAAGGAAGGGGCCAGAAAATAAGGCATTAAAGAGTGGCTGCAAGAGGAGGAAGTGTAGGCCATGCTCTGCTGAGAAGTCGGGTGATAAACAAAGGGAGCAAAAGGAACGGAGCAATAGCAGCTAATACTTACTTAACACCTACTGTGTACCAGGCACTGTTCTAAGGCCTCCTGTGCATTTTCTTGCCTAATCCCTGCCACCTTTCAGTCTGGCAGGTGCTCTAATCACTCCATTCTACAACTGATGAAACTGCAGTGGAGTGGCCACATGGCATAGCCAGACATGGCAGAGCTGAGAGGCACACCAGATAGGCTGACCCCAGAACCCACTCCTGTACTGGTGTGGTCCGTTGAGAATTAAATAGTTTGCTAATAAAAAAGTGCCTATTTGGTTGTCTTGACTAATCTCAATAAAATGCTTGCTTGGAGTTTGCAGAAGGACCTTTATGGTCTGCACAGTTGTTTAACAAGGATTCAAGTGGAAAGACAACTGAATGTGAGGCATTAAATATTTCTGGTTTCGTTTACAACCATCCCTTGTTCACATAAACCTAAGGCACCAACCCCTTTCTATTCTCCAACTATCCTGTTCCATATGTGAGGACTACATTCTAAGGCTGTAGCTGGATATTTTATGCACAGTACAGTGAGGCTAGAGGTGGTGTAGCAGAGTCTACACTCCTAACATCTACACCAGTGGTTCTCAGCTGTGGTGATTCTGCCCCTAGGGGATGTTCAGCAATGTCTAGAGACATTTTTAGTTGTCATAAGCTGGAGGAGGGGGACTGCTGGTACCTATGGGTAGAGCCCAGGGATGCTGCTTAACACTCTGCAGTGGCCAGGCCAGTGCCTACAGCAAAGGATGGTCTGGCCCCAAATGGCTGTGGTGCCATGGTTCAGAAAACCTGCTCAAGGGTACCTGGAAAATGATCTCTAGGAATATCAGAGCCTGGGGATAGGGGCTTTAGTAACTCTCCACATCATTTATGTCAGAGGGAAAGGAATGTAGATCCAGAGCAGGAGGAAATGCAGATATACCAAACAGAGAACAGCTTTTGAAGGAAGGTGTGTGTGTGTGTGTGTGTGTGTGTGTGTGTGTGTGTGTGTGTAGCCTTAGGGAAAAAAGGGGTAATTCACATTCTATGATGGGATGGAAGGGAAAAATAGGAGAACATATTGGGAAATACAAGTAGGGAGAAGGCTGGCTGTGGGAGTTCCCATAGATGTTGGGGACGTGGAGGAGCAGCACCAGAGAGCAGGGGCAGCAGCCTGGGGCTGAAGCTGACAGAGAGGAAACCAGGAGCTGGTGGCAGAAAACTCCAGCTCTGTTTCAGCTTCAGTACCATGGAGCCACAGAGTGGAGAGAACAGGTGGTAGGGATGACGGACAGTTGGAAACTGAGATGAATAAAATCCATCACAAGGGGGATGACCCTGGGAGGGGCTAAGGCTGAGCACTGGGAGGGTCAGGACAGGCAGATGAGGAGAGGCTGAGAGGGGAAGAGGGAGGGAGACAGGCACAGGGGCTCAGGGCAGAAAGATCCCAGGGATTCTTGCGAGAAGCCCTAGTCATGGGGCTGAGGACATGGAGAAACTAAGAAGAAGGGCAGGACATGAATCCTTGACCCAGAGGGTCCTGTCACTGAACACGAAGGGCATGGGCTGAAGGGGAGAAATGTGAAGTGGCCACAGGCTATCGTGAAGGAAGTGCACCTGAGAGATCAGCAGATGACTGGGTGTTGATGAGGAGGGGCAGGTGTGAACAGATGACACGACATCAGAGGACAGTTGTGGGCTGAGCCGGGTCCCCCACAACTCCTGTGTTGAAGTCCCAACCCCAGTACCTCTGAATGGGACTGTATTTGGAGACAGGGCCTTCACGGAGGCAATGAAGGTAAAATGAGGTCATGGGTTGGGTCTCAATCCAATCTGACTGGCCTCCTAATAAGAAGAGATGAGGACACAGACACATACAGAGAGACAGCCATGCGAGGACACAGGAAGAAGGTGGCATCTACAAGCCAAGGAGAGAGGCCTCTGAAGGGACCTACCCTGCCCACGACACAGCCTCCAGAACCAGGAGGAAATAAACATCTGTCCTGTGAGCCCCCAGCCTGTGGTACTTGTTACGGCCACCCAAGACGACTAAGACAGGAAGGAGGGGCATGAAGAAGATGGTGAGCCTGGCGATAGCAGAAACCACGTTCATAGACTCCACAGCCTCCCGGTGAATGGGGAGAACTAGCCTCCTTGTGGAAAGGCTTCTGAAGGAAGCGACGGCTCCAAGGACGAACCAAGGCCACGGGGATGCAGAGGCTGGGGAAGTGCTGAGGAGGAGGCTGAGAACTCAAGTTCCGTAGAACCTGGGGTCCCGCAGCCTCGATGGGTGGGACATCCCTTGAAAGGAGGGACTTGTCTTGGCTCACAATTTCTCCACCCCAGTGCTAGAACAGGGAACTGGCATATTGCAGGGTCTTAATAAATATATTTTGCAAAGGGTGCAAAGGAAGCACACACAAGGAGGAGGGGTAGGAATGAGCTGAAAAGAGTTGGGAGCCTCCGGAAGTTGCTGGAAGGGGTTTGCCTAGGAGTGGCGAAGGCTGAGAGGCAGGTAGTAGGTGTCATTTACAATTTCCAAATCCTCTAAGTAATGCAGCCAATTAAACTCTCCCTGTCAGACAGACAGTGCGGAGTCAAGGGACAGGCTACTGAGAACACCTTTCACACAACTTCTGTTACCCTAAGTACATTATTACTTTAGCTACCCAGATCACTGAGGAACACATTATTTCTGGTGGTTGATGGTTTTCCTATTAAATGTTAACCATTTGGAGTAGAATTTTTTTCTAAAATGTGTCATGTACTGCCTTGCTTTTTCTAAAAAATCAGAAAGGTAATGAATGAACAAAATGATATCATCATCAACTCCAAATATTATATTGGATTATCATACAAAGATCACTTTTTACTAACAGGACTTAAATTAGGCCACAAGATTCTTACTTTCTCAAGAAACTATCCCTCCCTGAGGTATGTAATAGCTATTTGCTAGCATACCCTAAGACTCCACAGTAAATTCCAGTTTGAGTTTTTTCTTTGCGTTTCGTAGTTTTTCTTCCCTCAGTATCTGCCTATCCTTGTCACTTCTTTCTGAACTCAGTGTGCCTGTGAATAGCAACCTCCTCTTCCTTTTCTAATTGATAATCTACAGTGGTTATAAAACTGGATAGCCAAGATTGTTAGACATGTGTCAAAAGTAAATATGAGGACCTTTTGCTGCCGAGAAGCCGATTATTGCTTATTTCCTGATTCTGAGTTAAATTTTAGATTGTTGAGTTGTTAGCATACTTTTATACTATAAAAGTTGTTTCAAAGGTATCAGAATATTAGGGAAGATTAAATCACTCAGATTCTAAGACAACCTTCCCTCCATGACATCAGTTAATTGCTTACTAGAATTTTTAAATGATATAACTTCAGGGGACATGGAAAAAGCTAGTCGCCTCTCCTTCTGCCTTCAGACAAGATGGCAGGTATTAGAAAATATTGCCCTACCCTCTCTGGATTAAGATTCTTTCTTTGCCTCCAAGACATGTACTTGTAATTGAATATTTGTTTCTTTGCAGGATAAACGCTCTTCTTTCATGAACCAGAGTACAAATAAGTGAAATAAATATTTCTTTAATAAGTAGAATGTATGTGTCGCTTTGTGTGCTCATTTGAGAATGCATGCACTGAAGTAAAATTTCTGTAGTTTCAATTAAGAAGACCCCCAAATGGTACCTTTAAGTGAAGGCCACTGACAGTGTTTTAGTATTACCACTGACTCTGTCCACACTGCCAGGACACTGGTCATCTTCTGCACAGAAGAGGACCCCCTAATCCCAGGTCAAAGGATTGGACCAGAGTTTTCAACTGCGAAAAGTGCTGAAGCAGTTGCAGTAAATCACACAACTACATAGCCATGGAAAAGCCCTGACCATTTGTAAACACTGAAAATGACAACATGTATATCCCTAATGGACAGAAAACTCTCTTTCCTTCAGAAAGAAAGGCATGTCTAGTGTTTGCACGTCATTTCACAGTGAGTAGGGAATTGGGATGATTTCACTCACTGCCTTATATGTAAGGTGATGAATTTAGTGATTTCAGGCACTTTATCCTATGGAGTAAGTAATGGAGTATATGCTCAAAAAGTCAGATATTGCAACTTTGTTACTTCCTCACATTACCAAAGCAACTTGACATTCCTTTACTCATTCATCCAACAAGCAATCTGTAGGTACTGATGCTTCCAGGCTCTATATACTATAGTAAAGGAAGCACACAGGATTCCTGCCCTGCTAGATCCTATAGGCTAAAGATCTGTTAGGTTTTAAACAACAAAATGCCATGCAGTTTTTTAAAGTTACACTACAAGTTGCTTCCTCTGTGGGACCTTTTGCAATAAAGTCAATGTATGCCTCTGTGGTGTGCTGAATTGTGTCCCCCCACCACCCAAACTCATAATCTAGATGTTCTAGCCCCCAGCACCTCAGACTGTGACTGTATTTGGAACAGGGCCTTGACAAAGGTAATTAGGTAGAGAGAGGTAAGAGGGATGGCCCTAATCTAATATGGCTGATGTCCTTATAAGAAAAGAAAATTGGACACAGACACACATACTGAGAAGACCATGTGAAGACACTGGGAAAAGATGGCCATCCTCAAGCCAAGGAGAGGGGCCTCAGAAGAAACCAACCTTGCTGACACCTTGATTTTGGACTTTCAGCCTCCAAAACTGTGAAAATGAAAATAAATGTCTGTTGTTTAGGCCTCCCAGTCTCTATGACTTTATTGTGGCAGCCCCAGTAGACTAATACAGGCTGCAAAGCCCATGTGTAGATATTCCCTATACTTACCTGTCAAGTGTTGGGAATATCTGAAAGCTAGAAGAGCTTCATCAGAATATAAGCTAGAATCATGGGATGCAAGCACCTATGTGTTCACACAATGGAATGAGAAGACCCTAATGGAGAAGCGTTAGATGGTATTGTGATAAATTTGTGATAATCCTAAAAGTAAAGTCAACTGGAAGCAATCTGTTTAAGAATCCTTAACTAGCTACTAAAACCATCATGCATCCATGAAATGAATACTTTATACCTATTAAATTGATCATGTAGAATATTTTATTTTATTTTTAAAGTTTGATATATTTTGAAGTAAAAAAAGCTGGCTACAAGTAGACAATCCCATTTTTTTTGTAAACAACAAAAACTTATATTTAAAAAGAAAGAAGGGGTGGACACCAAATCTTGTAATTTAAAAAAAGAGGAGGGGTATACACAAAACAATTAAACAGTGGTTATTTCTGGGTAGAGGCATTTTTTTTTCTTTTTTGCCATTCTGCGTACCTCTCTTTTTTCATTTTTCTAAAACAAACACTCAATGATTTTGTTATAAGGAGAAAGAAATTTAACAGTTTCATTAAATCTATTACATGAACTGACTATTTTTAATGTTATAAGTATCTCCATCAAAGTCAAGGATTTAAAGCAATTATCCACAGAATGTGACAGACAATATAGGCAATTCAAATTTTAAAACACAGCACTCAACATCAAGTCCATTCCTCTTCCCCACAATCTATCTTTACACTATAATTGCATCAGTACTTCGTATTTCTTACAGCTTACAGCCATAACATTGTGAATCAGATCATGTTTTAGTCCTATATGAAAGTCCCAGTTTCAGGCTTCAACTAACGGAGTTTTTCTTTCTTCTCAAGTTTCTCAGAAATTGGATTTTATAAAGCCAAACAAAGACTGAAAACAACTTGAGAGTGGCAGATCAGAGAGGAAAGAGCTTGGACTGGGACAGGAGACAGTCCTGGGTTCCATCCTGGCTCTGTCACTTACCGGCTGTCACTAGTACAGGTGTCTCACTCTGGCCAACTTCAACTATAAAAGTTCCTTCAACTATAAAACAGATGTAATAACCACCTGGGCATTGTCATGAGGATTAAAAGAGATGACATGTGTAAAGCATTCAAAAGAGGTTTTGTCCCATGGTAGGTGCATGTAAACTGTAGCTCTTGTTATATATTAAAAATTTGATGCTTACTGTTTACATTTTGCAATCAAACACACAGATCTTAATCCAATAAAAGTGTTAAGGTTACATCAAATTGCTTATGTAATTTTTAAAGAGAAAAACAGAACGGTGCCACATAAAGGTCATTATTTCTTAATGGCTATATGATAATCACCTGTTTGTATGTTTCTATAGTTGGATTTATATATGTGTGCATGTGTATGTATGTGCTTATAAAGTTGCTCATAATCATTCTTAATATAATTTAAATTAACATGGTGACAACAGATAAAACAGTTATAACAGAAATACTATGTTAGAAATGTTCTGCAGTGATTAAAACAATGGCTTATTTTATAGAAAGGGGGAGACCTGAGTAATGTGACACTATGGCTGCTCAAGTTGGTCCTGTTATTTCAGATGACTTTTGGATAAGTGCTGTTTCCACATGACTATGTCATTAGAACACCCCAGGCACACAGAGAGTACAAGACATGTGCAACAGCTAGTTAAGAGGCAGAGCTAAGTTTGGGATCCATGTCCTCTGTCTGTAGCCCAAGTTCCTTCTACTGTACTGTAGAGAATGACAGAAAAATATATATTTTGAGCTGGCTGTAAGTCTGCAGTTACCCAGAGAAACAGACTCGCAGTTTTGGAGGAGAAAACAGGAGGAAGAGGAGATGAGTGCATCCAGATACTGACCATGCAGTAAAGCAAGAATGTACATAATGCACAGTGTTATACTATGCCAGGGTGCCAGTGCAAAGACAGATTGATCAATGGACTCAAACAGGAAACCTAGAAGTATTTGGTATATGATAAAGACAGCGCTTCAGATCAGTGGGAGAAGAGGATAGATTAGTCAACGTTGTTGGAACAATTCTAAGGGAAAAAATCTCACACCAAATACCAACTTCACACTGACTTCACACTGAAGGCTAAAACTTATTTCAAATGGATTAAAGAATTATCAGTAAAATATAAAAATGAAAGAAGAGCTAGAAGAAAAATAGGTAAATGTTTATCTGATCTTTGGGGTATAGAAGGGTTTTTAGGGAAAAGGAATAAACCATACAGGAAAACATGCATTTTCATTTACATAACAATTTAAAATTTAAATACATTTAAAAAATTCTAGGCTAAATTGAAAGGGAATTTACAAACTAGGAAAAAAGCTTATTTTCAGGCAGAGTTGGTTAAAAACCTTAGTATAATAAAAACTACACTTTATTGAGCCCTGATTAGGTGTTAAGATATGTTAAGCATTTTCCATACTACATCATGATCCTATGAGGGATTAGTTCCACCTTCAAAATAAAGGAATGGAGACGTGAGTGGCTAAGAAGTAACATGCACAAGGTCTCATAGCTTGTAAGTAGTACTGAGATTTGGATGTAGACCTCTGAGCTCCATGCTTCTACTCTTCTTGTTATGCTCTACTGACTTCAATATAAAAAGAATACTTGGGCTGCTCCCTCTCTCTGGGGGCAGTCATTTTCTCTTTCAGATAATAAAATCTCTTGTGTGGGCCCATGTCTCCTGAGTGTTCTGGGTTACTCCTCCAGGGCTATCAAGGCCTTCTCACTAAGAACAATGAAACCCAGCGAGATGACATCATGAATCGTCTCAAGATGCCCGCCCTTCCCCACCTCTACAGCAATGGCCTCGCTAACCCCAGAATCTGCGCCCCCTTCCAGCAGAAAGTAGCTAGAGAATGAGATTCTAGGCCCAGTTCTCCAGAGGCCCAATTAAGAAAAGAAAAAGATGGGAATGAAGGCAAATTCTGGTGCGCTAAGACCCCCATCCCTTAAGATCCAATCACCAATGCAGAACACACCCCACCCCTACTCCTTAAAAACCCACTTCCTCTCCCACGAGCTGCTGCTCCCTCTCTCTCTGGGGGCAGCCATTTTCTCTTTCAGATAATAAAATCTCTTGTGTGGGGAAAAAGAAAAAAAGAATACTTCAACTGCAAAATGGGCAAAAGATATAGAAAAGTAATTCACAAAAGAAAACATAAATACTTAATAAATACATTTTTAATGTACAACAGCAGTAGTAATAAAAGAAATGTAAATTAAAACATGCAGTAAGATTTTTTCCCTATCAAATGGGCAAAAAAAGAATGTGTTAAAATTTCAACATCTTATCTTGGAGAAACTGAGGAAAATAAACATGCTGTTTGTGTGAATATTGTTTTCAATTACCTTGAACAGAAATTTGAAAACTTAAGCACTATGTTCTTAAAAAGATGTACGTCTTTCAGCCAGCCATTCCATTTCCAAAAAGAAAAAAATAATAATTCTAGAAACTTCCTCAAGAGATATATACAGGATATTTGTATAATGATAGTTGTCATTAGATTATCTGCCCCCATGAAAAACTAGAAACAACTAAACATCTACTAACAGGTCTTGGGTACATAAATGGTAAAATATTAAGATGATGGAATAACATGCCAACTGTTAGCAGTCACAACGTGATCATGTAAGGCTACTTAAAATTGGGAAATGTTCAAAATACAGTCAATGAAAAACAATTTTACAGAACTGTGTGTGCTATTTTTAATTTTTGTTTTAGTGCTTGTCCACATTTTCCAAATTTTCTACAATGAATCTTTATTACTTTTACATCAGGAAAACAATGCTTACTAAAACACCAATAAACCTGAACCAGGAGAATACCTAGTTTAAGATTACAGAATTTAAATACAGTTTCTACTTAAAACTTAAACGTTCCAATTTTCAGTATACATGCAAACTCAAAGTAAGAATCAAAGATGGAAAGGTACCTGTGGGACCCAAACTGGATATAAAAGCAAGACATCAGATTTCTGTATCTAAAGAAACTGGTGGTTAGGCCACTAAAAGGAAGATGAACCCTATCCACCCCCAAGGGGATTAACTGCTATTCAGTGTTCAAATCCGTAAGAGACCTCATAAAGATCTCATACAGAGACAGGGATTTTTAAAGTAAATAATAGCTTGCGTATTCAAAATAGGATTGATCTTTAATTTTTATCTTTCCTCTTAGGTAACATTAATATTGTTGTTTGTAATTAAAATTATTCAAATTGTGTGAATCTTCTAAGATAACTGATTTGTAATTTAAAAACACTTTAACAGTAAGAACTGAAATATATTTCTCTGCTGTATAAAGAGAATCCATTTCAAACCATAGCCAACATTATATTTCATAGTGAAGAGCTAGAGGAATTCCTTTAAAAATAAGAATAAAAATTCCCTAGAAAGAAAAAATTATTTGGTATTGTTCTGCAAGTTTTTCTGGCCAATGCAATAAGACATGAGACAGATAAAGAGATTTAAATATTAGAAAAAAAGTTAATATTATCATTAATTACAGATGATATTATTATGTAAGTAGGAAATCCAAAGAAAGGAGTGGAAAACTATATTCAAGAGAAATCTAATTAATATCTATCATTTATTGAAACCTATATTCCCAACACCACAGCTCTGTATTCTGAGTCATGCATCTGGTAAGAAATAGAACTGGTATTCAAACCCAAGTCTGACTGTTCCAAAAACACCAGAGATTGTGTTCTTTTCAATATGTTATCACTTTGCTCTACAGAGTGGACAGTTATTACTCACACATTTCCTATACCAAAGCAGTAACTAACACAAAAGTACAATTTATAACACCCCATTCACAAAGCAACAAATTCAACAAGATTTGTGTGTAACCAGTAAAAAACAAAAACAAAAACAAAAAAAAACCTAGAATATATATAAGAAGAAGTAAAAGAGATGGAGCAAATTCAAATAGGAAGATTAAATTTTTATTTTTAAAATTACGTCTAAATTTGCTTACCTGTTAAATGCAATTCCAAACAAAACCTCACTGGATAAAATATTTTACAGGGAGAAATGTAACAAAATAATTCCCACGTGTGTCTAAAAGAAACAAACAGGTGAGAATAGTAAGGCAAATTTTGCTAAAGAACTAAAAGAGGGGTACTAGATATTAAAATTACTAAGTCTATAATTAAAAGAGCATGGGGACTGTGCAAGAAAAAACTAATTAACAGGTAGAATAGATAACAGAATAAACTAGGAATAGATCTATCTAACATACTTAACTAGAAGTCAGTTTATAATAAAGGAAGCATCAGTCATCATCAGAGAAGGAAATAACTGTTGTTGAAATAATTGGTTACCAATTTGGAGGAAAATATCATGGTAAATTCTTACCTCACACCATATACCAAAATAAATCCTTATGTGTTTAGTTAAATAGAGATGAATTTTTAAAATACAAAAATATAAAAACAAAATTGCTATATACCTGGAGAGAAAAAAATGTATCATACCACTGGAGAAGAAAGAAGTTCTAAAACTTGAATGTAATAAGGAATAGACATACATGAAATTGGAAATTAAAGGGCTGTTTTAAAAAAAGACCATAAAGAACTTGACCACATAGAAACATGAACCTCTTTAATGTCAAAAAAGAAAGGCCAAAAAGAAACTGGAAATAATCATTTGTAACAAAAACAACAAAAGTAACATAAATTAAACAAAGTAGTTTAAAATTTTTCTCTAACTTGGAAAAAAAGAAGTTCAGTGTCTACCAGGATATAATGAAATGAGTGAATACTTTCACATGCTGTATTGTTAATAGCATTAAATAAGTAGGACCTTTTGAAAAGCTTTATTTATATACTTTACATATGTATGTAAAGTATATAAATGGGATAGGTTTTTTTCTATTTCCCAAATTTATGTAACTGCATTACTTTATTATTTTGCTAATCTAATTAGACTTATTTTTACTCATATTGAACTTAATATGATTGCCTTGTAGTACAGAATCTTGATGAACTTTATAAAACCAGAAATCTGGAACTGGAGCTATAATTGTTAAAATTATCTGAAAAGCAATCATCCCACTTAAGACATAAACCTGCAATAAATAGATCTTGCATTTTTCCATTAACCCTGGAAAAGTAAAGCTTCTGTAGAATTTGTCTTTTTAGAAATCAGTGGAAGGGTTAGAACACCTTTGTAAAAATAAAGAAGGTGCCAGTGGTGAGTTAACGAACCAAGAGTGTGAGAAAGCAAGTCCCTCAGCAGACTGGTCAAATGAAGTGTCTCTACTCCCGCCCCATGTTTGGGAGGAAGATTTTCCAGGAATCCCAACCTGTCCCAAGCTGCTACAACCTCCTTGCTCCAGGCTGGAGCTAAGAGCAAGTCCTGATCACTGGTCTTTTATCTGCAGTTGCCCAGAAGAGCCTTAGAGCCCAGTCACAGGAGACCAGAGCAAGGGCTAAGATCTCTAGACTCCAGGTAAACAAAAAGGGGTCGAGGAGCCTTGTTGTGCCTTGTTCCAACACACAGAAACACAGCAGGGGAGTTAGCTGTGCGTGCCACCAAACACCAACGTTAAAACAACAATCACTGTCCAAAATTGTCCTGAGATGATACCCTACACCCATTAGGATGCCTAGAATCAAGAAAACCCAGAAAACAACTGTTGGTGAGGATGTGGAGAAAATGGAACTCTTGTGCACTGTTGGTGGGAGTGTAGATAGTACAGCCTCAATGGAAACCAGTATAGCAGTTCCTCAAAAAATAAAAAATAGGATCATCCTGTGATCCAGCAATTCCACTTCTGCATATATATCCAAAAGAATTCAAAGCAGGGTCTCAAACACATTTGTACACCCATTATTCACAATAACCACAAAGCAGAAGCAACCCAAGTGTTCATAGATAATGAATGGATAAACAAAATGTGGGATATACATATGATGGAATGCATACAATTCAGTCTTTGTAAGCCAGAAAATTCTGACACCTTGTACAGTGTGGATGAACCTTGAGTATATTATGCTCACTGAAATAAGCCAGTCACAAAGGAACGGATATTGTATGATTCCACTGACATGAGGTCCCTAGAGCAGTCAAATTCATAGGGACAGAAAGTAGAATGGCAGTTGTGAGGGGTTGGGGGGACGCAGTTGAAGAGTCAGTGTTTCATGGGGACAGAGTGTCAGCTTGGGAAGGTGAAACCGTTCTGGAGATGGATGGTGGTGATGGCCGCACAACAATGTGAATGTACTTTATGCCAGTGAACTGTACAGTTAAAAACTGTACACTTAAGATGGTAAATTTTATGTATATTCTATATATATGTATGTATATTATATATGTGTGTGTGTGTGTATATGTATACCATTGCCACGTGGTTGCTGAAGGCACTCATCATGCTCAGTGAACATTTTTTTAGAAGACACAGATTGCTCCTGGGCACATCCCAGGGACACAGCTCGCCTCTGCTGGGTAAACGGGAAGTACACTGAGCCGTAGCAAGTTCTAGGTAACTGAGAACAGGGTCATGCTTGCTTCTTAGGCTTCCAATGACTCAAATCAAAGAACATGGGACACCACAGGAACCTGAATGCTGGAACCATAAAACAATGCAGAGCAATTTCCTTATCGCCATCTCCTCAACTTAGAAGTTTTTACAAAAGTAATTGAAAAAGAGCAAAGTCCTCAACCCACGGAACTCCTGGGGTTTGGCTCACGTGTTGCCCCAGAGTTCTTTCATGTTCCACAGAGAATACTCGAGGGGCTCTTCAGTGAAGTTGCAAAGGATGACACCACGTCATAAATTAGAGACTAAAAGGAGGCTGGCTGGGAGGTCTGATCTGAGTACCTGCTTAACAGCCTGAGCTCCAGTTTCAGGGATTATTTTGAGAACTTAATTTAGCTATAGTCAAACATGTCAATTTGTAGCTTGCCTAAATAAGTCACCTGTCCCTAAACCCAGGTCCTGAAGCACCATTCAACTCCTCCAGCATTGTTTGCTGTACAAAGATACAAGCACACTTTTCTTTTTAAAACTTGGTCCAAAAGCTCTCTGAAGCTGTCTTTAGTCTCCTAAAGACTCTTTGGCCACCTACTGGATTTTTTCAGCTTGAGAGCTGGGCAGGAAAAGAGCAACTTACTGCCCTTGTTCAAAGGAAAGTGAGAAGAGCTGCAGACTAGAAGCTAGACAGACTTTATTATTCAGGACCCACGGGGATTTGCAAGAGAATAGCTCAGACACAGTCTGTTACTACCCTCCTCTCAAGGAAAAAGCCAATTATTTCTCCTACCTAAAGAGTTTAGCAGGAGTGTGGAACATAAAAGCTCCTATGACATCTTCCCCCTGGGTACTAGGAGGGAAAAACAAAAGGTGACAAACCTCAAGTGCCTTTGCTTATTTTTTCAAAGTTACCAGGAGGAAAAAGGTTTAAATAACATGTCAGTCTTTTCACATGTAACAAGGATTATCAGCTACTTTCACTTTCTAAGGAAGAGCTCTCTCGTCTTCTAAATGAGTTCTGTGTAAGGCATTTAATTTAAACTGAAGTCATTCTGCTTAACAGAGAAGAGATGTTGAAAAAAAAAAAACACCTTTAAAAAAATAAAAACATGGGCATTCTGTTAGATGTGGTCCTTGAGATCAGAGAGCAACGCTAGAAAAAAAAATGGAAGTTACGACTCATTCAGGAAGAGCACACTGAAAGTGAAACATTCATTGATGATAATGAATTCTCTCAGACTGTATGGTAGAAAAGCAGCAGGTTCAAGGTTGAGAAAGGCCGACTGTGGGGAGGCAGTGGTGCAGCTGGGCTGCAGGGTCTGCTGGACACTGGTCAGTTTTTCCAGCAACCTTGGCCACACTTTTGTATCCCAGGGTCCAAAAGCTATACCTTTTCAGAAACACGTTGTGGTTTGAGAGGTGCTGGTAGTTAGGGACTGCTCCTGGGGTGCTAATTCTGACAGGTGGTGCTGCTTTGAAAGAGAAGGCAGAGGGTGTCAGATGCATAATCGGCAGTGTGGGAATGCGCTCAGGCCTGACAAGTGTGCGTATATATATATACACACATATATACACACACACACACACACACACACACACACTCATAATGCTTATATGTATATAAGGAAACTGAGATTCAGAGAGCTGAAGATCCAAAGCTACAAAAAGCTGGGACCTGGATTCAGGCCTCCTGATTGCCAGAGGTGAGCATTTGTCTTGCTACGTGGAATCGGAAAGCATTCATCAGGCAGAAAGCAGTATGACAAGGCCACGTTGCTGTGTGCAAGCACCACCAGTGCTTGCTATGTCATCGGGAGGCGTGGCATTTGGTACGGATTCCTGGCACCCTGCCAACCTCTCCAGTTGTCTGGTGGCAGCCTGTTCAGTAGGAAAAGAAGTTGGGAACAGACGAAAAGGCACCTAATAGGCCAGCACACTGGGGTGCAAACGCACCTGGGTGGCTTCCTCGGCTGGCACGTCTTTGGGTGCTTTTCATCTGCCTGCAGTCTTTCTCTCCAGTTGTCCTGGCTCTCAAGTTTCCAGAAGCATTGCTTTCACTCACCTCTCTGTTCCCTTTCCCTTCCATCTTTCCAAGCAGCTAAGGATACCCCAATGGTCATGGTCTCCTCAGCTTTATTAATGCTAATTGTAGAGGGTTTCAGAGCAATAGAAACATGCATTGTGAACAGGTTTAGAGCATGAAGTGATACAAATAAGGGTTCACACGTACCAAGGGCCCAGACTCAATTGTGAGCCAAGTGGCTTGCCTACGTGATCTCACTTACCCCTCAACCCTGCCCTTGGAGGTAGACATATGCCCTCATTTTGTAGAAGAGGAACTGAGAGAGGTTAAATTGCCCGACTGAGCCTGTGTGACCCCAAAGTCCCCTTCACCACCACTGTTACAGAAATCACACCATGAGGGTCCATCCGACTGGTTTAGCCCCCACTTTAAATAGGGATTCTGTCTCTCTTCAAAGGGGCTGTGTTTAAAACAGGCCAACAAATCTAACTTGCTTTGTTCAAACAACTCTGCAGTGCCCTGGGCTACCGAACAGCACCTCCCTGCCAGCGTGCCCTTCCTTAAGGGCAGGAAGAGGGCCCCCATGCCGGGTGGAAGGCAGAGGCTGACAACCCATTTTCTGAGATGGTAGAGACGGGGGTACATGCACGATTGCCCCTGCCAGCTGTAAACACACTTAGCTGGAAATACCGCACTGGAGTTGCTACTCCTCCTTTCCTCAAATGTAAACCAAGACAAAGGGTTTGAGAAAGCTAGGGAGGGGTCCCTATTTCTACCCTCATTGAAAAAAGTTACAAGTGGTAAGGAGGACTGTGGGATGAAAAGGAGAAAACTGTTCTGTGGACAGGGGTATTGTTTCCTGCCTGCCCCACGGAACATACCAAAACTTCACTGCGCTAATAGGGCAAAGGTTAGGGGGTGGTTGATAAGCTGGGCCAGAGATCTGGGCTGCCTGCGGTTGCTGCCGAAATGCTATGCAGAGCAGCTGCGGGAAGGACAGGAATGTGAGAAGGTGAAACATCCTGAGCACAGCAAGAGGGCTCTGTCGGCAAGCTGACTATAGCAAGTCATTTTTCACTAAAAGCAGCCATCCAGAGGAAACTGATTAACACTGAACGTTCTGAACTCAGATATAAGACAAACGGTCGTTCCTCTCTATATAGCCTACCATGCCCAGCTATGCCTTCATGCTCCATCCACTACACTTATACTGGGTGTTTTGAATTATGGGATGATGTGAGTGGAGTTGGGATGTCGCTCAAAGACTGACAAGCAGTGGCCCTAATTCAATCCTGAGTTGAAGATCATTTGCGGGTGTGTACACATGTGTACTCTCCACTAAGAAGAAACCTATTGCTACCTAAATTAGAAAAGTTACTTTATGTTGAACTACCTTGTGTATTTGAAACCATGGTAAGATTGTATATCAATGATACTTTAACAACAAAAAAGTTACTTTATAACTTTTTAGAAAAAAATAGTTTTGACCCTATCCCCCCATTGAAAGGATATTAGGGATTCCTAGGGTTCCCCAAAGCAGACCTTGAGATGGGCTGCTATACCAATGATGATAAGAAAACACTGTATTTGCTTCTACTACTAAGGGTGGTTTTATCTGACAAGCATCTGGTTTCAAATTTCAAAACTAGACCCCACTTTTAATCATTTGCCTCTATGTATATGCCCTCCTTCAGCAGGAACCTGTCAGATACTCTGGTTAGCATGACAACAAGGATTGTGTTTGTGTGAGTGTAAAACATAACTTCCCTGGTAGGGGGCTGCAAACCCAACATGTCCCAAAGTGCTCTTCGTCCTACCCCACACCGCTCCTCTGTGGTGAGGGCACTATGATTTTTTCAATGAAGCATATTTTTTCACCTCCCCAGAGTCAAGTCCTTCTTGGCACAGGCCGGCATGCTCTCTCTCAGACCGTTGCTTCTGTCTAGAAAGGAAACTTTGCCTCAGCTTCTCCCAACCTCTTTTCCCCAAGCACTTCCTAAAAATCATGCTTCCTCCTTGGAGTCTTTTTTACCAGGCTACTCAAAGACGATTTCTTCATTGGCCTGGACATAGAATTCCCATTTACCACACTGCTCCTTGGTAGGTTTAGAAACTTCATAGATGGATTTGTTGGTTACATGTGACCAGCCTATATTAATTTTCATTCTATCATTGAAATACACCACAGAATAGAATTTCATCCATTTATGGTCATTGATAAAACTACTTTTACTAAATTAGGCATTGGCTTTGTGCCACTTGTATACGGTGAGGCAAAGCCTAAGACACAGCACTATAAATCATGCCGTTTTATTTATTACAGGGAATCCCACCACTTTACATCAAGAGTAAAGATGTAAAGACCTTTGTGAAGACTGAGATGGAAGGGAGGTCTTGCTGCCAAGAAAGAAAGCTGTGTTTGTCTTGTATAACTGGTTTGTTTTCAAATTAAAAGGGCCCTCTGAATCATAACTAATCATTTCCCTCATGTGCCTTGAGCGCTAGGAAGCTCAAAGCCAGTTCTGCGCCCACATCTAGTAAATGATGTGGATTTCATGACATGCATTTTGTGTGTCAGTCTCCCCCAGACTTTAGCTCACATTGCTACCTTAGCCTTGATTTGCCTACTCCTTTAAATTCTGTTGGACTACGTGTATTTCTATAATCCCTTTCTTGGATGAAGCAGGGTATATATGAATAAGTAAACAGGGTGAAGAACCTTCAATCTACTTCTAGTCAAGTTTCTCAGATGAGCCCTTGAAGAGAATGAGCCAAAATCAGTAGCAGCAAAGTGGGAGGTAGGAAAACCTTTAGCCAATCGTCTTCAATAGTCCATATTATTAACTACATCTGCAGATGAAAGTGAGCTGTTACTTAACATCATACATTGAATCCACTTTGGGGGATTCGTTTGCAGAAGCTCTCCTGGGATTGAAGGAGGCCGAGTAAATTATATATATTATCTTTGACGCTCCATAAATACTGATGAAATGCTGTTGACAGATGAGAAAACGGATGCTCAGAAAGGCTAAATAATTTGCCTCAGGTGATGCAGATGGTAAATGGTGAAGCCAGATTATGAACCAAGTCTGTGATACTCAAAGCTCCCAGGCGAGGGTGGGGTGGGGGTAGGAGAGTTCACTTTGTGAAAACTGAGGAGCTGTACATTTATGATATGTAGACTTTCCTGTGTGAGTATTACACTTCAATAAAATGTTGAAAAGAGAAGAAAAAGGCCAGGGGCTCTTCTACAACTCAGTGTGAAGTCAAAATGAGTATGGGGCAGAGCAGAAGCACAGAGCAACAAGTACAGGCGCGCTGCTGTGGCTGCCTTAACTGGTGGAATGATTTGTAATGAGTGAAATACTATATTTAATGAATAGTTCTTTTTAGATCTCTTCCACTCATCCGCCCATTCTCCGAGGACACTGGTCAGAGGGATGGCAAAGTGACAATGAAAGCCTGTGTGTCTGAGGCCTAGAATCGATTAAAAAGTAGTCATAACAACAATAAATACTTCATTATCTTTTTGTTAGGTTTTCTTCTTCTCTGTTGAAAACATGTATAAGCACATGGAATATCCGTAAGTGGGTTTCCCACTTTGCTGGATAGAAAGCTCTCCAGCAGGCTTGACAGTATTTTAGAAGAGTTTCTCCATCATCTACCATTTAGAAATGTAAAATAATCTTATGACTAGCCTAAATAATACATAATTAGGAACGTAAACCTTACTTTAAAAGGAAAGCCCTATCATATGAATCATTTTGAAGCTAAAATCCTTATGGCTTATTCAATATTTGATTCAGCTTGATGAGGGCAGGGCCAGCATAAACTCAGATTAAAGGGATAGAAAGAAGGTGTTGGGAACTGGATTCTAGTCTTGCCACTAACTAGTTACCTTGAACGAGTCACTTAATATGCAGGTTCTTCCTTCCCTTTTCAGGAAGATGGAAAAATTGAGCTAGAGGATCTCTAAGGCTTCTTCATGACAAAATGCTGTGCAATTCTGAAGTGGTTCAAAAATAATTATACTGAATTCCCACCTGCATATCGTACAATACCAGACATTGAACATCCTCTCATGAAAATTAAGGAGCCAAGTGGGGCACAGAAGCCACCCAACTTCAGCACAGTGCTAAGCCAATGGAGTACTTATGGGCAAAGCTATGGTGTTCCTTCAAGAAACAGTTGACCTGTTCCAGTCCCTGGACATCCGTCAGTCTTGTTATATGCCATGAACCTGGTCATAATCATATTAGCTCCACAGGATTCTTTGCTGGCCCAGGGGCCAGTCAAGGACAAAAGAACCAGGAGACAAAATGGGGAGGCCAAGTGAATGATGAATTATTGACATTTATAAACCATTGAAAGATCTCTTTAAACCCCAGGGTGAGCTAGTGACTGGGCAGTCTGGGTCACTATCAGATGGATAGCAACTCTCCTTTAGAAAATAGATCAAAGCTAGGTTCTGGAGAGAGCTAAGCATTGTCTTTAAATCACAACCACAATGTGGAAGCTGTAGGAACATGGGTGAATTTTTTTACATCTCTAAAGCCTTAGTTTCCCATTTAATAGAATTAATATAAGTTAACAAAGAAGGTTCTTGTAATAAATGGGAAAATACATGTAAAACACCTAGCACAGAACCTGGTACGTAGAAGGCAATCGCTCACAGGGAATCTTTTAAAATATTCAAATCGCTGCCGCCTCCTCCTCTTCCCTGGTCTTACTCTCTGGGTCTCAGTCAGGCCCAGGAATCTGAATTTTCAATGCATCCCTTGAGTGAGTCCCGGCAGATGGTCACTGAATTGAAAAATACTGCCTGGAACATGCTGAAGAAACCAGATCAAATGTTGGGTGATTCCCCTCTCCTCCAAGAGACGGATTTATGGTTTGGGTAAAAACCATTACGAATACATTGGTTTTTTCATTGGTTTCACTTTGAGTTTCTGCCTCCTGCAACACCGAGTGCAATCAGAGCCCGGCACCGTGGGTCCTCACCTCCCACGTGAGCAGGAGGATCACATGACCAGAAAGCTCAGAGCGGAACCCAGAGGAAGGCACAAGTCTAGAGGAACCTATATATACATTTTTTTCTTTTTCCTTTCCTTTCTTTCTGAGAGAGAGAGAGAGAGAGAGAGAGAGAGAGAGAGAGAGAGAGAGACGTGTGTGACACACGTGACAAATATAAAAAGGAGCAATGTGCGTTTCCACCCAGGGAAAGCTTACTCAACGCTGGATGCAAGTCCTTGGGTAAAGCTGCCACTCCACTGTCAAAGGGTGCAGCACCTTCAGTACAGAATTTAAGGAAAAATAAGCATTGGAAATAAGATCTGAAAAGGTCTCAAGTATACTTTGGGTGCTCTATAAACCAGCACTGAAATATAATGATCTCAAAAACTCAGAAGAAATTATGAATTGAAAGCAGCCTGATGTACAGACTGCCCCAGACTGCCAAAATTCTCAGACAGGTTTCAACGACAGAAGTCAGTGAGATACAACAGCTTAAAATTCCGCAAAATGGGTAAAATGTTCCCTCTGGGAAACCAGGGCAATACTTGTGGCAGGGCAAGCACCCAGATGCCCATGTGCATGTTTCCTGCCTACTCTCACAAGTGCTTAGTAATTATTAATAAAAAATTACCAAAATCAGCTTATAAAACATTCTAAATCAAAACACAATACTATTGCATACCCTCCAAAAAACTTTAAAAATGACATTTACAATAGAATAAAAACTTTTAAGGTTCCTAGGAATACATACTATATGTATTTAGTAATATATTGTAATACATGTGTATAGTAATATATTTTTTATTATACAGTTAACCCTTGAACAACACAGGCTTGAACTGCATGGGTCCATCTATACGTAGATTTTTTTCAATTAATATGTTGGGAATTTTTTTGGAAATGTGCAACAATTTGAATAAACATTTTCTTTTCTCTAGCTTACTTTATAGTAAAAACACAGTATATAATACATAGCATACCAACTGTGTGTTAATCAACTGTTTATGTTATCTGTAAGATTTCTGATTAATAGGCAATTAATAGTTAAGTTTTCAGGGAGTCAAATGTTATACCTGGATTTTCAAGTGCCCAGGGATGGTCGGCGCTCCTAATCCCTGTTTTCATGAGTCAACTGTATATAGTTTTATAAAGAAAATTATAAAACTCTTTTGGGACACTGAAAAGGATATAAATAATTAGAGGAATCTGTTCATGCACTTAAATAATGCTATTTTCCAGACACGATTCTAAGCACTTTATACATATTATATGCAACATATTTAATAATTTAATCCTCTCAATTACCCTGTAAGGTGGGTACTATTATGGTCCCTATTTACAAATAAGGAAATTGGGGCACACCAAGGTTAAATACATTCTCCAGGGTCATGTGGCCAATGAGGAGTGTAGTCAAGATCTGAAGTCAGGAAGTCAGGTATCACACTTTTAAAGACTCTGCATGTTGCCTTTCAGGGCAGTAGACTTCACATGGTAAACATGTCAGTTCTCCCCCAAACTGTTCTACACATTCAGAGTAGTCCTAATAAAACCTCCAAGAGGATCTGTTAGGGAATTCATGCTGTTTCTAAGATTTATACAGAAGGGCAAACAGCCAATACACCAAGACATGAGTGAAGAAGTAGGTGGAATAACATGTCCTCTCAAACATCATGATTCACTACAAAGCTGTGACAATTCAGATAGTACAGGGTTGGGCCAGGGACTGACAAAAAAACCAATGGAATAGAATAGACAGCACAGAAACAGACACGGAATGAATGGCCACTTGATGTATGACCAAGGCAATATTCTAGACAGTGTGGAAAAGACAGACACTACAACACATAGTGCCTGGACAACCAAATATCAGTGTAGACAAAAATGAAAATAGATCCCTATTTTACAATACTCATAAAAGTCAGTTTCAGATGAATAAATACAGTTAAATTAGATGTGAAATTTAAAACTATAAAGAATATAGGAGAGTATCTTTACGAACCTGGGATAAGGAAGAATTTCTTAAATACGATACAAAAGTATGGACCATAAAGGAAAAGACTGATAAATCCAACAATATCAAATTAAGAGTTTGTGTGCATCCAAATGCATCAGAAGCAGAATGGAAAGACAAGTCACAAAGTGGAGGAAGATATTTGCAACACACACAATCAACAAAAGGTTTATACCAGTATATATTAAGGAGTCCTACAAATCAGTAACAAATCAGTTAAGAAAAAGACAGTCCATAGAAAAATGGGTAAAGAATTTTAAGCACTTAAGAAAAAAGAGTATCCAAATGGCCAATAAGCCTTGTTACTAATCTGGGAAAAGCAAATTAAAACCTGTCAGTTCTCCCCCAAACTGGTCTACACATTCAGAGTAGTCCTAATAAAAACTCCAAAGGATCTGTTAGGGAACTTGTGCTGTTTCTAAGATTTATAAAGAAGGACAAACAGCCAATACACCAAGACATGAGCGAGGAAGTAGGTGGAAAAACGTGCCCTTTCAAAACATCATGATTCACTGATGTTTGAAGACATCGCTTCCTATTTGCCAGATTGGCAAAAATTTAAGTCTAACAATACCAAGTTTTGGTGACAATGTGGAGCAATAAGAACTCTCATTTGCTGTTAGAGGGAGTGAGTACAAACTGGAATAAGAACTTTGTATAACAATTTGGAATTACAGTGCAAAGTTAAAAAAATACAAACACCCTACAACCCAACAATCCACCTCCCACATGCACCATGGGATAACTTTTGCACAACTGTACTTGACAGCCTTTTTCATCAGAGCCAGAAGATGGAAATAGTTCAAAAGTCCACCACCAGTGACATGGATAAATGCATCCTGGTAGGACATGGGAATACTTAACAATGAAAATGAGCCAACCACTAAAGGTATCAACAGTGCTAAGTATTGCAAACATATTGCTAATAAAAACAAGTAAAAAGTAACACATACCAAACACTTGCAAAACAAATGATATCATTTAAGGAGACCAACAGAGCTGTCAATTCCCTGTGGAGAGAGAGGGAGGTGGTTTTAAAGGAGAGAAGGTTCTAAGGCAATGTTTTATGTCTTAACCTGGATGGGGTTACATGTGTCTATTGGTTAATGATTCTTTAAACCATACATATTTCCAGCACTCTTCTGCATTTACGGTATATTTCATAATTTCTGATTATCCTCTTAGCAAAGGACAATTCATCTTCTTTAGTAGGAAAGAGGCCTGCCTTTTAAAAAGAAAAACTCGTCACAATCAGACTTTCAAATTTAAAATCTAAAGATCTATTGCAGAAGATAATCCATTAAAAACAGCAATAATGTTCTATTATAAGGAACCCCAAATAAAAGCAGCAGCTCACCAAAGTCTGATTTTACTACCATTTTTATAACAGGTAAAAGACTAAGTGTGATAATTAACATGGAAGCTGAATTGTATTATACACTTTAGGAATTACCATAAAAATAATTAGAAAAGAGGTGAGAAATGCAAAGCAGAGCAAAAACCTGATGATGTTCTAGCCACATTTTAAAGGCAAGCTATAAAATTTAAATACAGCAACACAATACTTTTAATTTAACAATTCCATTATATTTCTTCCTTTTTTGCCTAAAGAATTAAATTATTTCCCTCCGTGTCTAAATTCAAACTCTGACAGCAAATAGATTCTGCTCAGTGGATATTCTGAAAATGGTTCTGCATTTGTTTTTACTAGGAGGTCACTTAAATCTTACCCACTTGTTTAGCTTCAAGGATTGAAACAAAATGTTTGCTGGCAAAACAAACACTGGTTTTAAAATTCTCCACTTGGGCTGCTGGATAAAATACTTGTTTACTGAAACAAATGTTTTATTTGGAAAATGCCTGCCAGGGTGGACAGTTTCCAAAAAATACATCCCAGTGTGTTAGGATGATGTCTTGCCCTTGATAGAAGCTGGCATTTTAGGGTAACTTCACAAAGTTTACTTTCAGAGAATAGAACAACAATCGGAAAACCATTCTGTTAAAAAGAATCAGTCCCCAAGGCCTAAAATGTCTTACTGGGTCATTAAATAGGCCAATTCAATCCCCTCAAAGCTAATCTCTTTATATAATCAAGCGAGTTTTACAAATGGCATTTTAATAATAATAATTATTTTAGAGCAAGCCTTTCACCTTAGATTTATTTTATGCCTTTTGGCTTTCCTATATGTGGTGGCATGAAGAACCACTTATATCTCTTAATAAGATAGGCTAGAACCCTGAAATGCCACTATTAACCACAAAATAGGAGTGCACATAAGGCAAATCTAACTTGAAACCCATCTAAGACTTACTTTAAGTACTGAAAGGTAACATCCTAAAAGATAGTTTTGGGACCCTGAGGTTACTTTCATAGGGAGGCCCCAGTAAACACATTATATTTGACCAAATAAGATTGACCCTGATAAAGCTTAAGAATTTTCATCAGTAGTTTCCTGATAATGTTGAGCACTAAGAAATAAAATGGATCATTGTTATAGTCCATAAAAATGGTCTTCCAACTTTTTAAAAGTACAGTTGACTCTCGAACAACACAGTTTGAACTGTGCAGGTCCACTTATACATGGTTTTTTTTTTCAATACATATACTGGAAAGTTTTTTGGAGATCTGCAACAATTTGAAAAAATTTTTCTTTTTTCTAGCTTACTTTATTGTAAACACTAGAGTATATAATACATATAAAAATGTATGTTAAGGAACTGTCATTGGCAAGTCTTCCTGTCACTAGTATGCTATTAGTAGCTAAGTTTCTGGTGGTGAGTCAAAAGTTCTCCATGGATTTTTGGATCTTTGACTGTACAGAGGGTTAGCACCTCTATCCCCACATTGTTCAAGGTCAATTGTACATCCCCATCTTTAAAAAATGTTTTTTACATATCCAAGCATATGCATAGTTTTATTTATAAACTATATACTATCATTTAACATTATAAAGCATACACAAAAATGGACAATGCAAAGGACTTAACAGACGTTTCTCTAAAGAGGACAGACAACTGACCAACAAACACATGAAAAAATGTTCAGCATCAGTGGTCATTGGGAAAATCAAAATCAAAATCACAAGATAGCACTTTATATCCACCAGGATGGCTATAATCAAAACAATGAAAAATAACACAAGCTGGCAAAGATGTGGAGAGACTGGAACCCTCATACACTGTTGGTGGGAATGCACACTCGTGCAACCACTGTGGAAAACAGCTTGGCAGTTCCTCCAAATGTTAAACTTGGACTTAACGCATGACCCAGCAATTCTACTCTTAGGTATAATCCCAAAAGAACTGAAAACGGGGATTTAAACTTATATTATTACACCCATGTTCATGGTAGCATTATTCAAAATAGCCCAAGTGTGAAACAACTCAATATCTAACGGAGGAATGGATTGAAATAAAATGGTATACATAGAAATGGAATATTATTCAGCCATCAAAAAGAATGAGGTACTGACACATGCTACAACATGGATGAACTTAGAAAACATGATGCTAAATGAAATAAGCCAGGTCCAAAAGGACAAACAGCAGTGTCCCCTTATCCATGGAGGATCCATTCCCAGACCCTCAGTAGACACCTGAAACTGTGGATAGTACTGAGCCCTGTGTATACTATGTTTTTTTCTTATACATACATAGCTTTGAAAATTTTTAATTTGTATATTAGGTACAGTAAGAGATTAATGATAATAATAACATAGAGCAATTATAACAATGTATTGTAATAAAATTGTATGAATGTGGTCTCTCTCCAAATATTTCAGTATACTGTACTCCCTCTTCTTGTGATGATGTGAGATGATAAAATGCCCGTGTGACGAGATGAAGTGGGGTGAGTGACGCAGACACTGTGATGTAGCATTAGGCTACTGCTGACCTTCTGATGATATGTTAGAAGGAGGATCATCTGCTTCTGGACTGTGGTTGACCACGGGTAACTGAACCCACAGAAAGCAAAACCAAGGATAAGGGGACTTCTATGTATTGTATGGTTTCATCTATACCAAATATCTAGAATGGGCATCAAAGACAGGAGGCAAATTGGAAGATAAATATGAACAAGGAGAGTTATGGGTACAGGGTTTCTGTTTGGGTGGTGAAAAATGTTGGAAACAGTCAGTGGTGATTAACACCACTGAATTGTACACTGAAAAATCATTATAATAGCAAATGTATCTACTTCACCACAATTTTAACAAAGTGGGGGAAAAAGGACATGCTATAAATACAATAGCAGTTCTAACCACATGCTGTGGGTTATCCGGCATGCTATAGGGCAAGGGTAGGGTGAAGGGAGGGCTTCCAAAGCCAAACCAAGATGTAGTGAATGGGATTGGGGTAGAGGGGATACTGGGGAGGTAACAGGGTCTGAGTTTTGGTAATGCCTACAAGTTAAAAAGAATTTTATTTTTAATTTCAAAGGAAGGAGGACCCCTTTCTGTAACTTTTGCAGAACTAAACAGTGATCATCATGACTTCTCATGCCATAGACCGGGATATCTGAACACTGCACGAACACCAGGAAAACCCTCCTCACATCTACTACAAGGTATTCATTAGAATGCTCGCTCACACACTGCAAGGGCCGAGGTACTACTGCCTTGCAAAACAGACTCTGTGCTTTTTCACTCATTTTATGACCTTAGGTCAGACCCAAGTCCAGCAAAAATACTCCTTTTCAAAGCTGTTCTCAAAGTCATTTTCATCACTTCTGCCCCTTTAGGCTCAAGAGCATCAATCAGGGGGAAAAGTGACAGGAAATAATAAAAAGATTAACAGCTCAACATCAAGAAGCACCTAGACTGCCCAAGCTGAAAGTGTCAAATATGAGGCTGGCTAAGGACCAAGGTAATCAGAGGGAAAGCACACATGAGTTTGAGGGCCAGTCTGACATTTCAGGAGGCAGAGGCCTTGTTCAATACAGAAATGACAAAGCAAAGGGGCACAGTTCTAGACAATACACTGCTGCACTAGTACACAGTTCAGACATTTCCTACTTTATCATTACAGAGTTTCACCGCCAAAGAGGCTCATATAGACTGATGGGTTGTTTTTCTAGCAAAATCTAAGAATTCAGCTCTAAAAGAAAAGTCAACCTTGACATATGCTGGACTCCCAAGCCCATCTGAACCAGTGTTTTTGATAGCTTGGTGATGCAGCAATGAGTTAGCTGCCGTTTCTCCTTTGGCAAGTCAGTTGAAGCTCATGACCGCACTTGCATGGGGAAGAACAAACAACTAAAACTGCAAAATGAAATAGTTGATGCACACCCTTCAAAGAGCTCAAGTGACTGCCTTCTTTTAGAGAGAGCTCTCATCTGAAATACTGTATTTCTATAGCATTAGAGCACAAAGTATTCAAAAATCTATGGAAAGTCTGTATCTAAACAGAATTCAGTAAATTATGTTGTGTGTGTATGTGTGTGCAGAGTTGTGAGCGTGCAGTTATTCCTACAAAACACACTAACTTCTGAGTTTTTGGTGAAACTCTAAATTGCCTATGCCTCGTTATTGCTACTATTGGAAAACCTTCCAGTGCTAATTAAGTCCTATGGTGAAATTTAGGCTTTGCAAAGATGAGTTCTCCAAACCCAGAAAAATAAATAAGTAAATACATTTTATAAACTTATTATATGTTATATTTATATATTATATGTATATATATGTGTGTGTGTGTGTATATATATATATATATATATAAATGAATATTGTTTTGAAGTATTCAGTTTCAGTTCTAACACTGCTATGATTTCAAAACTCCTTTCTCAAGGCCCTCTAACATGTTATATTAAAAAAAGTTGCCAAACTGGTTTTAACACATCTTAGGACTGATAAGCAAAAGTTTACTAAAGCAGTTTTGAATAAGATAAACACAGAATGCTTCTATAAGTTTTCTCAAATTCAACAGCACTTTTTGGATGAAGGGCTATTAAATAAGCCATAAACTTCCAAAGCCACGAGAGATAAGTGAAGGCATTTCTCTTTTTGTAAAATCCACAACTTCTTGGGAACTGTCTTTGACATGCTGTTGGAATGAATAGCTTCAAACCTGTTTTGTGGGTATTATAAAGGACTGAGTGCAAACAGTAAGGGGTTGTGAAAACACATTTTCTAATGTAAAAAAAAAGTCAACTGTTAATATTGTGTTGACTAACAACTCCAATAAACAATAATGTTTCCAATCTTTCTTGTGAATCTTAGTTAACTATTTAATCTTAAAAATTTTTTTCATTTAACAATGTGACCGTGTCCATGATAATAAATTCAGAGGTTCTTGCTCATTTGCATATTTTTGGTTGTTAAGACTTGTAATTTCATAAATAACGATACCATCTATTTCCGTAGAAAAAGTAGGATAGCCACACCAAGTATTACCTTCCCCAAAAGGAGCATTAGGAGTTTATTTCCACAGAAGTTACAAAAACAAACTTTGGCAACTTTAGGAGATTGTGGAAATTAAATTCTATAAATTCACATTGAACTGAGTGCCTTCTCTCATTCTACACATACAGAGTCAAGAAAATTTTAAAATCTGTATCAAGATGCTAGCACTATTTCTGGCTCGTTAAAGAAATCTCAAGTACAAAAATTCATTTTTCCTCTGTACTGATTAACTTCACAATCAGTTGCTCTCAAAGACTGTACTCAGGTAAGCCCATCCTACAAGAAGAACCTTCTCTTAGGAAAGAATATGAATGCTCTAGGTTTGTATTTAATACTGTTCTCTCTCATTCAAGTTTTTTGTGGTTGCATGGGCTTCATTTTCTGGCATTTTAGAATACTCCCTTAGATTCTAAATGAATTAAGAAACATAGATTCTATTGCATAACAACGTCAATGTACTTAACACTAGTTAACACTACTGTACACATTTAAAAATGGTGAAGATGGTAAATTCTATGTGATATGTATTTTTCCACAATTAAAAAAAAATAACCTAGAGTCTATCATCTTTTACTGTTCCTCAGTGAGGGTAAAAAAGGCTTAACAACAAAAAAACCCACTCTTGGCTTCAACAGTTGGAGACTTAGAAAAATTGATCATTTAAATTCTGTAGGGGGGAGGGGGCGGAGGATGCTGCCCTACAACCTCCACCATCAATTTTCATCACTTCTTTCTGCCTGCTAGTCCACCGGACATGTAATAATATGGACATGTGAATCTGTCTTACAAATGTTTGCAGCTGCTTAACAGGACAGACACTTGTTTTTCTGACAATAAAGACATAGAGACATGGATAGACAGGTATTCCTTTGAAAAAGGTGTTAACAGTCATCACCTTCTACAAATCCAATCCCAAATGTCAGACTACCCATTTCTCTCTAAACTAGACAACTTGTGTTTAGAGCCTACAGCTTGCCTTGCCTTAGCTCTGCTGCCTTGAAAAGGACCAAAGATTCTCCTCTTGAGAACAATGCCAAACACCTCACCCTGGGTCTGCCCAGGGCCTGGGGTACTGCATCCTCAACATGCTTTGGAGGACAGAGGGTGAGTCACTAAGCCCCACATGTAAGTGTTTCAACCCAAACCTCCTTCCTACCTCTCAGGGCAGAGGACTTCTGACATATCCCTCCAATTCCAAACCAGTGCTAAATTTGGAAAGCAGCAGGTCATCTGGGCAAAAACAACGTTAAGCACTGCTTATCAATGACTGTCCATCAGATACAAAAACAAAAGAACAGGTTGAAAACAACACACGTAAAGCAAGAATTTTTGCTCTCCTGAGGGGAGACGGGAGGCTCAGGGGGAGGTCTCAGACTGTAGAATAAACTGGCTAAGGTGTTGTAGGTTCCCCAAAAGGATCCATATCAGTGTGGCCTGTAAATCTTATTAAAATGGTGGACTGACAGCCCAGAGATTCTGATTCAGTGCCTATGGGGTGGGAATCCCTCTACCTGAGTTAAAGCACTTGGGTTACAACAGTGCTGATTCAGTAGATCAGCTCTAACTAAAACCCCAGTGATGATTACCTTACATGCTTTGTGAGGAAGGAGGAGAATTTTGAAATATGTCTATATCATCAGATCTCATCTCATCAGATTATATATATATATATATATGTAAATTCTAATTGTGAATGTTCCCCAAACTGGTTCTCTGCCAAGTTCAAATTTAGGAATTCATTCCACACCTCTGACCAATAATCACTTACTTCTGTGCAGATGACTCACATCTCTGCTCTCAGCTAAGGCTCATCCATTTTCCCTGAATCACCTGAACCAGCTGCCAATCACAGTTTCAAATTCCAGTTCCCAAATTAACCCTCCATTTACCTTGAACACTAGCTTCCTATTTTAATTTCTGTTGGCAGTACCACTGCTCAAGGCACCTATTAAATCCCTGGGTCATCTTGGACTCTTCAAGTCCACTGCACTCCATATCCAAACACTATAAAATATTGCCAATTTTCCTTTTATAACAACTCACAAAGCACTGCCTTCCAACTGATCCCATTGGCACTACTCTCATCCAGGTCCCCTGGGAGCCCCCAAATAGCCATGCATGGTCCCCAAACTCTCACTCCAATCTAACTCCAAGATTAACCTTCCCCAAATCCAAATTTGACCATGCATTTCCCTTGCTCAAAATGCTGTCATAATTCCCCATTACCTGCCAGATAAAGTCCTAACACCAAACTTGACCAGGCATTCATGGTCCTTAATTGGTCTGTCCCTAACGTATCACTTAAATTTCATACTTGATCCATCTCCTGTAGCAAAGTTGATGTATTCAAATTTCCCAAATGTGCTCACAACTTCCTGCCTCTTAACCAATTTCTACCACTAGACATGCCCTTCTCTCTCTGGCCATAAAATCAGGTCCATCATCCTTTAAGTCCTAAGTTCAAGTCTACCAACTCCCTGTGTAGTGCTTCCTGATGGCTGCCACCTGACAGCTACCATCCCAGAACACACCCAGCACCCTGCAACATCCAAGCCTCTCTTAAGTAAGGGTGTGCCCTCTCCCTCTTACCTTCCTTCACACACTCTGCTCTCTGCCCTCCTTGAAGTTGAGGGGGGGCACTTTGTGACCTGTGTCACTGACAGTAAACCATACACTGTCTGGCATCATCTCCCTAAAGAGAGCAAACCTTCATTCTTACACAGAAGCAATACAGGTTCATTGTTAACATTTTAGAAAATAAATAGAAGAAAAAGTTTTTTTAGTCTCTCTTTATTTCAGTTCCCAACTCAGTGTAACTCTCATCTATGAATCCATCATCTCTGCTTAGGCATATTTGCACATATTTTTTTCCTGGTGTTTTTATTTAACTCCTAAACAGTTAAATTTCTCACATCTGTCATTTAGTTGTAGGTCCCAACTAACTCAATGCAGATTCGACCCTTTTAGAAACATGAATATGCTTCTCTGTAATCTCCACAGTTTCACACAGTCCTATACATAAAGCAGGTGGCTAAAATGTTTAAGGTGTTATGTTTATTGGAGACATTTTGGGGGTGGCAGTGAGTAAATGGTTACAAATGCATCATCCAAAAGGGTCTATATGAAAACCTACCACACAGAAAAGTTCTTGAAAAGTGCCCCCCAAAAATTATGTAACAAATGTTTTAGATATACAAGAACACATCACAGTAATAAGGACCCTATTATTCCTTTCTTATGTGATATTCACTCAATTCAGTTTGCCTTGAAAGTCTAATTTATAACTAAAATAAAGATCATCCTCTACACAAATGTTTCACGAATTCAGATGAAATGTGAGGGTTGGAAGGAGAAAGGACAGGAGGAAAAAGGCTGTCAGTTCATTGTTTTGCTTAAATTGTCAATTTCTATAGCAACAATTCTGGTTTGAAGCAAGATTTTAAAGTCTGTCTCACACAGAAGGATATCATGTTCCTAAGATCATGAAAGTATTCATTTTTTTCAATTTCCAGAAAACTTTTGTATAACTGCCATTTTCATTCAGAATACAAGAGTATTCAACGTATGGAATTTGTCAGCTTTCAGCTATAATCATTCTACAGTTTAGGCAATCACCATAAGCAAAAATAAAGCCTTTTGCCAATTAAACTGAAAATTCTCTATCCAGAAAGTAATGTAGAAGTCCAGTCTACCACCCCTCAAAAGACCAAATGTCATTATTATTTCCATTTACTAATGAGGCAGCTCAGGGAAGTCTTAAAAAAAAAAAGTAAACTGAGGGTGATTAGACGGCCGCAAGTTTTCACAACAAAACAACCTTCTTTTATATATTTAGAGTATGATTCCATTTACAAAAATCCAACTTGCCAGTTTTTGCTTCCTATGAATATACACTCTTTAATGCAAAGTACATCTCAATTTGGATTTTTTAAATCTAGGGTTGCCTTGGAAACAGAAATCTACATGAATTCCTAAGTCAGCTTTTCAGATAACTCTACAGATCTCTTTAGAGGATAACATACCCCTTTTTGCTTCAGAATAAAACTTCAGCAGTTGCACATTTCTTCAGAGTCTGGGGCTGCATGGCTCTTTTGGGCCTTGCTCCCAAAGCTGCTGTCCTTCACGCTGTAGCTAAGGTCCACTGGACAAAACCAGCAGAAGGAAAAATGGGACAGAACTCAGGAAGGGTGCTCAGGAAGAGTTTTATGCTGTAAACTCAGCAACGCTAAGCTTTCTCTTTGCAGTCTGGCATTTTTTTATTATTTTTTTTCTTGACTCTACTTGTGTCACCAGCGTTCAAACCAAAAGCCTATCACTTTTAACTCTGGATTGCTGCCTCTCCTCACCACATGCTCCGGGGTGTGCGGTGCCACTGCATCCAGGAGGGCGCTAGCTGGGCTGCTCCTCACTTCTGCTTTGAGGAGGCCTGGGTTTTTATTTATTTTTTTCATTCTTTTAATAAAGGCCTTTTCATGTTTGTTTCTCAAGCCTTCCCAAATACAAAACTGTCACTGTCCCCTGCTCCTTCCAACTCTTAAGGTATCAACTTCAAATCTTTTTATTAACTAAGTCAGCGTCTGTTAAGAACGCTGATAAATTTATGGCAGCCTGGGCCTGCGTTTGGGAGACAAATTCTAATGCAAAAACGTTTATGTTCCCTTAAACCGCACAACACAAACACAAAACGGGGCAAAAATACCACCTCCTCCCAAGCTTTCCTTTCGCGATTTGGTTCAGTAATAGGAAAAGTTAATCCACCCCGTAGAGTAACTGCAGCCTCCTCCTGGTCAGGCTCACCTAGAACACTCACTGCATCACTGCAGCCAAGCCAAACTCGGTTACTGAGGCAACGGAGTTTTTCTTCCCAAAGGGTCACAGGGAAACACATCCCCCGGGATCCCTGGTAACCGTCCACCGATAACGCTGGGGAACCACAACAGCAAGACTCGCTTTCCAAGGCTGGCGCGGGCGCCTCGCGGGCAAAGGGGTGGTGGTGGTGGTGGTGGTGGTGGTGTCTGTGTGGGGGGTGCGCAGCGTCCAGTTACATTCTTGACCCACTTTCGCATCCCCTCCTCTACCTCCCCCTCCCTCCCCCGGGCCGGCCGCGAGGGCAGCGGCGCGTCGAACTGCCCCGCGCGCTCGCCCAGGCTCCCCTCCCCCACCCGGCGTCCCCGGCGTGGCCCCTCCCACGTCACATGGGCTCGCGAGCACCTGTTGGCAGCCTCAGCCCCTGGTGGAGCCCCTCCCGCCGCCGCCGCGGCGAAGCCCCCTGCGGGACGGGGTGGGAGCCCTGGCCGGTCCACGCGCGGCACAGCACGCCGAGCTCGGGAGCACGGAGGCCGGTGGGCGTCGCCTGCCCGGAGGCTTAGCTTTGCAAAGTGCCAAAGTGCCACGGCCGCTCGGCGACTGGGTGGAGGGGCTCCTACCCGCCTCGCCCGGTCCCCTCGGCGGCGCGGGGAGGTGAGGTGCGCCCGCCCCCAGCCCGACAACGCTGGCAACCTGGGCTCCTCACGGGCACCGGGAGGGGATGCTGCCGAGTCCTGGCCGCGGCTAAAGGGGCGCCGGCAGGTAGCGGGTGGTGACGGGTGGGTATGTGTTCCGAGCCGCCGAGGGCAGGAAGGGGGCGGGAAGCCGCCGTCTCAGCTGCAACTTCTGCGCGAGCAAAGCAACTTTGCCTGCGCCGCGCCCCTCCCCCGCCCCGGGCAGGCCGGGGGCTGCGCTGCGCCTGGGGGCCCGGCGCCGGGTCCCGCGGGCCACAGACCGGCGTGCGGGCGGGGCTGCAGAGGAGGCCCGGCGCCCGGGGGCAGGACTGGGGGTGCGCATGCACGCGCCGGGGGGCTAGGAGACGACGCGCGGCCCCCACCCGGAGTCCCCACCGGGCGGGCACGCCCCGCGCCTGCTGCCCGGCTCTGCGCGAGGAAGGGGACGGAGGACGGCCGCGGAGCCATGGAAACTGTGCCGAGCGGATAAATAAGCCGAGGGCGGCGCGAGGCCGTCCCAGGCCGCCCGCATCGCGGTGGCTGAGCTCCAGCAGGTTTCCTCCCGGCCCGTGGATACCTGCCCCGCTCAGGGGAGAGGGGTGCGAGGTGCGGGGCAGAGGCGAGGGCGAAGGTGACCCGGCCTCCCGGGGTCATCGGCTGTTTGTTCCGGGCCCGAAGGACGGCGCGAGGCCCTGGCGGGTCCGACTAGCCCGTGGAGCCACGATAAAGCCCCAGATTCGCGTCCCGAAAGACGGGCTCGTCCGGTTCAGACCTTCGAAAGCGTCGGAGGGGCTAAACTTAGGCGTGCGGGGGAAGATGGGGAGCCTAGGTCAGCTGGGGTGGTACACGCTGTTCCTGAAGTCTTGCCCACACCCCTCAGGAGGCGGCTTGGCCAGATGGGGAGGATGGAGACGATGGACAGGCCGGGCCGGTGCGCTCCTGCACGGGGAGCCGGAGCAGCCCGCCGCGCCCCGCTGCTTTCCCTGGAAGCCTCCCCGCAACGCTCACAGATTTCATGTGACTCACTGTAGAGTGACTGATGTTTTATGCCCAAGCCTATTGATTGTCAAGTGCTAGGGATTTTACTAGTGGTGTTACACAGTTGAGTCACTTCTGGGTGTGGGACTCTTCAGAGGCAAAGAGGTTACTTTAAGGGAAAGTAAACTACCTGGGTGGAGAAGCCTGTCCACGGCTGAATAATTTAATTACATGCCATCTTAATTTAAAGAGATTTACATGCTCACTGGGGACAGCTGGACAGTTAGTTACATTCTGATGTGCATCTGGGAATTACTTTTTAACTGAACAAGGTCTTTTATGCTGAAAGTGGGTAACCAATATTTCTTTTTCTTTCGTTTTTTTTTTGTGTGTCTTTGTCTTTCCTTTTTTCTTTTAGCTTCAAAATTTTCAGTTCTTTTACTTCTTAATACTAAAAAAATAGCCTTTGCCCTCTTCCTCTGAAATAACCGTGGAAGCTCTAGGCTAGAGCATAATTTTCCAGTGTTGTTCCAGAAAACACTAGATCCTCAGTATGTCTGCAGGTGATGTTTCAAAAAAAGGTTCTGTGGTCACAGACTGCATTTCATCAATTCCAGGGGACACATATTTTCTAACTTTAACATTTCTAATATATTTGATGGCATTTTAGCATTGAGTCCTAGTTTAATTGGCAGTGTTTTTCATTGTGGTATATGAAATAAGGAAGTTTGAGAAATGCTGAGTGTTAGAACAAGTTGCTTGTTATACAGCAAAGAAATGCAATAAATAGCTTGGTAGCAATTTTCTGTGTGCTAAGATTTTGTAAATCACCAAGCAGAGGTTATATATAATAATCAAACTTTACTAAGTATGTGTCCAGTCACTGTTTTTTGTGAGCATTATTGCTTAGGACTAGTTACTATTCCTTTCAGGAAATGCTACTCTAGGAGTTGTGTCATATTTGAACATGGTTAAGGGAAATGATTACATTTTAAAATGGTACCCGAGTTTAATCAGAAATCATTAAGTGATAAACTAAATTTAGTGTCATTACAAAAAAGAGGCCATTTGAGGAACTATTCAAAGGCAAGACATTCAGCTATAGTAGAAACTGAATCAGGATCATCTTTAGGGAACTAGTTCCAGTGAATATTTAGTTCATCAGAAAATCCATGTATCTGATATCTGTCATTGCTTTTACACTACCCCCTACATTATTTTGATTGGTAGAAGTTAACAAAAATGCCTTAGACTGGCCCTAAGCTACTAACCAATTAGTCCAAAAAAATTTCCCCAAAAGGTCATTGGAAAATTTTAAAAATGGTGGTGAGTGCCTAGAATTATACTTTAAATTTTTTAAAAAAGAAAAGAAATTATTTCCCAAAAGATGAAATTTGGCATAGGAAGAAAAAAAAATGCCTATCATTCATCCCTTACCAAAAGTTAAAGGCAAGGTGGAATTTCTGTAAGTGAATAAAAAATATTCTACTTGGCATGTTTCAGATACAAATAATGACATTTAATGTTTTCTAATATGTAATATAAAAAGTGCATTTGCCTATATTGGCTCATTTCACCATACAGTAATCCCATAACGTGGATGGAGCAGTCATTCTCACCCTCTGATCACATACAGATCCATTCTTTTATGTAACAAGCATCTGTGTATCAAGTTCATACCAGGTTCTACACATGGTACTAGACTTCAGTGAAAGACGCATATGAGAAAAACCCACTCTGTAGAAATTGATGTCTGGTAGGAGAGATGGATAAATAAAATAAATCATTGTAATATGTAGCACAGTATGACTTTGGGGCTCAGAAGGGGAGTGGCTTACCCAGGGGCATTAGAGTCAAGATTTGATCTTAAAATTTCAAATACCTGCTCTCTTCTATAATATGCTCTCATCTTTGCAAATAACGTCCTGCAGACATAGTATGTGAAATTAATTAAACGTAAAATCAAACACATTGAAACTTAAAAGAGCCAGAAAGAAATACAGAGATTATGTAGCCTAACAGACTTTAAAGGCTTGGAAACTGAGGCCCAGAGAAGAAAATGGATTTGGTTCGAGGTTAGACAGCCATGTAGTGACTGAAGGAAGATTAGAATCAAGATGTCCTGATGCCCAGCTCTTTGCACTAGAGGTGCTGCCCTGTAGTGAGATGTGAGGAAAAGCCTTAGCAAAGTCTGTTCCTACTGTTGTACACTGGGTGAACCCAGCTCAGTGAAAGCCCAGAGGGACTGTTGAATCTTTGATAAAATGCCCCCATGACTAAGTACTTACTTAAAGAAACATTTCGAAGAGGAACTGTGAGGGGATTTCAGCTATGTGAGTTCCTTAAACACAGCCACTATCCTTAAAAGTTGAAGATACAGTTGATGAAAAATAAATATGGAAAATTTGAACACTGACTATATGTTAGAGAATATTAACGTATTCTTGTTACTGGTTTAAGTATTAGTGGATTCATGATTGTATTATTTTAAAAAAGGAGTTCTCATGTCTTAGACATATAAAGAAATATTTACACTGAAATTATACGGTGTCGTATTAAAATACAGCCCTTTTTTTGGTGGGGAGAAGGGAGGAAGTGAAGACTATAAATGAAATATAATGCCATGTTCTGGAACTAGTAGGTAGATATGTGAGATTTCATTATACCATTATCTCTACTTTTGTGTGTCTTCAAAAGTCCCCAAATAAAGACATTTTTTGTCAACATTAAAGAAAAATGTATTGTTTCCCACCACCGCACCCCTGCCTCCCCAGAAAAGAAAATCTGTTCATAATGTTGAAATACCTTCTGGTTGGAAATTTCAGAGAGCTATTTTCCCTGACAACTGAGTCAAGTTTAGGGAGAAGCATAATCAGTCATTTTAATTGCTGACATTTGCATAGGCTAGCACTTTATAATTTACAAACTGTATTCACATCAACACAGACCTTTCCTCACTCATGATAAGTTTAGGACTGCAGCTGAAGGCAAAGGATCTCAAATGTTCACTACAGAACAAAGCCTGAAGCCCTGTCTGAACATTACATTTTCTTAGCACTTTTAAATGGTAGTAAAAAATCTGGGGAATACTGAAGCTGGGCACATGCTCAGATGCTTCTGCCTTGCAAGATGTTTTTCCCTTTCATTTTAGGTACACAGGAGAAGATGTACTACATTTTATTTCAGCCAGCCAACATTTTTCCTATGGAATATCAGTCAGTCCCAAAGCCACATCATCATGGCATCTATAGTACTACTGAGGGCCTCTTTGTGGCTGAGAAGAGTTGGTGTGTTATTGTTTTTACTGAAGATTTATAGAGCTGGTTTATAATACTGTATTCTTAATTGTATGGGTAATATATTTAAAACACATGTGGTAGCTACAGTTCTGGTTCTACTTTGAGTGACTTAGGGTTTTTTTGCCCTTTCTATTCACATAAGATATACCTGCATCTGGAAACTATCAAAATAGTGCAAAGAGAACACAATGAATGTGGTTAATTAAAAGGATAGACACCACGGAGGTAATAAGCGAGATCTCTATCATTCCATAAATATTTTATTGGCAATACTTCTTGTTTTGTAGAGGGCTGGAAAACTGTAGCATGGGTAGATTTCCAAGCACATAGAAATGAAACTAGTTTCAAGATGGGTCTAATTTATGTGCTCAGATGTTTAGGGGAGAGTAGTTTTTTCTCACCTTGCTTAAACAACAGAAAACACTAAAGATGTGTTGAGCATCCCTTCCTGCTTTCACATCATGTTTTTGCTCTAAGTCAGTGGTTCCCAGTTGGTGGCTGCATACCCGGTCAGGGATGCCGAATTATTGCCAGGGATCAGAGACTATGTGGATCAAACACTTTCTGTAGACTGAATAGTAAAAATGCCTGGCATAGAGATGTATTCTGTCCAAATGTATGTATTTGTCAGTAAAACTACAAACTCATTTAAAATATATTCTAAGTGTATACCATCACTTTGTGCTTACATCTCTTTTAGATCAAAGTGCTAAAAGTACAACTACCATCTTATATATGGAGAGGGGCAAAAAAGGAAAACCCACTCTCCAGGTGAGAGGCTCTCTTCATTGATTTGGTAAAGCAAATTCCCTCTAGCTTTAGTCTATGTAACATGTAATAATTTTCTGTTGTTTAATTATATAGTATAATGACATTAGAGATAAAATGATGTCAGGTAGTTCAATGCATTCATCTGATTTGTTAATTTGTTTGGCTATCAGAACTGGAATTTCCAAGCATACCTTCCTTGCCACTTTTTTATATTTACCTAATATTTTCGCTGTAGTGTCCAAAGCCAAAAGGAGTTTTCACAGTCTATGCACACTATCAGACCTGAAATGCCCAGGATATAGAACTCTGCAGGAACTTAAAATTTGGTAGTACTTGTCAGAAACACAAGTACTGTTCAGAGTGCTTAGAAGGGTCCTAATACAGAATAACCTTATTTTCTAAATTTTCTATTTGCTCTTTATACATTCCCCTCAGCAGGGTGCCTTTTAAAGGAACTTTAGTCTTGGATTATCACAGCAAACAAGCAAGCAGATGGCCTTATTGCTGAGCAGGGTTCCAGGGAAAAGGATGATATATGGAGCTCCCAAATCATAATTGGAGGTAGGATTAGTTGGGAGAGTCTTGCTTATTAACAAATCCTCTTCATTTCATTTATTCTCCAATAATTATTTGCCACTTACCTAAGTCCTTACGCTGCAGCTGGCATGTTGTGCTAATCTTCACAGCCCTATGATGCAAACACTATTATTCTTCCATTATACAGATGAGGAATTTGATCCATAAAGAGGTTAAGTAATTTACCTAAGGTTGCGTGGCCAGTAAGTGACAGATTAGGATTGGAACGTAGGTCTGAGTCCAAACCCCTAACCAGCACAGACTACTCACACCTCCTCAAAGAGGAGCTTACACTCACATGGGGCCTCCTTACCAGCTCTTGGTTCCCGTGCCTTAGGTACTTGCCTGTTCTTATCTTTAGAAAGGCAAGAATTGCTATAAACTGAACCAAATAATGACAACTGTTTCCTTAGACCATCCATCATTAACCACGTCTTCCTTCATCACTCCCCAGCCAATAGCAGGTTATTAAGTGGCTTAACTGTTACCAAGATCATCCGCACATCCTATGCAGAGATGGAACTGGGCTAGTTATGACTTAACCTAAATATTCTGGCTTCTCTTAACTTTTCACTTCTAGAAGTCATCAAAAAGGGAGATTTTGAAAGACTTATTTAGGTCTTACTGCCCTAAAGAAGAGGAAAATTATTTTGGAGGCAAATGAGTGCTAGCTTTCCTGTAGAAAGGGAGATTATGTATTATTTGTCTAAGTAGAAATTAATTAAGAGGGTATTGTACCCAATCACTATTAAGTCGGTAATGACATGTGGAAGCTGAAAGATCCTACTATTGAACACATATGGCGGCTAAAAAATTGGGGCATCTGCTTGGTTACTTCACCTCCCTAGCCTGTCTTCAGTGCTTTGACCTGGAACTCACTCCCTTACCTCCTAAACCTTTTTCGGGACCCATTTTACCTCCAGTTGAGGATCTGTCTGGCCATTTTGCTCCATGTAACTCTCCCTTTGAGATGGATGGAGATGAAGCCTTTCTAACCGTCCCTACTTTAAATCCAGTAGGATTGTCTGCCAGAGAGAAACTCTTCCCCCTCTTATATTAGGAAGACAAAAACCAAATGTAGGTGGGAGGATGGGCTGACATCCTATAATATCTCACATGCACTGCATAAATCCTCACCACTCCTTTGGTGCAGAAATGAGAGGGAACCACTTCTATCTGGGAGTTGGGAGGAAGGGGTGTGTCTCCGCAAGGCCCAAAACTGGTTTCTAGGGCTGAGCAGTGAGGCAGCACTGCAAAGCGCAGGTGCTTTTGGGTGGCAGGCACTGCCTTACTCTGGGAGCAGGCTTGGGGACAGGACAGCTGAAGACCAGACCCTGCCTCTTGAAGCAGCTAACACCCCTCAGTGAGACTGAGAAGCCTGCCTGCTCTGTGGAAACAGCTGAAAATATAGCTTGAGGTTAGGCCCTGAGAACTGGCTGCCTGCCAGTGGCAAAGAGAAGCCAAGGTCTCCCATACATAAGACCAAGAATATGAACGGGGCCTTTGCACACCCAGGCCTGACCCGCCTGGCCTGCCTGCCTGGGATTCTGGCTCTCAGCCCTGCCTTGTGGAAAGAGCTTGGCTTTTTAACACTGTTTGCCTTCTTGCCTGAATAACAAAGAAAGTAAAAGGTGTGTCTGTGGCTTTCTCCCCCTAGTTGGTTGATTTGGGTTACAGTTGCAGTTCACACTGTGTCTCTAAATTTCATGTTGAAGAAAAAGCAGTATTTCAAACCACAAATCCAGCGGCCAAGAGACAGTTGCTCTTGCTGTTGTTCTTGACCAGATGAAGCAGGTTAAACTCTTGTCAGCTGAACGTTGATTTGTTAACCCAACCCACGTCCAAGGTAGCAGGCTCAGATGAGTTTCAAAATAACCCAGGCACACATGGCTGACAAGATCCCAGTGGGCAGAAGGTAATGTTATACCACCTACGACATAACTTCTGGAATAATCGTTGCTGCCCTTTGCTCCAGAATCCAGCTCCAGGGCTTTAAAGAGAGGAAAGTCCTCAAACAGTTGTAGTGTGTGTGTGTGTGTGTGTGTGTGTGTGTGTGTGTACTTTCCTTGAGGTTAGTTAAACTTCCACTCAGCTCTGGAAGCTTATACGCAGTTCCCAGCTGTTCCTTTCTTTCTTTTGCTTTAGAGGGACAGATCGCCAAACAAACTTCCTGGTGGCTGCTCAGAAGGACAAAACTCTTTGCTGAAGCACGTGCCAGCATTTGACAATGCACTGCACACAGTGGAAGCTTTTGGCAAACACCAGGACACAACTGGGCTCTGCTGCTTTAGGGACAAAGAGTGCTGCTGATTTGTGCAGCCACTGCTTTAGAACGGGGAGCAGGAAGGACCCTCATTTAAGGTGCAGGAAGTTAGGGTGTAGGCTAAATTGATTTTCCAGGCTGAGTAGTGCTGGTGAAAGTAGGGGGAAAGCCCTCATCTTGCAAGAAATCCCAGTCTCTGCTGACCTGCCTGCCTGAGGCCAGGTATCTTACCCCTCTGCACAATGACCCGGACCTCCATGCCTTCTGTCCTGGAGAGCTGCCTCTGGATGGGAACGAGCCTACTCTAATATTCATAGAGGAAACCAGGACGTGAGGAGTCACAGCCCCAGCTTCCTGGGCAGACTGCTGACTCACACTGTCATCTTCCAGGCGATTTCCTTTATTTCTCTGTACCTCAGTGTCTCAGTTAAACCAAGGATGAAAATGGAATCCCCCTGGAGGCATTGGGAACACCTAATGAATGTTTGTTTCTGTGAGATAACTGGGATTAGGAGGTCCTGTTCCCGCAAAGCTTCATTACATGGAAGATTACATCTTTATTGTCAACTTGAGGCATACGCACTGAATAAGTAGCATGGAGAGGCTTGGGGGCCATTTTTGGACTACCCACTTAATGGCGTCCCTCCTCTCCCCTCTTCTTCTTTTCCATTTGGACTTCAAGTTGTGTGGCTTGCAAGAAGTTTACTTTCTGAAGACAGGGAGGCTTTAATTGTTCTTTGCTTATTCTAGAACCTAGTATAGCTCATATATGTCTGCTACAGGCCTGACTGGGAGAGATTGATGGAGGGAGACGGTTGAGAGAGAGAGAGATGGAAGAATTTTCCAGGAAAGGGATAGGATGCTGCTAACTGCAACCGGCTCAGACACCACCCTCTGCGTTCTTTAAGGAATTTCAGCTGTCCCTTTGTACTGGATTTTCTTTTCCCCTTTCAAAGCATTGACTTCATTGTCTGACTGGGGTGAATACATCACTTCCTTTTTGGGGGTCTGTGTTTTGTCTCCCGCTGGGTCTGAAATGTCATGTAATTTGTTGGGTTTTGCTGGATTATGTTGGGGGTGGGTTTGTTTTCTGGTGTTCCCAAATCGTCAAGGGTCACCAGAACCCTCGCCACCACTATGTCCTGATTAATGATGTGATAGAAATTTGCAGCCCTCAGCATTTACCAGATCTGCATGTATCTGTAACTGCTCTTGGTTCTGTTGCCTTTAAAGGGAGTTCCCCTGCAAGGGCAGAAACCCGCCAAGCCCCACACTGCTCTTATCTGTTCTTCCTGCTGTGCGGTCAGGCTGCTCTGTTGCTTTGCTCATTATCTGGACTTCATTGAAGAGTGAATCTCCATGCCTCTCATCCAGAATATGGTGCAAGCCTCAGATCTGTTCCTTTTCTGACTTACCAACCTTCCCATGGCTCCTCATAGATGACTTTTTCTGTTCCTGGAAGCAGCATTTCTCTGCTCTCATAAGCACATTATGGTAGAAACACTTGGAATTTATTAACTCATTCTACAAGCATTATTTACTTACCACCATGTGCCAGGCACACTAGATGCTGGGTGTGAGATAGGACTTATGAGCTTGACTTCCTGTCTCTGAGAGCAGTGTATAGGCAGGGCAGGGCGCTGGCACGAAGGTGGGGATGGAGAGGGTTAGAAAGACCCAGAGATCCATTATTCTAGTGCAAAGGGGAAGATTTCTGAAGGTACCTGGGATCTCGAACTAATAATACTCATAGCATGATGTTATTGTTTCTTATAATAGGTATTTTCCTGAGCTCTAACCATGTGCCTAGCGCTGTGCTAAGCAATGCCATTTAACCATCTCTCAGCCTTTGTGCTGAGTTTATTGTCATCTGAATTTTCCATATGAGGGTGTAGAGACTGCAAGAACTAATTAATGAGTGCGGGGTTGTTAGATCATTTCAAACATAGGCAGTGAGCTATGCTGTCCAGGGAAAGAAAAGTTTGCCAGGGCCTTTGTGGACAGGGTCCTGCCTGTATCCGTGACAGCACTAGAAATAAAGTCCCCTCCACCATGTTTCCCTGAAGAGAATTTGTTTCTTGTGTTCAGGAGGACCTGGGGTGGAGTTGCTGTGTTTTGGAGCACATTGATGCCTTTAGTAGCAGGCCCCTGTAATATATTCCTACTTCAGGGCTGTCTTTGTGAGCTTTCAGATAGACTTAGGGACAATTTAGGGCCATTCTGCCAATCCCATGATGGGTGCTGCTGAGAGGGAGAAGCTCCTCCCCTTTCCTATTCATAAAGAAAAAAAAAATCTAATATATTTCAGACTATTAAGACTACTTCACAGACCTCAGATCAGCATCCCTGAAGTTGATGTGCTTGCCAAGGTCATCAGCAATGTCCTTGTTACTATATTCAAGGAGCACATCATAGTTGTCATTTGACCTCCAGCATAATTTGCTGCTGTCTGCCATCTTTTGAATGAATCTGTGCTCTTGACTTTCTGGTTCTCTTTCTCTCTCTCTGGGCACCGCTTGGTTGGTCTCATCAGTGTTGGTGCTCTCCGAAAGTAATATTCTCTTGTCCCAGGGCACTCTCATTTTTGGAAATGCCATTCATCACCAGGGCTTCAGTGATCAGCTTGCTGGGAACGGTTCCCAAGTCTCTCTCCCCAGACTGGATCTTTCTTTTAAAGGGGGAACACATGCCCAACTAGTTTGGGTGGCTCACAGTAACCTCCCGTTTCAAAAGGTCCAACACTGAACTTGTCCTCTTTACCCCGCATCCCCTTCTTGTGTCCTCTCCCTGGGAAGGGTACCCCTGGTCATCCGTTTGACTGGGCCAGGGGACCTGGCGTCGTCCTGGATTCTTCCCTTTCTCTCTCCTCACAACATCTATTCCCTCACCAAGTTCTGTTGTTTTTTCACTCTATAATTATGTGAATCTTTTACTTTTCCCCATCCCATCACTAACTCATCACTTCATGGCAGCATCTGTCATTTGCTGTCTCCCTGCAGCTGTGGGAATCTTGCTCCTGCCAGTCCTTTCTCAGCCAGGCAGCTAAAGTGAATTTTCTAAAATGCAAACCTGATGATGTGACTTCCCTACTTAAAACTACAGCAGAGCTCCCTTGGGTAGAAGGAGGCTCACAAGTCCCCTGGGAGGGTGGGGAACATAAAGGTAAAGGTGACATGGCGCTTCATCTCTCATACATGTGTGTGACAAAGACCAAAGGGGCACTCTACCAGGAGCCCTGACATGGCTGCCCCAAGACCATCCCGATTCCTGGTCTACTTCATGCATCTCCACTGTTTGTTTCTCTACCATTACTCTTGAGCTTTTTATAACAGCTCTTCCTGTTTTTATTTTCTCATGTGTATTTTGAAGCCATTTGCATGAATATTTGTCCCATATCTCCTCGGATCATCAGCTCTTGGAAGACAAAGCTGAGTGTATCATGTTTAGTCAAGTACATTGTCCACACTGGTCGCTGAATAAGCATTAACAGAGTGTGTAAGTGCAGCCTATCACACACGAGCACGTGCACTTAACAGTAGCTTCAGTTCATACAGCGCAGAGGCTGCTGCTGTCATTGCTAGGATTGTTTGGGAACCACCCATGGCTCCCCTCCCCCACCAGCCACCCCCCGCCCCTCCCCGCACCCAGTCCCTCAGGTCTCACGTGGAGCATCAGAACCTTGACTTCAGGTTGACTTCAGAGGTGCCAACCTCTGACGCAGCCCTTTCTCCTTTTTAATGCTCCTTTGCAAAGATTGCCTTATTTCCTTCCCCAGCAATCCCTAAGATGCAGAGAAGTCAGGCTTGAGGTTTCTGGAAAATCAGAATGGAAGGGCTAGAAAACAGCAGTAGAACATTGTTTGGCCAAACATTTTCAGATCTTGCTCCATTTTACTCAATGTATTAGAATAGGCTGGTGGCAAGTAACAGCTCAGTCTCCTGACTGCTGTCCTGGGCTCTGTCCCTCCTATTCAACAGAAGAGCTTAGCAGTTAATATGGGCTCTGCAGGAAGATTGGGTGCATATCTTGGTGTCACCTTTTAGTAAGTGCTTTAAGCCTCAATAGATCATCCATGAAATGGGAATGATAATGGTACCTACCTCATAGGACTGTTGTGAGGCCTAAATGAGAAAAGCCACGTAGCGCTTGACATGTGAAAAATGCTCATTGTCTTAGCAATTATTATGTCATCTCTGCCTATATTGTATTGGGGTGGGGGTAGGCAAATAGAAAAGATTCCTTATTACCCATGTCAGTTAAGGATCTACATTTCCTCAAGTTGGCATCCTAAATCAGCAACTCCCATTTAAAAAATACATATATAATATATACTTTTGTTTTCCTGAAGAAGAGAGCTTATTAGGAGCAGTTCTGAGAGTTTAGGATTCAGATGGTGTATGTGCGCCTGTAAGTGTGTGTACTATTTACTTGTTATTTTGCAGAAAGCTCCTTACTATCAGCTTTAGTTATGAGACTGTTGGTGGAGCCACTCCACTAAGATCAACTAATTGGAGACTCCTGTCTTCAGCTTTAACAGTGAGGGAAGAGGGAGAGAGAGAGAGAGAGGTCGGTTCTTTGAGATTGTGTCTGGCAAAAACTTGGGCTGGGACAGAGATTTGGTATTTGTTTCATGAGTCACGGAGAGTGAAAGGTGAGAGGATGGGGCATGTTCTCCTTAACTGTTTGGATAAGGAGAGAAAAGAGGGGATTTTTTTTTTAGGTGGGTATCAGCATCTGATGAAGGAACCACAAAATCAGCCAACAGTTCCCAAATGTTTTGAAGTTTGTCGTGTTGCTTTCTGCTCGATTAATGACTCCATGTCTGCCAATAGCTTTTTAAAAACTGCAACCAACCAAGAATATTTTATTTGAGGCTAGAACTCTATTACAATTCTCTGAGATGATGATTGAAATAATGAGATGCATGCAAATGAGGCCCAGGAATCCCTGGAGAACTTCCTCTGCCAAGTTTTGTTTCCTGTGTGGCTGAAGCTGCTCCCACGCAGCCTCACCTGTTATGTACCCCCTGATGCCTGTTCTTCTACTTCATTATTTCCCAAAGCCTTGGTGGTTTTTATCCCCCTTCTAGATCTTCCAAAGAGAAATTTTCTTTAGAAAATAAAGTAGCTATTTCATTTGGCAGTAATGGAGTCCAACTTTCTATATAACCCCAGTAACTTAAACAAGTAGCTTAAATTTCCTTTGATTCTCTTATCCCCATGCAGATAAGTTAAGACAGAAACTTCAGACAAGGTGCTGGGGAGCAAGTGGATTATTTGTGGCATAGACCCAGTAGGAGGAACTCAGATGGCTTTATTTAACTCTAATTCCAACCTTATTTTACTAAGGACATTAGAAATGGAGGGAGGAGGGCAGGGGGACCTTGCTTTTAAAGTGCTGAAATGCTCTTTCCCCCTCCTTCCCCTTTATCACTTGGCAGTGACCTTCCTTTTGCAATCCAGTGCAGCCTTGTTCTCACAGTGCCTCCTGATGTATGCTGCACATTCCATTCTGTCCAGTAAAGGCCATCAAGGCAAGGACTGATCTTCTTGAAAACCCTAATGCATTATTAGGGAGGAGTTTTTGTGTTGAAAGTTCCTTTGAATAACTTTAGTCGTATTTTTCCTAGGTTTTGCCGCCTTCTGATTTTGTAAATTCTAGGTCTGGATTCCCAGAAGTCAGATCAGAATGAATGCCCAGTGGAGAGTCATGGGTTTTAAGAGAGGAACAGAATGATCCAGGGTCAAGAATTGGGGTTAGGGTCCTCACACGTGGTGCCCAATAAATGTTTGAAGTGACTAGGGTAGGACAGTTTCCCCAAAGTCCCACCTGTGTGCTCAGAACTTGCCTCTCCTTACTGGAGGGTAGCCCTGTCGGCAGTTCCCAAAGTATGTTTTCATTTTACACCCCTTAAACAGTTTTCATTTCGTCATTTTTCTGCCCTGCACTTGATCATTTTCCTTTTACTTCCTGCCCTGCATTGCTTCTGCCCCCCCTTCATTTGTCAGACCCCAGCAGCCAAGGAGGAAGAGAGTACAGAGCCAGGAGGAAAGAGGGAAAACTGCTTTAAAAACACTGGCCTGGAGGGCTTCGAATTCATGGTCAAGGTTCTGATTCTTGCCCTTCACAGACAGGCGATATCATGCATGAGAGAGCTGCTTGCTGTGCGCAGGGAGAGAAACGGGGATACTTTTCAACATCAGTATGAGCTGAAATGTGGACTGTGTCAGAAACAAGGCCCCTGGTGTAAAACTCATCAATCAGTATTGCTTAAAGCCCCTCAGTCTGTGTGGCGTGTTAGACTAGGTCTCCCTGAAAGGTGCCTCCTTTCCAGAAACACACGACAAGCCTGTAGTTCCCAAGTATCCAAGAATGACAAAATCAAGCAAAGTGAAATTGAAACACCCAAGACAAATACAGAGCAGCAACGCCTTGACACAGGTATACATGAGTCATGAACATTTCACACCAGAATGCAATATTTTCTACGAAAGCAAAGAACCTATAATACCATCAGAACCCTCAAGGAGGCATTTTGTTACTTTTTAATGATTTCTGCTTTGTCAGCTTTCTGTTTGTTTTCCCCCGGATGAACTCGTCGTTTTCACGTGGTGTTCATTTGCTGGGTGTGAAAGAAATGCTTTATCAGGAAATCTCCTTAGTTGGGGGACTGAAATCTCACTGCCCACAGATCCATACAGACCTGAATTAGAAGAGTCATTTATACTAGCTGTGTGTTCAATTTATTTCTTGACTTCTGGGAGCCTCAGTTCACTAATTTTTGTTTTTTGGAAAAAATGGAAGGTGTGATTTATTCCCTAATTTTTGAAATAGGACCCAGTCAATGCAAGAGTCCATAAAAGAATGGTGGGCGAATGAAAGCACAGTGAGTGGCACCGGGAGATTCTTAGGTGATCTCAGCTGCCTTTCATTTGCATTTATTGAACCCGGGACTGTTGGAGGGGGGATGGGGGGGGGGTGGCCAACATATGCCACAAAGGCTTGTGAACACAACGATTTTTATTTAAGGGCTTCACAGTAATTCTAAGAAACTACAGGTGAATGAGTTGGCCAAGTAAAGTTAAATTCAGAAAACGAACACCTTCTTTGGCTCATACTAATTTTATCTAATAGACAACAAGACTCGTGGAGAAATGGACGAAAACAACAGACTCTGCCGTCCGAAGCTCTTCGTCTGTTACACTGAGCCATGTGAAATTGCCGTCTCGGGGGGACAACCACAGCAGACTGCTGGCAGTTCCATATGGTTCGACCTGGTGGTAGGAGAGAGGAGGAGATGTTTCTAGCTGAGGTTTGGGGAAGGCTAAAGAGAAGGGGTGACCGCCCGAGGCGGCAGAAAGCCATCAGGTAGCCACCCTTTGGTCTCAGGTTCCAGGTACTGGGGAGTACTGCACTGCTGCTGTGCTCCACGGCCTTCTTCTGAGCTACTGGCTCCCACTGCTTTTTGCTGTCCTCTTTTCTGGCTCTTAACTCAGCATTACGGCCCAGCCCTGGGGAGGGTCACTCCGTCCTGTGCCATTGGCCTTGGTCTTCTCTGCAGCTGCCTCAGGCTCCTCTTTCCTCTGGTCTGTCTTGGGAAAACAAAGCTCCTTGTCAGAGCTGGCCCCAGAACCCCTTCCTCTGGGTCACCCGTTTGGTATATGGAGTGCCAATTTAGGTGCGGATGACTGACAATATATGCAAAGGCGTGTGTGTGTTGTGTGTGAGGTACAGCCTGTGATCCAGCTGGGAAGCAGTTCAGGGTTCTGTCCTGGGACAGGCCCTGTGGGCCCCTATCTGAACTCTTGCTCAGAACAGATTCTATTCTCCAGGCCCCTCCTGCCCGGTGAGATACTCTGTCCTTTGCTTCCTCAGGGCCGACTAGGCTTCCCTCACCTGTTGCAACACTTGCCCCGACTGTCTTCTTCCTCCCAAGAGGGACTCTCTTGATCCTAGCCACCGCAGCTGGCGTGCCTCTCTGGGAGCCCTGCCGGGAGAGTGCCAGCCCGCGGCAGTGAGCCTCATCCGCAGGGCCACCCGCAGACCAATAGACAGAGCCACCTGCAGACAGATAGACGGGCGGGGGAGATGGGGGAGAGGCAGATTTAGGTCCATTCACCCATGGCTCAGTGACTGAACTCCTCTCGGGGCTGAGTGCTGGGCAGGTCATATGGGGAGGTGCTCAGGAGCCAGGCTGGTGGGTGCAGGGCTCAGGCTGCTGAGTGCTGGGAGATAGATCCATACAGATGAGGGGATGCATGTCTGATGGACAGACAGAAAGGTGGAGCTTCTGTGAGAAGGGCAATCTGGAGGACAGAGAAAGGAATTCATTTGCTTCATGAGGCAGATAATTGGGCCCCTTCTTTGTGCCAGGCAGTGCACCAGGAGGGCAATGATAAGCAAAACCAGTTTGGGTCCTGCCTCTCAGAGCTTAGCACCTGTTGGAGAAGACAGGCATTGCTCAAATAAGCACAATAATGAGTGAATACTTAGAAATGGTAGGAACATAGGGGGCGGGTAGGAGAGAGCTCATGACAAGCACCTGGCTGGTCAGCAAGGTAGAGGAGGGATTGGGGAAAGGAGTGACATTTAAATAGGGCTTTAAAGTGCATTTCAGATAGAGGGATGGTGCTGGCACAGGCTCAGTGGTGGAGGAGAACCTGCATGCAGGACCGAGCAGAGTGGCGCAGCCAGGAGGGAGGACAGGAATTTGCTTAGGCTTTATCCTGAGAATGATGGGAACCCAAGGTCTGGTTTTAACCCTGAGGGCAAGGTGGGTGCAGGGCTGGTGACAGGATCAATTGGAGTTTTGAAAAGGCCTCTCTGGAAGCAGAATAGAGGATTACAAAGAACAAGAGAGGAGGCAGGAAGCCAGTATTTATTTATTTATACATACATAATGGGATCCTATTGTGTGTATTGTTCTGTAACTTGCCTTTTTAAAAATAAAAAACAAACCTTATGTCATATTGATCTATCTCATTCAGCTTAATGCTGCCCACTGTTCTGTAGTAGAAATGTACAGTCTGTGTAACCATTCATAGTTTAACTATTTCTAAGTTGTTTCTCATTTTTCACTGTTACAAGCTGTGTAGGCAGGAACGTCCTTGAACATGGCTATGGCAGGGGAAATTCTGAGATAGCCCTAGGATCCCCATCCCTGCTGCACTTGCCTGTTACCCATGCCCTCTCCTGAAGTGTGGATGAGACCTGTCATAGGGTCTTCCATTGGTTTGATGGACTTGGACTATCATCCTAGATGGGCCTCAAACGTCCCTTCAGTGTGAATCTCTGCAGGGAGGGATGCTCTGGGAGGGTCTGAAGGATACAGTCATGTGACAAGGTCACATGACCCCTGGAACCTGAGAGTGGCCTCTAGTCGCAGAGTGGTCTGTCTCTCATAGCTAACAAGAGCACAGGACCTCCCTCAAATGCCTATAGGGAAATGAATTCTGCCAGCAACCTGAGGGAGCTTGGAAGCAGGTCCTTCCGAGTTGAACCTCTAGATGAAAATGCACTGGGTGTCTTGACTTCAGTGTTCTGAGATCCCGAGCAGAGGACTCAACTAAACTGTACCTGATTCTTGGCCCTCAGAAACTATCAGATAACAAAATGTTGTATTGTTTTAAGCTGTTAAATGTTTGCCAATTTATTGTGCAGCAATAGAAAACGAATATCATGACTAATTGAATACATTTTCCAATATTTCTCTAGGATAGACAGAGATGTATTTCCTAGAGTTGGAAAATGCTCATTTAAATTTTTAGTACTTTCAAAATACATTGTAGCCCATAAGGTTGCACCAACTTAGTATTTCTATTGGAGAGCAAAAGTAGCCTGGCGAATGTCATCAATAACATTGTAACATCTTCATATGGTGACAGATGGTAGCTGCCCTCATTGTAGTGGGCATTTTGTAATATACGTAATTGTCGACATGACTCACTATGTTGTCCTACACCTGAAACCAATATGATAGCGCCTATCAGTTGTACCTCCATAAAAAGCATCTGTTTTCTCATAGTCTCAGTGTTAACAGTTTTTTAAGTTTTCTCAATCTGATGGATAAAAACAGCATGCCATTTTTCTTTGAATTTTTACTTATTTCATTATTGAAGGTGAGTCTCTTTGGAGCTCTATCTATCATTAGCTACCTATCCTTGTCTACTCATATCATTTGTTTTTTACTCTATTGTTTGTCTTTTTCTTCTGTAAAAAAAAAAAAAGAGTAAAAAGGGCATGGTACATGCTAAGTGCTTGATAAATGTTAGTGATGGTTATTGATTGATGTATAGGAATTAAACATACAATTCCTCTATGAATCCTTAATTACCATTGTTGCATGTTTTATTTCAGTCTGATTTTTATGAAAAAAATATACCAGTTTTTAAATGTTGACAACAAATTCAGCCAATTAAAATACATAGATAGAGCCAATGGTGTGAATCAAACAAAACCACTAGTGTGCAACCTCTATTCTTCCTTCTTCCCCTTGTCCTTCCGTTTTGTTGTCCTTACCCATTTCTTAGAACAGTGATATTTATGCCTATCAAATGAGTAGACGAAGACTCAGATGTTTTCCTATGCATGGAAACGGTTTATGAGTAAGACTGATCTTTCCCTGGGGGATTGGAAGAACTCACATGTAAATTTATCTGCATTTGATGCTCTTTTTTGGGGGGTGGAGGGGTGTGAAATATATTTTTAGCTATTTTTTCAATTTCTTATCTGGCCTTGAGCCCGATCTGGTTCTCTACATTTTTTTAGTCAATTTTTGATATTTATAGTTCCCTAAAAATTACTCTTTTCATCTAGATTTGCATATTTATTTGTATTAACATTTAAATGAGGTTATCTAGTACATTTTGGATTTTATTGAATCTAATTATGACCCTTTCATCATTCCTAATGCAATTTCTTAGTAAAATATTATTTCATTTGTTTCTGAAAATGTTATTATACATGTGATCCAAATTTCAATATGCACAAAGTGCATATAGTAAAAAAATAAATATACAGAAGCACCCTTGGCCCCAAGCTATTAAGTTCCCCTTCCCAGAAGCAAGTCTGTAATCTGTTTCTTGTGCAGCCTCCACCACAACTGATTTTAGAACATACTCATCATCTCAAAAAGAAACCGTGTACCCATTAGCTGTCACTCCCATTTTACCCCTTCCAACCCTAGGCAACCACTAATCTACTGTCTAAATTGCACATTCTAGACATTTCACATAGAAGGTATCATAAATGTGTGGTCTTTTGTGACTGGCTTCTTTCACTGAGCATGTTTTCAAGGTTCATCCATGTTGTAACACATATAAGTACAGTTGACCCTTGAACAATGGGTTTGAACTGTGCAGTTCCACTTACACATGGATTTTTTTTTCAATAAATATATTGGACTTTTTTTGAGATTTGTAATCATTTGAAAACACATGTTTTCTGTAGCTTCCTTTATTGTACATATTATATATGCATTTATATTGTACATATAACATAAAATATGTGTCCATCTATTGTTTATATTATTGGTGGGCTTCTAGGAATACTAATAATAACAGAAAGTTATTAGTAGTTAAGTTTTTGGGGAGTCATAAATTATAAGTGGATTTTTAACTGCATGTGGGAGGAGTCAGCATCCTTAACCCTTATGTTGTTCAAAGGTCAATTTTAGTTCATTTTTTATTGACAAATAATATTCCCCTGTATTGCTATATCAAATTTTGTTTATCCATATATCAACTGATGGATATTTTGTTGTTCCCATTTTTTACTATTATGAATAATGCTACTGTGAACATTCTTATACAACTTTTGTGAGAATGTTTTCATGTCTTGAGGATAGAATGACTAGGTCATGTGGTAACTCCATGTTTAACATTTTGAAGACCAGCCAAACTGTTTTCCACAGTGGCTGCACCCTTGTACATTCCTACTACCAATGTACAAGGGTTTCAATTTCTCCACATCCTTGCCCACACTTGTAATTTTCCATTGTTTTCATCATGGCAGTCCTAGTGGGCATAAAGTGGTATGCTATTGTGACTTTGATTTGCATTTCCCTAGTGAGTAATGATGGTGAGCATTGGCTATTTGTATATTTTCTTTGGAGAAATGTATGTTCAAATCCTTTGCCCATTTTCCTTTGGGCTAATTGTCTTTTTATTCTTGGATTCCATTGCTTTCCTAGGAACAGTTACTTAACAACTGCATTAAGTTTCACAGCCACACTATCCCCAGTTATTCAGACCAGCACTGTCCAACTGAAATTCAATGCTAGTCACAAGTGCAAGCTGCATATGCAATTTAAAATTTCCTAGTAGCCACATTAAAAACAGGCAAGAAGAAACAAACAAATTCATTTTAATAGTGTTTTATCTTCTAGCAATGTGTATTATTTAACCCAACATATCCAGAGTAGTATCATTTTAACATGTACTCTATACAAAAATTGTTTACATTCTTTTTCTTATATCAAGTCTTTTAAGGGTATATTTTACACTCACAGCACTTCTCAATTAAGAACAGTCACATTTCAAGTGCTCAGTAGCCTCAGGTGACTATTGTTTACCATGTTGGGCAGCACATATTTAGATTTACCGTAAGGTTTACAATAGTGTAAAAACTATTGTTTCACTCGAAGCTATTTCTTGTATGCCACATTCTCATCTCTGTTGGCTTCATATTTTGGGATGGGAAATTGAGAAAATTCAAATCTAGTGACCTCTTTTTACTCTGAGCTGCATGAAGCCAGTCTGCAGATGTTGTTTGGGACTTGAGGAGAGTACATAGAAATAATAAAGAAAATCATAGACAAGGAAACCCGTTGTCAGTCACTTGTAATAGTATAGGTGAATGACAGCAGTGATTAGGATGGTGGTCATGGAAAAGGAAAGGAGGGGATATACTGCAAGACATTGAGGAAAAAACATGAAAGGGGCTTAATTGATGGACTGGGTGTAGAGAATTAGGGAAAGGGAAGAGTTGAGAATGGTTGAGGATCCTAGTCTGCGTGAATGGGGCTGCAATGTCAAGGAGAACTTCAGAAGAAGGGAAGGGTTGGGGAAGATGGGGGGCAGTTTGAACCCACTGAATCTGAGATGCGGCTGTGACATCAGAAAGAGCAGCAAGGTTGGAACGTGGGTGTGGTGCTCAGTGGGGAGGGTGGAGCCACACAGGAGGGCAGGGACTTGTTCGTAGAGAAATAATAGCTGGAGACAACAGCAGGTGGGTGGGGCTGCCCGGGAAGAAATGGAGACCAGCTTTTGAGCAGCTCCGAGGGAGTGAGAGGATGAAAATGAAGCAGGGAAATAGTCTGAGAAAGAAGCAGCCAAGACGTGTAGCCTAGAGTCTGAAGCAGGAAGGGAGTGATCAGTGTGAAATGCAGTAGGAAAGTCAATAACAGCATTAATAGAATAATGGCATTAGTCACCAGGTAGGTTATTACTTCTCTGCTTTACCCACTGAACTCTGGAGAATGAGAGGACCATTCTTTTGTGTGTGAGAATGTGAAGACTATTAATACATTTTTAGCAATTTGGAAAGGCAATATACATTTTGGGTCTTTGAAGATAGAATTTATTCCACATGCCAGGTCCCTGTTGTTTGGGGAGTCCATGGTTTTACCACCACCCATCAATCCAGAAGCCACTGAGTGAGTTTAGTAAATGCAGATAAAGACATCCTGCTTCTAGGCTTCCTTGGCGGTCTGGCCCTTGCCCGTATTTGCAGCCTCCCCTCTCTCCATCCCACCTGGGGCTCTACACTAGCCACACAGAAGGCCTCACAGCCAGTTGGATGTGCCACCTCTCCAGGAGCCTTTGCATGTGCTGATTTGGTCAAGCACTCTCTTGCCTGACCAAGCAGCTGGGACGATCACTTTAAAACATAAATCTGACCATGTCACATTCTGGCTTAAAACCCTTTAATAATTTCCCATAATGCATGCAGTAAATACAAACTTGTAGCCATGAGCTATAAAGCCTTGTGGGATCTGGCCTTTGCTTATCACTCTCACCTCAGTCTCTTTGCACTGCCCCCTGCCCACTAAATTCTAGCCACGCTGGTCTTTTCTGTGCCATGCTCCAAAAGCACACCACGTTGCCACTGCAGGCCATTTCCTCTGCTGGCAGAACCCACCCCTCCATCTTATCATTAAGATCTCAGCTTAACATCACTTCCTCAGGCCTCCCTGGCCATGTGTCACTCTGTCTCGATGCTCATTAGCAGTTTCTCTCTCCTGGAATATGAGTTTCTAGTGAGGGAAACTTCATGTGTTGGGTCCACTGTTCCATCTCAGCACTCAGAGCAGAGGGCACGTGATAAGCACTCAGTCTCAACTGAATGGCTGTAGGCACCAGGGTCACTTCCTTCAGGCAGTCTTCCTTGACTTCTGTTCCACCCCCGCCTGATTTAAGCTCTGTTCTGATTTGCTCACATGGAGTCTGGGCTCCTCTCAGGTCCAGCAGCTTCTACACTGGCTTGTAACTGCCTTCCTGTGGACTGCCTCACTGCCCAGGGAGCCTGTAGGCCCAGGATCCTTCACCTGGGTATTTCCTATGAGCGGCAGACCTTCTTGTCCAGCACGGACCTGTAACCAGTGTTTGTTAGATGTTGACTGAAGGACGAAGGGGGAAGTGATTGCACTCTGAGAGGCGTCCCTCTCCCTGTGACTCCAGGAAAACCTGTGGCCCTGTCAGCCATTCTTCCAAGGTGAAGGCTCCGCCCACCCCCCTGGGTCTGTTATTTCTGTGTGTGTGTGTGTGTGTGTGTGTGTGTGTGTGTGTGTGTGTGTGTGTGCATGCACGTGCACTCCAGGCAAATGCCAGTGAGTCTTCCTGGGAGAGCCCCATAGCTGCGGTGTCCCTGTGGGTATAAGCCAGAAGGCACAGCTGGCTTGGAGACCTGTCCTGTAGGGGAGAGGGGAAGGTAATGTCCAGAAACTGGCCTGATTGTTATCACTCCGCCTTTCACTGAAACTGTTTGGTGTGAAATGTAACAATACAATTGCTTAACATTCACCACTGCAAAACTGTTTTAGACAAAAGCAGTTTTCACTCAGGTTGATTTTGGTGAAGTAGTCATGAAAACTTTAAAAATCAGATACCTGGATTTGTGTATCAAACATTGCTTAAGTATTAATATCACTCAAATTGATATTGCTAGATTGCTTTTTCTAAAAAAATGCCACCCTTAGGCATTAACCCCATTGCCTTTTTATAATTGTGGTGCTGAGATTGAGGTGATGAAATCTATTACATAAAGTGGGGTGGGAGATACTTATTGCTGAGGGGAAATACAATTCAGCAGAGCCCATGGAAATAGCAAATTAAGGAAAGTAAATCCAATTTAACAAATGTCCTTTCGCCTTCCTCATCTCACTGTCCTAATATCCTCCTTTCCAAATTTCTCCAATTCTTGTCCTCTCCCCTCCTCCACCAATTCTTACCTCTAATGCTTCAAAGAAAGTTTGATTCCAGTCACACTTCCTTGTTGAAAATTAGAGCCCCAGGCATTGACTCAGAAGGCTGGCATTCAGGTGGTAAGTCCCTCTGTGACAAAAGCAAGAGAGAAACTGTTTGTGGCAGATTGGAGCTTTGAGGGAAAAAATAATGAAATAAGATAGATTTATTATTTGTCTTGTTTTGTATACAGGCAGACAACTGCCCAGAGACGAACCAGCCTCATCTTCCTGCTTCACCGACTGAGCGTCCCCTTCCCCAGATCCCAGTGGCCTGCGCTCTCGTCTGGGCTGTCCTGGACTCTGAACCTGCCGATCAGAGCACACGCCACAGCATGCTCGCGCGTTTGTTCTCCATCGCTCCTTTTGGAGCTGAACCCATGGCGCCGTGCTCCGGCTTCGTCGACAGTGTCCTCCTCCAGCCTTCCTAGACGAGGTACTTTTTCTCACTTGCCTCCTTTACTTGGACCTCTGGCCTCCAGCAAGGTTTCTGGGCTGGCCAGAGCCCATCACTTCTGGCACAGCATTTAGTAGAGATGGGCAGTTCCTTTACTTTTACTCAAGTGAGAGAAGCTGACTGACAAAATAGGTGAAGGGACAGAAGGGTACTGGAGAGTCCAACCCTATCCCATTTCTGCTAAAAGCCTGCAGGGAACCTAGGGAAGACCTGGGACCATAGCCATACCAGTTAAGCAAAGCATGCTAGTTGTAGATCACTGAAGAAGACAGGTATAAGTGCTTAGAAAAAGTGCCTCAAGACTATAGACCATGCTGATGGACAGTGACTGTAATGGGGTATGTGGTGGGGACTTGATAATGGGGGGAATGTAGTAACCACAATGTGTACTCATGTGAAACCTGAGCATAAGATTGTATATCAATGATACCTTAATAAAAAAAAGACTATATACTAAACTGATGAAAGGAGTATCCTGTACTTTCTTCTAATATAATGCATTTCACAAATATGATTTTTCAAATGGAAAAATAAAACCTAGCTGGAGAGGATAACTTCACTGGCATCTCTGACAGTCCTAACCTGGCTCTCAGCAGCCATCAACAGTGTGATAGGACCATGGGGAGGATGGTACCCTGGGCTCCGTCAGGGAGAGCTTAGAGGACGCTGTCCCATGCGCTTTCTCAGGCTGTAGGAGAAGACCGTCGGGAATGATTTTAATAGGTAATGTGAGCTTGGCCTACTGGGAAATGGGAGGGAGTGGAACAGATGTTGACTCAATGAACTTGCCAGTGAAGCAAACCAAACATCACCATGATGGAAGTTGGATTAATGTTACTATTTTATTTTTATGGTTTAGGTTAATTTGGTGTGAACTTACACTGTGGTGCAGACTTCACTCATCAGGTCCTATACTCGTCACAGTGGCAAGGCCCTGGGAATATTGTCTTCTGTATTTCACCAGAGCATGATAGAGTCTAGTTTCATAAACTGTATAGCTAATGTGTGTAAACTTCCTTAATTACTAATATCTGGCTCCATTTTAATGATTCAGTTTCCGTATCCTTTGACTTCTCTGCAGATACAATAATAAATCTCAAGTCCTATTGCTCAGTTATTTAAACACATAGAAGGGTTTCTGTGTCATCAGTCTTGATTTTTAGGATTGCAAAAGGCTTTTCACATCTCCTGTGTTTATTGTCAAGTATATTTGTAGGTGTATACTTTCCTCGCTACCATAATTCTCTTTTCAAATGTCATTATTCAGGCATAGTGGAACCATTTTCACACTGTTGGAACTGGAGGTGGAAATAACCCTTCCCTCAAGAATCACCCTTTTTATTATGGAGTCAATACAGTTACGGTGTTTATAGAAAGCATTTCTGACCTGAGGAAGGTTTAGATGCTTGTGCTAGTGAGCTGTGCCATGCAGAGTTCTCTGGGTCTCCGAACACTGCCTCTTCCTGACACAGCTGCGTCAGCTCCACCACGTGACAGATCTGGCAGCTGGAGGGACTGAAACCTGTTGAAGCAAAATGCCTTCCTCAGTCGGTGCTTATATGGCTGTGAAAACCTAGGGAAGTATTTCATTAACATCCAGAACTGAGTCCTGGGCCCAGGTCATCTATAGAAGACCTGTACTTTGGCATGAAGCACAGTATACAGACAGTGACAGTGAGATAGACAGTGAGAAAATTGTGATGTCCTGCATTTGTCTTTAGCCTTTTCTAGCTTTACTTTTCTGGGTCTTCAGACTCTCAGCACTGGCATTGACCACCCCTGGGTGCCTGGGGCTCCTCAAGAGATGGCAGTCTCCTTGTGGAGTATCTATGCTTAAAATTCCTTGTGACACTGCCTCCTGCCCCCGTCACTGAGATCTTTCTTACAGGCTCTACTCCCTAAAAAAATCCACTCCAAGCTTTACTGTCCTGTGGCAAACCAGTCTTTCAAGACAGAGATGTGGGTCAATAATGAATTTCCCTCAGAGCTATTTTTGTTTTACTAGGAGATTCCTGGTAAAAGTACCCGTGCCTTCATCTAAGTAAATAAATCTCTAATGTTGGGAATTTGAGGTATGTGGCATGACAAGTTGAGTGGATATTTTTGTCTGGAAGGGGGGTTCCTCTCCTCCTCAAGTGTAGAAACTGAACATTTTATAAACCATCCTAGTTAAGTCACTTCATGTATGTTTCCTCATTTATAAACAAATATAGATGATGGTTTTATTAGAGTTTCCTGCTCTCCCATTTTTCTGATTCCACAAAATGAATGATTTCCTGGCACCAGTAAGATTTTTCTGGACACATATGGCTCACCAGTTCTCAAAACTTACATTAAATATTTGTACACCCATGTTCTTAGCAGCATTATTCACAACACCCAAGAGTGGAAGCAACCCAAATATACATCCATGGGTAAACTGATAAACGAAAAGTGGTGCAACAATGGCATATGATTCAGCCTTAAAAAGGAAGGGAATTCTGACAAACATGGATGAAGATTGAGGGTGTTATGTGAAGTGAAATAAGCAAAGGACAAATACTGATGGTTCCACTGATATGAGGTCCCTCGAGTAGGCAAATTCACAGAGACAGAAAGTAGAATGGTGGTTTCAGGGGCTGCGGAAGGGAGAGCGGAGAGTTAAGTGTTGAAAGGGTACAGAGTTCAGGAAGATGATGAAGTTCTGGAGACTGACGGTGGTGATGGTTGCACAAAATGTCAATATTCTAGTGCCACTGAACTGTACCCTTAAAAATGGTTAAGATGGTAAATATTACATGTATTTTAACATAATAAAAATTTGCAGTGAACTCAGAGCAATTACTCAATACTTGATATAGTCAGACAATACATGAATGCCAGCACATCGTGCTTCAGACCGTAGTCTTTTTATCTTACGCTATTGGCTTACACCTGCTAAAAGCAGTTGAGCCGTGTTACTCCAAGTCTGCACTGGTGTTTGAACAGCAGCCTCGCCAGCCCTGGTGGATTTAGCAGGGCATGGATATGAGCAGTCACAGCCTTGCCTTGTGTTTAGTTTGCAGATCACCGAACAGGAAGGTGTAGTACATTTTGCAAAGTGTTACCACTCATCTAAATAGAACAAACGTGACACAATACAGGAAATTCACAGATAGTGTGACACTATCCTACATTTCTTTTTCTTGTGATTATGAAACATATATTTTTAAAAGGCAAATATATTTTGTACCCCCAAAGCTCTGTATTTAAAGTTGGAATTTCCTTTCTTATTCTTTCCTCTCCCTCTCCCCTATCCTTTCTCTTTTTTGGTTAATACTAAGTATAAAACGTATAGCATCTCATTACAGGGAAATAATTCCACTTAATTCTTTCTACCTAAATAAGAGGCTTTCCAAAATGTATCTGAGTCTCGAGCTTGGGTGTCTCTGTGTGGCTCACCCCTGGCCGTTCATGGTGCTCCCACTGAAGCTGAATGTTGAACATGGTATTAGGCTATGGAAGGCAAAAGCTAGAAATGAGACCATCTAGTCAAAACCAGCATTTTCCCTTAACTTTTTCCTTGAGTGTCAGAGTAAAACATATTTATTATAGAACTTTTTCTTTAAAAATTTTATTTTGGTAAAATATACAAAATATAAGTATATCATTTCAACCATTTTAAGTGTACAGTGCAGTGGTATAAAGTACATTCACATTGTTGTACAACCATCCCCACCATCCGTCTCCAGAACTGTTTCATCCTCCCAAACTGAAACTCTGTCCCCATTAAACACTAACTCCCCACCCCTGGCAACCCCCACACTACTCTCTGTCTCTATGAATCTGACTCCTCCAGGCACCTCATATAAGTGGAAGCATCCAGTATTTGTCCTTTTGTGGCTGGCTTATTTTATTTAGCATAAAGTCCTCAAGGTTCACCCAAGTTGTAGCCTGTGTCCAAATTTCTTTCCTTGTAAATGCTGAATCATTGTATATATATACCACATTTTGTTTATTCACTCATCTATTGATGGATATTTGGGTTGTTTCTTATTATAGATCATTTTTTTTTGGAAAAATACAGAGACATATAAAGAAAAAGGAAAAAATAAAGTTCTATCACAATCCCGTTGCTGAGAGGCAGTCATTGGTACCCTCTTGGCATATTCCCTTTTAGCAGTGGACACTGACATTTGTGGTTAACCCTTCCAGATTGTAAGGGATGATATCTACATGCATGTCTCTTTGTCTGAATTTCTGATAATGTTTCTCAGAAAGGGAATCACTGGGCCAATGGATGTAAACCTTTTAAAAGCACTTGATGGATAATGCCAAAATGCCTTCCAGAAATAACTGCAATTTTAACACAAGACAGCCGAGGAGCAGAGAGGCTTCCTTTGTGTCTTTGAGGCTGTCTTTACAATGAAAACATTCTGATAAAAACTAAATTTACACATGAATAATTTCAAATGAGTAATTTCACATATGCCTACTGTATACTACTTCACGTGGTACCACACAAATAAAATACCTGAATACTTGATTTCTTTCCCTCCATGATCAATGAGAGATTTGGGACCTTGAACATTTCTCTTCATCTAGGGATAAAATTATTACTTCTGTGTGCCAGTCTGGTTGGGATCTTGGATCTGGGAGTGGAAAGGGCTCAGGGTTTGCACTGATTAAATGAGGTGAAGGGAGGCAGAGGGAGGGTGAGAGATCTGGGTCATTACTTGGACTGCTCGCCTGGAGGCTCATTTCCTGCTGCTTGGGAGTGAGGCTGAGATGGAGCGTCTCCCCTCCACTGGCTGGTGTGACGTCTGTGCTGTGTGGGGAGAAGGCTGGGCACGAGGCCCCTCCCTGGGGAACTCTCCACTTGACGTTACAAACAAGCCCAACCACAGTCCTGGTGCTGGTGAATCTTTGTCAACAGTGGGCAGCCACTTAGTGATACTAGGCTGCTCAGACTAGCCACTTACTTTCCAGAGGCAATGTGGGTTTTGTTGACAGAGCACCTCATGTCAAATTGGACACCCAGCCCTACCATTCATTAAGTTGGTGACCTTGGGGAAATCGCTAGATTCTTTGAGCTTTGGTTTCCCCACTGGTTTCCTCAATGAGAATCAATTCAGTGAGCTGTATTAAAGGGACTCGGAAACTAGGAAAGGCCTAAACAAATATGTGGTGTTATTATTAGTCTAATGGCAATTATTTAGTGTTGCAAATGTGGTGGAGTTTATCAACTTTGAAAGTAATTGGCTCTGTCAGATTTTTATTATCATCATAAAGTATCACTTTAAAAAAATACTGCATTTTTTACTCATATTTTTGCTTGATGCATTTCATTTATTATCATTTTACAATAACACAGGCCTGTTACATATGTTATCTCATTTAATCCCTCCAGCAACACCATGCAGGATGTGCTGCCATTTTTTTAAAAGACCTTTACTCTGAAAACTATAAGACACTCATGAGAGAAATTAAAGAAGATATAAATAAATAACTAAATCGATCCCATGTCAATGGAGTGGAAGAATTAATATTGTCAAAATGGCCATCCTGCCCAAAGCAATTTAGAGAATCAATGCAATCCCTATCAAACTACCAACAGCATTTTTCAATGAACTAGAACAAATAGTTCTAAAATTCATATGGAACCACAAAAGACCCTGAACTGCCAAAGCCATCCTGAGAAAGAACAAAGCTGGGAGTATTTTGCTCCCTGACTTCGAGCTATACTACAAAATTACAGCAATCAAAACAATATAGTACTGGCACAAGAACAGACTTATAGATCAATGGAATAGAATAAACAGCCCAGATATAAACCTGCACATATATGTTCAATATACAGTAAAGGAATTATGAATACACAATGGGGAAAATACAGCCTCTTCAATAATGGGTTGAGAATACTGGACAGCCACATGCAAGACAATGAAACTGGATTACTGTGTAACCCCATACACAAAAGTAAACAAAATGGATCAAGACCTGAATGTGAGACATGAAACCATAAAACTCTTAGAAGGAAACAACATAGGCAAAATTTTCTTGAATGTAAGTATGAACAATTTTTTCCTGGACACATTTCCTAAGACAAAGGAAACAAAATAAATAATGAACAAGTGGAGCTACACCAAAGTAAAAAGCTTCTGTACAGCAAAGGACACCATCAGCAGAACAAAAAGGCATCCTACAGTGTGGGAGAATATATTTGAAAATGATTTATCTGATAAGGGATCAACACCTAAAGTATATAAAGAACTCATATAACTCAACACTAAAAAAACAAATAACCCAATTAAAAAATGGGTAGAGATGCTGAACAGACATTTTCCTAAAGAAGAAATAAAGATGGCCACCAGGCACATGAAAAGATGCTCCACACTGCTAATCATCAGGGAAATGTAAATCAAAACCACAGTGGGATATCACCTCACACCAGTTAGAATGGCCACTATCCAAGAGGCAAGAAATAACAGGTGTTGGCAAGGATGTGAAGAAATCGAACCCTCCTACACTGTTGGTGGGAATGTGAATTGGTGCAACCACTGTGGAAAGCAGTATGAAAGTTCCTCAAAAGACGAAAAATAGAAATACCATTTGACCCAGTAATTCTACTTCTAGGAATTTACCCAAAGAAAACAAAACCCCTGATTCAAAAAGATATATACACCCCTATGTTTACTGCTGCATTATTTACAATAGCCAAGATATGGAAACAACCTAAGTGCCTATCAAGAGATGAATGGATAAAGAAGATGTGGTAGATATACACAATGGAATATTATTAACCCATAAAAAAGAAAGAAATCCAGCCATTTGCAACAACATAGATGGATCTAGAGGGTATTATGCTAAGTGAAGTAAGCCAGGCAGAGAAAGACAAATACCACATGAGTTCACATATTTGTGGAATACAAAAACATACCAAAACAAAATGAACAAAATAGCAGTAGACTCATAGACACTGAGAAGTGACTGGTGGTTACAGTGGGGCAGGGGCCGGGGTGAGTGGGTGGGGGATGAGGAGGATAAAGGGGCACAAAAATTCTCAGTCATAAGTTGGTCACAGGGATGGTAGTAGCACGGAGAATATAGCCAATGATTCTATAACACTTATATTGGTAAACAGTAACTTCACTAGTGGGGGTAAGGGCTTAATAATATGGGTAACTGTTGAACCACTGTATTGTATACTTGAAACCAATGTATGTCAAGTAAAAAAAAAGTATGTACTTCTTTATCTTCTTCACCTATTGCACCCGTTCCCCAACTTCCTTCCCCTAAGGCCACCACTAGTCTGTTTTCTGTGTTTATGAGTCTGTTTTGTTTATTTGTTTTGTTTTATCTTTTAGATTCCACATATAAGTGGAATAATGTGGTATTTATCTTTCTTTGTCTGACTTATTTCACTTGCCATAATGCCCTCTAGGTCCATCCATGTTGTCATAAATGGCAAGATTTCCTTCTTTTTTCATAGCTGAGTAATATTTCATTACATATATGTATCATGTCTTTTTACCCATTTCTTTATTGATGGACACTTTGACTGTTTCCATATCTTGGCTATGTTAAATAATGCTGCAATAAAAATAGCAGTGCATATACCATTCAAATTTATTACTTCATTTTTCTCCAGAAGTGGAATTATGGGTTGTATGTATTTCTATATTTAGTTTTTTAACAAACCTCCATACTGCTTTCCACAGTGGCTGTACCAATTGACATTTCCACCAACACTGTCACAGGGTTCCCTTTTCTCTACATCTTCACCAACACTTATTTCTTGTCTTTCTGATAGTATTCATTCTGACTGGTGTAAGGTGATATTGTGGTTTTGATTTGCATTTCTCTGATGACTAGTGATGTAGGGCATTTTATGTTGGCCATCTGTATGTCTCCTTTGGAAAAACGTCTATTCAGGTCCTCTGTCTTTATTTAAATTGGATTATTTGTGGGGTTTTTTTTTTTAGTGTATGTGCCCTTTATGTATTTTGGATATTAGTCCCATATCAGATATATCATTTGCAAATATCTTCTCCCATTCAGTAGGTTGCCTTTTTGTTTCCTGATGGTTTCTTTTAATGTGCAGCTTTTTAGTTTTGATGTGGTCCCACTTGTTTATTTTTGCTTTTGTTGCCTTTGTTTAGTGAGATCTATCTAGAAAAAAATTCTAATGCCAATATTCAAGAGTTTACTGCCTGTTTTCTTCTAGGGGTTTTATGGTTTCACATCTTATGTTTAAGTCTTTAATCCATTTTGAGTTAATTTTTGTGTATGGTATATGAGAGTGATCTAGTTTCATTCTTTTGGTCATAGCTGTCCAGTTTTCCATTTATTGAAGAGACTGTCCTTTCCCCATTTGTGTTTTTGTATCCTTTGTCATATACTAATTGACCACGTAAGCATTGGCTTATTTCTGGGTACTCTATTCTGTTCCATTGATCTACATGTCTGTTTTTGTGCCAGTACCATACTATTTTGATTACTATAGCTTTGTTATATAATTTGAAATCAGGAAGTATGATATCTCCAGCTGTGTTCTTTCTCAACATCGCTTTGGCTAGGGTCTTTTGTGGTTCCATACAAATTTTAGGATTATCTGCTCTAATTCTGTGAAAAATGATGTTGGTGTTCTGATAGGCATCACACTGAATCTATAGATTGCTTTGGGTAGTAGGGCCCAGTGCTGCCACTTCTAATACAGAGGAAGGTGTACTGATTTATCATACCATGAAGTTTACTGATTTATCCCAGGTGACACAGAAGCAGAGCTGGGGCTGAAAGGCTGGTCTGCATTCAAAGCCAGTTGTATAAACCCCAAGAATCTGAACATCTTTGGGTGGGAATTTTCTGTGGGTATTTCCTGCTTTACCTTGTGTGAACTTGAGCAAGTTACTGCAAATTAAGGGCCAGGCAGGCTGGAGTTCAAGGGACACGAAGGTTCTTTCCAGGTCTAGACTCTGAAGTTGTCTGACGTAACCTCTTCAGGCAGTGTTTACTCTGTGGGTCTTGCTCTTCCCACAACTATACGTGGCCCTGCTTCCTGCTGTGTGGGAAGTGACCTGAGGACAAGCTCTGAGTTTTGAATATCTCCTGGTGCATCCCGCACCCCTCCCAGGGAAAGCTGCTTCTTACTGTAGTGCCTAAAATAATATGCTTTTACTCTGTTGTTAATTTTGAAGGCAAGACACTTATTATTTCTTAGTCATTCTGAGACAGTCTATTTAGAGCAGTTATTGCCTATTTTGCAAACACACTCTAGTGATATGTACATATTGTGGTGTTTGACCCTGTAAATAAGAGTTTATTATTAGCCTCCAATACTCAACATTGCCATATAAAAAGGTGACATTAATGTTTTACATTTTCCCTCACTGTGGTTAATGCTAACTAGTAATCTATGTTAACCATTTTCAGACTGTCTCATGGGGAGGAGGTAAAAGGGCTTCTTATGCTATTTGTGAAGTGGAAAATGGCAGACAGTCAGAGGAAAGGTAAATGGTTAAGGTTTAGTACTTTTTCCATTTTCAGATGTGTGGAACCCCTGTGGAGATGCTTGCTGGGTACAGGAGTGGGACTAACCAAACTTTGGTGTGCTGGATATGATTTTATGCAAACCTGTAATAGTGCCCAAGCTTGGTTTCAGCATGGGATGTCCAGACAGCCGTCTGCGGACTGTGGCCATGGAAAACCATCTGCTGAGCTGCGCAGACCCAGACTCTGCTAAATACCAGCAATTGTCCTGCCCAGAACAGTTCTGTACTTGGGGTGGGTAGTGCGAATCAAGGAAATTATAGGCTGCCCAGCCACCAGGCCTTCTGAAAAGATTATGGGGTGACTTGTGATCTTTAGGTGGGTCAGGGGTTTTGAGGGAAGGGTAGATTTAAAGCACGTAGTTAGAGCTGAAACGACTGGGTCTGCACTCTCTGAGTTCAAGAGATGGAGCCTAGAATCTCTGGGAGATGCAGGTGAAGTGGAGAAAGCTCCAGGCAAAGGGGGTCTGGGCTCTAGTCCTGGTTCCGACAGCCAGTGTGTGGACCCTCTGAGGGCCTCTGTGCAGCTGCTCATGTAGCCCCTCCGTCTCACAGAGCAGGAACTGTTGCTCAGCCAGCAAAGTGGACAGCCCTAGCTCCAAATTCTCCAGCTGAGCAGACTCAGAACCAGGCCTACAGCCCACATGTTTTGATGTCTGTCCAGGACACCTTCTATTACGCAAAATCATTTAATTTCAGTGATTCTCTGTCAAATTTTCTCTCTCCCTTGGCAGCTTCCCTAGGGCTTCAGATAGTCTACTTTTAATACACTGCCTCTTTGATGAAAGGCATATAACTAGGGACAACCACAAACAGAGTGAATACCAGAGAAGGAGTTTTGGGGTGTCAGTGTGAATACTGACCTTTGCTTCCTGTTCTCGACTGAAATGTGCCCTCCTCCCAGATTTGTATGTTGAGTTTCTAACTCCCAGTGCCTCTCAGCATGTGACCTTATTTGGAAATACGGCCATTGCAGGTGTAATTAGTTAAGATGAGGTCATCCTGGAGGAGGGTGGGACCTAATCCAATACGAGTAGTGTCCTTATAAAAAGAGAAATTTGGACACAGACCCACTCAGAGGTCATGTGAAGATGGAAGCAGAGATCAGGGTGATATTTTTATACACCAAAGATGCCCAGCAAATCCCTGGAAGCTGAGAGAGAGGCCTGGGCCCCTTTCCCTCAGCCCTCAGAAGGAAACAACTCTGCCAGCTCCTCAGGCTTGGCCATCCAGCCTCCAGAACTGGGAAATAATCCATTTCGGGTGTTTAAGCCCCCCATGCTATGGTGTAAGCTCCCCATGCTATGGTGCTTTGCACGCTAGCAGGCTCCCCTCACTCAGAGGCCTTCGTAGTTGAGCTTCCAACTGCCTGTCCACCATATGGTCTTTGTCAGCTTTTTCTCTCACCCCTGTTTAATGCTCTCTAAAATATGTATTTTTAATACTGAAAAGAGCTTGGTAAGGGGAAAAAAGTAAAGGAAAAGCACCCTATTTCATTTTAAGACTAATGTTTTTGTTCTTTTGGACACTAAAGCAACGTATCAGATAATTTTTCTCAGGGACTTTATTGGTGTTCTACTGTTTAGGCTACTGGCCTAGGGTCATGTATCCCTCCATCCAATCCCAGAGTTTATATTGTCCGTAAGATTTGTGTCAAACTATCTAACAGAGAATACCCTCCTTTACGTTGGCCTAAATATTGCCCGCACTTCCTAGCCACATTAGAAGTGCTACCCGAGCAGCAGGGTCGTTTGTTGCGTGGAGCAGTTGCTAGAAGGTCCCACTGCTTGCACTGGGTCCCTCTGGGGTCCACTAGCTTACCTTTGTCTTTGGCCTGAGCTGACCACGCAGAAGCCACATCACAGAGAGTTGAGCTGCTTCCTCTGCAGTCAGGTCCTCCCAGGGGGAGAGTGGCCGGCGACTATCACACACTCAAGGGCCACTCTTGGCTTTGTAGAGCCTGAAACTTCATTTGTCCACTCACCCAGAACTGTTCAATGAGTGGGAGAGAGACCTTTAGGGGGTCAGTATGTAAGCCTGCATGTTGAGAAGTGCACATCTTCCTGTGGAGTGGGGTATGCTTGCTGCCTCCTGAGGCCTGGCTCAGGGCACGGGAGCTGGCACCTCTTAGAAAGCCTCGTGACCCTCCCGCCCCACAAAGCCTCTGGGTCCTCTTACTCTGCACAGACCACCCTACAGCTGCCACCAAAGTTCTTCAGCCAGGTTCAAGTATAATTGATTAGGTTAAAGCTTTCCTTTGATGAATTATACAGTTAGCTACATGAAATTGCTACTACAGTAGGCCAAAAACAACCCAGTACTGACACGTTCATATAGTTCAACCTAACAGATATTTAAATTTTATATTTTAATTCTAGATGAGCATGACTTTGCAAAAATAGAGGTCCCATGCATTCATCACCCAGTCTCCCTGAACGGGGACATCTTACACAATATGGTTCACTATCAAAACCAAGGAATTGATATTGGCACTGTACAGTTGGCTGCTTTACAGGCCATACTTGGGTTTTACCAACCTAATAGCTTTTAGGGGCTCTTCCTAGTTACTTCCACAGTGATATATTTAATAATCTTTTAGGCTCTGTTTATTTTACAGATGATAAGGCTTTCATTTTATTTTGAGGTTTTTGCAAATATTACCTTTTCAAGATTAAAGATTCAAACAAATAATTGTGTACATCATGAAAGCATCCCCCTTTCTCATTCAGTAGACATAACTACTGTTAGAAATTTGATGTGAATCTTTGCTTTATTTTTGGATGGAGATATATATGTATTCACACCAAGTTTCACACAACCATATACATAGGCAATTTCTTTTAAAAAATCATTTTTTAAATCATCTTTCTCATTAATCTGTTATCAACATCATTCCGTGGCTGAGCCACGTTCCCATTCATTATTGTTTCACGGAGGAAGGGTACGGTCTGAGGGTGATATCCTCTGCCTCCCCACCTGAGCTCTCTCCTTAACCCAGCCTCCATGCTGCGGGTGAGATGCCCATGTCTCTCCCAATATTACTAATTTGGAGCACTTTCATTCAATCTTTGTGGCCTTGTGTTTCCTCATCCGTACAAGGAGAGGGCTGGATCACTTACTTACAAAGCTGTCTGGTCTAGAGCAGGGGGTGGGAAAATTTTTTTCTGTAAAGGGCCAGGTAGAAAATTTTAGACTTTGGGGGCCATATGGTTTCTGTCACAACCGCTCAGCTTTGCTGTGGGAGCACAAAAGCAGCCACAGGCAACATGTAAGCAAACAGGTGGCTCTGCTCCTGTACAACTTAATTTATGGCCACTGAAATTTAAATTTCACATCATCTTTGCATGCCACAAAATCTTTTTCTTCTTCTTTTTAACCATTTAAACATGTAAAAACCATTCTTGACTCATAGGTAGTACAAAAATAAAGGTGGTGGGCTGGGCTGTAGTTTGCCAACTCCTGCTGTAGTGGAAAGAGACTGAACTTTGGGGTCAGACAGATAAGGATTTGAGTTGTTTTTGTCACTTGCTAGCTGTGTGACCTGGGTGGGTTATACAACCCTCCCAAACTTCAGACCTGGCCAAGTTGCTGTGAAATTAGAGATAACTTCTGCAACGTTTCTGACATGTAGGGGGCACTCCATATGTATCAGTGCCTTTTTCTTTCCCTTGAGGATCTTTTCAAAACTGGAATTCAGTAACAGAGATCACTAAGTCCAGTTCTGTTCATGAAGCCTTATTAGGCTGGCTTCACCCTACTCTTTGCTCTAATTTCAAATGTACATGTGTGTACATAGAGCTTTCATGATTACATATGGGTTCCATGCCTCTCCATGACAACAGAAAGTTACCTCTCACCATGTCCACCTATATGAGCTCCTGAATTTTAGAGTGTATGTAAAATGCCTCAATTTAGAAATTCCTTATCTTTCAGAATTTTCTAGCACTTTATGATATGTTTTTTAATCAGCAATTTTTAATTACAATTTTTAAAAAACAGTGTATTTTATATAATTCTGTAAAGGAGACATTTCAGTAACTCAAAAATCCTATTATCTCCAAGTACCTGCCACAGAGGTCTGAGAATTACTGCCCTGGATGAAGAATATTTCCAGACCTTTTCTGGACTCACTTCCCTGACCAGCCCAGCCAGGTCCCATACTTGGACATTTCAACCCATTCTACAATTTGAAGGGATTTACATGGATTTTTTGATTTGGCACTCAGGACCAGTTTAATCAGTACCTTTCCATGTGAGAAAACAGGATCAGAGAGGTAAAAATGATGGCTGACATCACACTGTGGTGGGAGAGACCAGCATGCAGGCCCTTGGACTCCAGGGCTAGGGTTCTGTCTGCTGCAGGGCCTTCTTCCAACACTGTTTCTAAGTCTTGTGTTTGGCCCATTTTCTGCTTCATTAGGTCATTCCTGAAGCTGCAGTCCGCATTTTTTCTGTGTTCTGTGTGAGATCCTAGACAACTTTATCCAATGGAATTTGTCAGTTGGTGTTCAATAAATAGTGAGTCATTCATTCGGACCCACAGGAGCTGTTGTTTAGAGCTGCCCTCCAGTCAGTCTGTAGGTGTTTGCTGAGTGCTTCCGTGAGCCCAGGGACTGTATCATAGATGCTCTGGAGGCCAGATGCAGATGGCTGGGTCTGGTGGGACTTTCCTCAGTTTGGTAGCAGTATTAAGAACAGGAGCCCCTGGCATGAAAGGGACTTGGGTCTCCATTTCAACGCTGTTTCTGGTCAGGTGGCAGTAATTTAACTTCTTGATTTAACAGGTCTGGTCTCCTCATCTGTAAAGTGGAGAATTAAATATCTACATTATAATAATGAATGAATGCAAGGGCCTGGTTTATAAACAGCGCTTTAAACATAATAGCTATGAGCACTAATAAGCAATTAATAGACAAACTAGGTTACAGTGTGATAAAGAGGGTTCCAGATCTCCGTGGCTCACCACTTCATTGTCATATAGTCATGCTCTGTATTTGTTGTGGGTGAACTGTGGCTCTGCTCTGGGTCATCTTTCCCTGGATCTCAGGCTGACTGAGAAGCTTCTAGCTGGAACACAAAGGCAGGGGAAAAAGAGCTTGGTAAAGTCCAAACTGGCTTTTAGAGCTGGTAATGGCCCACAGTCCTTCCACCTTCCGTTGGCAGAATCAAATCACATGGCCCAGCCTGACATGATTGGGAAGAGAAAGTCCCCCAAGGCAGGGGTAGCGAGTGTTTTTGAACACTATTATGTTTTCCCCTCAATATATATGCAAAATATCCTTAGCAAGTACAAGAAAGTGTGGTACAGAAAAGACAAGTAAATGCTGAATAAACATTAACATTGAGTATGCTTTCAGGCTTAATTGCTTCCAGAATAAACGATTCTTTAAGAATTTTCTGAGAAAGACTTGTCATTGTCACTCTCTTGTCAGGTTTATATAAAACCAAAGATTACTGTACACACACTCCCAACACTTGTCAAATACCCAGGGTTCTATGAAAGGCAAGCTTCTGTTTATTTTCTTGAAGGCTTTCAGAGGCCAACACTGATCAAAGCAAATAGCTCCTTTTTGTCAGCCAATCTAGGCTTTTAAAATGAATTTGGAGAAATTAACGGCATTTTGGAGACTCATTAATTTAAGCACACCCACACACATACTATTGTCAATCCTTTGGATCCCGGATCCTTTAGTCATGAACAAGAGACTCCATTCTAGGGGTAAATCTCTAGTAACAGCAATTAGGTAGCTTAGAAAATTTCCAGGAAAGTGTTACTTAGAAAACCATGCTTGAACTACATTGATTACATTGCTGGACTGTTCCAGTAGAGAACTGATTGCTGCCAACATTGGGCATGAGGCACTGCTCCTAGAACGTCTGCCAAATAGTCCCTGAAAGCTAGATGCCTCCCTTCTCTGTGTTCTGCCACCTTGCCACAGTGGATTCTGGGTAACTTGGTCCTTCTTCTTTTCAATTTTAATTTTTCAAAACAATCTTTTCCAAATCAAAATTTTATGCATTCACTACCTTGACCATGTGATCAAATTTTGTATCTCAGTAGTGAGAAAGTCTAACAGAGCATGTCTCCTGCACACACATCACCTATGGAATATTCTTTCACCAGGGTGCACGTGTCTCATTGCCTTTATTTTTGTGATGATAGCAGCTATTGGTAATTGTTGCCTAGATCCATTCATTCACTGGGAGTTGCAAAATGGTGTGTTTTAATTTTACTATTTCTTTGAAAATTTTTAGTTGGAATAATTTAATACAGTTACTCCTCCCCTTTCTACTTTTGGGTTACCCAGTTGTTCAGATCACAATAGAAAGGCAGGATAAATGTTTGCTTTTTGATTCTTTCCCTTCATTTATTAGTTTTCAAGATCATAAATATCATAAATTATTTCTAGGTCTCTTCAGTGAACAGAGTTAGGATATATATATATTTTAGGGTATATATATATATACACACACCCTATTTTTAAGATTAAGGAAAAGTTAAGATGAAGTCTTTCCTGGGTTAATAAGTAGTGCTTAAAATTTAATTTCATGAATAGGTGTTTTTTACTTAACCTTTTCTATGTTAAATCTATATATCCTTTCTTTTGTACTAAGAAAACCCATAAGTACAGGAGATGATATAATTAGAATATTTATAATTACTCATTTATTTTATCTCATATTAAACACATTATAGTCTCAGACTACTACCCCCACAAACAGGATTACTGTGAACTGTTAAACATCTTTTTTTATCAGTTCTCATTCTCCCCATTTCTAAATAGTTGTACTACATCTAACTTACCTGAACACATAGTCATTGCATACTGTATTTTCTCCATTTTAAACCTCATTGAGTCTTAGTTCTATGAATAACTGTATGTTTAATGCTCATCACCAGTCCTATGTCAATGTCTCTGTGGCCTTTTTGGTGTCTGACGCTTGTTTTCTAGTAGATTCTTCAAAAGGCTTATGGATGATGACAGCATTCCTGATTTCCTGCATGTTAACAGTTTGCACCCTTTTACTTTAAATTCAGTTTTTCAGGATATAAACTCCTTGGATCACATTTTCTTTCCTTGAGAATCTTAATACGTTACTATTATTTTTTTCCTGGCATTAAGTCTTGCTGTCAGAAGTTTATGGAAGTTTAATTTTCTTATCTTAAATATTATTAACTGTTTTTGCCTAGATGCCCAAAGGGCTTTTTAATCTGTGGTAATTTTTTTCCAGAATATGTATTGGTGTTAGTCATTCTGGGTTGTATTTTTAGCTACTGCATGTGCTTTTCCAATATGTAGTTTCAATTAGCTTTTTCTTTTCTTGGATAGTTTTTGAAATAAACTGTAGTATGTGTTCTGCTCCCTTGGTTTTCTTTTCAGTGTCTCTTATTATCCTATGTGGTGGATCTTTCTCCTAATTGTCAATATTTGTTTTCTTCCATATCCTTCTTGTTTTTCTTCATTTCTTTTTTACCTTAAAATTTCCATTTTAAAACTTTTAATTTTTCTTAAGGTCCTATTTATTATGTCTATTTATTCTAATTTTCTCCTCATTTTTGAGATAATGTTTTCTTTTCTATAGTTATTTCCTGAGTTCTGCCATCTTATTTCTGAGTTTCTCTTGGTTCTGATGTATGCTGTTGTTCTTGTATGTCTTGAATCCTTTAAATTTTATTTTATTATTATTTTTAAATAGAAGGTTTATGGTTTGGATCTGTTTTTTACATATGTCTTTCTGGTTTTTCATGATCTGAAGGGATGTTTTTCAGCTTCTTAATCTCTTTTTTCTTATAACTTCACATGGGATTTGGTCTTGATACATTTCTGTTGCTTACTTTAAAAATTATTTCTCCTGAACTTTTAGAAGGATGCCTGGTTGATTTCTAATCTTTATCTTCTGTTGTTTTCATGTAATGACTCTAGTCTCCTCCTTCACTTTTAAATGGATCGTCTCTTTCCTTTGTCTCTATCCATCTCAATTTTGACTCCACTTCCAGAAGTTTCTCCACAGTGTGGGGCTCTGACCCATAAGTGAGCGCTGCCATAGGAGTTATCAATGAAATTATGATATCTACAAGATTCAGGTCAGTTTATCTGACCAGAGGACTGGGAAACTCACAAACTTGCTTCATCTCACAAACAAGTCATTTGACAGCTGGTTTTTGGATTGACCTAATCATTATAAAGTGTGTGTATAAACAAAGCTTTTGACTCTAGAGGTCAACAGATGCACCCTAAATTTAATCTTGTGTCATTTGGGGGTATTTCTATGGACCGAGTACGAGCCAGTCTGCTACCTCTCTTAGCTTAGGGTCTTGTGGATTATACTGGTGAGCATCTGTTTCTGTGAGAGTATTATGGGTTGATTGATTTTGACCCTTTCCTGGCATATCCCAGCTTGGTCACCTTCCCTACTGGCCTGCCACAGGGATCCTAGCATGCTTTGGAGTGAGCCTTACAACTTAGAAATCAAGACATTCAGGGAAAAAAAGCCTTTAAAATCTTTACACATCTGCCCATTAATTAAGAACATAACAAAATATTAGCAAACTGAGTTCAACAATACATTAAAAGGATCAAACACCAGGATCAAGCAGAATTTCTTCCAGGGATACAAGGATGGCTCAACATTCACAAATCAGTCATTGTCATACACCACATTAAAAAACTGAAGGATAAAAATCATATGATCATCTCAATAGATGCAGAAAAAGCATTTGACAAAATTCAACATCCATTTATGATAAAAATTCTCAACAAAGTGGGTATAGAGGGCATGTACCTCAGTATAATAAAGGCCACATATGACAAACCCATAGCTAAGCTCATACTCAATGATGGAAAGCTGAAAGCTTTTCCTCTAGGATCAGGAACAAGATAAAGATGCTCACTCTCACCACTTTTCTTCAACATAGTATTAGAAGTCCTTGCCAGAGCAGTTAGGCAAGACAAGAAATAAACGGCATGTAAGTTGAAAAAGAAAAGGGAAAACTACCACTATTTGTAGGTTATGATAGGACATGTATAAAAACCTGAAGACTTCATCAATAAATTGTTAGAATTAATAAATTCAATACAGTTGCAGAATATAAAATCAATATACAAAAATCTGTTGTGTATCTCTATACTAATGATGAACTTTCACATGCAAAAATCTGTTGTGTTTCCTATACACTAATAATAAACTTTCAGAAAGAGGAATGAAGACAGTCCCATTTACCATGTATTAAAAGAACAAAATACCTAGGAATAAATTTAACCAAGGAGGTGGAAGACCTGTACACTGAAAACTGTAAGACACTGATGAAAGAATCTGAAGACACAAATAAGTGGAAAGATATTCTGTGCTCATGGATTGGAAGAATTAATTTTGCTAAAATGTCCATACTCCTTAAAGCAATATACAGATTCAGTGCAATCCCTATCAAAATTCTAATGGCATATTTTTGCAGAAATAGAACAAATAATCCTAAAATTTGTATGGAACCATAAAAATATTTGTATGGAACCTGAATAGCTAAAGCAAACCTGAGAAAGAAGAACAAAGCTGGAGGCATTATAATTATTGGAGGCTCCCTGATTTCAAACCATATTACAAAGCTAGAGTAATTAAAAGAGTAGTATTGGCATAAAAACACACATAGATCAATGGAACAAATAGAGAACCCAGAAATAAGCCCACACATATATGGCCAATTAATTTACAACAAAGGAATCAAGAATACACAAAGGGGAAAGAACAGTCTCTTCAATTGGTGATATTGGGAAAATTGGGCAGCCACATGTAAAGAATGTTACTGAACTCTTATCTTACACCATACACAAAAATGAACTCAAAATGGATGAAACACTTGAATGTAAGACCTGAAAACCTGAAACCAAAGAACTCCTAGCAGAAAACATAGCTGGTAAGCTCCTTGAAAATAGGTCAGGCAACACCAAAAGCAAAAGCATCTCTTAAAACCTGACATCAAAAGTAACATCTGTAAACTTTTATTTTTTAGTGTCAGTAAAATCCAATGCAAAAGCAACAAAAGTAAAAATAAACGGGACTGCACCAGCTAAAAAGCTTCTACACAGCAAAGGAAATCATCAACAGAATGAAAAGGCAACTTACTGAATAGGAGAAGATAACTGCAAATCATATATAATAAGGGGCCAACATCGAAAATAAAAAACTCACACAACACAATAGCAAAAAAAATTGGTTTAAGAAATGGGCAGAAGATTTGAACAGACATTTCCATAGAAGACATCCAGATGACCATCAGGCATATGAAAAGATGTTCTACATCATTAATCATCAGAAAAATGCAAATCAAAACCACTATGAGATACCACCTCATACTTGTTATAATGCCTGCTATCAAAAATACTAGAAATAACAGGCATTGGCAAGGATGTGGAGAGAAGGGAACACTTGTGCACTGTGGGAATGTAATTTGGTTCAGCCACTGTGAAAAACAATATGGACGTTTCTCAAAAAATTAAAAATAGAAATAGCATATGATCTAACAATTCCACTTTGGATTATTTATCTGAAGAAAAAAATGCTGACTTGAAAAGAATATCTATACCCCCACATTCACTGCAACAGTATTTACAATAGCCAAGATATGGAAACAATCTGAGTGTCTACTGTTCGATGAATGGTAAAGGTGGCATATGTATTCACAATGGAATATTATTCAGCCATAAAAAAGAATGAGCTCTTGCCATTTGCTACAACATGGATGGATGTTGAGGGCATTATGCTAAGTAAGATAAGTCAGTAGTGAAAGATAAATACTATATGACCTCTCTTATATATGGGATCTAGAAAAAAAATAAAACTAAGTTCATAGATACAGAGAACAGATTGGTGGTGGTTAGAGGGGTAGGGAGTAGGGAGAAATGGGTGACCTGTTTTTGTTTAAATAAATTGAATTTTTAAGAAAGATAAATATACCCTTCAACCCTGCATTTCTGGTCCTGGGTATGAACTCTAAAGAAATGCTTACTGATTACACAAGAAGATAGCATCATTCTTTACTTTTACTATCAGTAGGAAATGGATGAGTCATTGTGGTGTACTCATGTAGTGGAACAGTAGGCAGTAGCTAAAAATGAATACATGAAAGCTACATACAACAACATGGATAAAACTTAGAAGCATCGTTCTGAGTGAAGAAAGCAACCTGCAGAACAATGTATATAGTGAATATCATTATACATGTGTGTGTGTATGATTTAAAGCCTACAAAGCAATACTGTAAATTGTTAATGGATACATTTGGATACAGTAATGGAAATATATTCCTGCATAAGAAATGGGAAGCACTAACTCTAGAGTAACAGTTACCCACGGGCAGAATAGGAAATGGAATTTGGAAGGGGAGCAAAGAGGACTTTGGTTTTATTTCTTAAGCCATGGTGGTGGGTACCTTTAAAATAGGAGTCTGGAAGGCAGAGGCTTTGAAAGGGGGATCGAATCTGTGTTTAGGATGGGGAAGGAAGTGGGGGCCAGTTAGCATATTGTGCATCACATCCATTAAGATGATTACATAAAATATGATTTATTGACATGAAGAGCTGTTAAGGACATATTAAGTAAGAATTAAGAGAACAAACAGTATTAATTTATTACCCCCTTTTTTATAAGATACAATATATATATGTGTATGGGGGAAAACCACTGCACCAAAATGGTAATAGTGCTTACCTCTGGGTATGAGGATTATAAGTGACTTTTATTTACTTCTTTGTAGTTATCTGTAGATTCTTTTCTATCTAAAACAAATATGAACTTCTTATATAACAAATTCTTAAAAGATTTAAAAAAAAAACCTCAACACTACAGAAAACCTTCCCTTATCTGCTGCTGTGATCTCAGCATCCCGCTGTGGGATTTCCCAAAGGGGGGAATGGGAGATGATGTGAGGTGGTGTCCTGCAGAGTAAGCATTTCTTATTTTCATAAATATATGCTTGTTTTAACATATATTACAAAAATAAATTAGTTTCAACAAATGGTGCTGAAACAACTGAGCATCTACATATCAAAAAAAAAGAGAATCTGGACATAGACCTTATACTATTCTCAAAAATTAGCTCAAAGTGGATCATAGACCTAAGGGTGAAATGCAAAACTATAAAACTCCTAGAAGATAGCACAGGAGAAAAATAAAGTAGCACATCAAACCCTTGATGCAATTAATACAAAAGAATTGTAATGGGCTTCCTGTGCAGAAAAAGGATTGTCTTTTCAATAAACAGTGCTGGGTCTGCAGGATATCTGTATGGAAAGAATGTAATTTAGACCCCCTACTTCACTGTACACAAAAATCGGTTCCAGGTATCCCAAATGTTAAAGATAAAACAATAAAGCTTCTAGATGCTAAACATAAAACAGAAACAAAAACAACAGGTCACAGGTTTCTTTAATTCTTTCATTGCAATGGCCCCTAGTTGCATAGGGATTAATAAGCATTCAGCCGAGGAAATTGACAAATCTGTGAAGTAGACATCTGTCTAATCTTTTCAGTAAATGGACTCCTCATTTCTGTACCAGTCCAGGGTTCCTGGTAGAGTGTGTTGTTTGTAGCACTAGATACAAGGGCTTGGCAATACGGTGTGTGGGCAATGAGACATGACAAGTGGAAGGTGGCTTCTAGGGGCAGGAGGCTTCCTTTAGCATTGCCTTGTTTCCTGTTTTTGCTGCTATATTTGCTAAGAGTGTCTGAGGCATGTCATTTAATGAGTGCCAGTCTGAAAACATTTTTCGCCAGATAAGGCAGCACGACCACCCTCTATTTCCTAAGGTAGATGTTAGGTAACTGCAGGAAGGCTGCTGAGCAGAGACCTCTGACTCTGAGGGCAAATGGACTTGAGCAGAGCGGCCTCAAGAGACCTACTAGGTCCTGAGCACTTAACCATGAGCACGGCTCAGCTCACACACGTTATCACTTATGCTGTTCCTAAGAACATCGTGGATTAAGTACTATTATCTTCACATCACAGAGGAGATTTTTTTAAATTTTGGAGAGATTAAACCATCCAGGCCCGCGGGCATGCAATTGCTGCCGTTGCATTCGAGCCCCTGCATTTTCATTTTGCAGTAGGTCCCAGAACTCTACAGCTAATCTCGTGTAAAGGCACTAACCCCTGCACTTACCACATGGCTGTGTCTTTCTATGGCGGCAGGGTTGTCCCAACACCCGGGCCTCCAGGGGCAGGCTGGGTAGCCCTGCTGTGTGATGAGGGGTGTCCCGGATCAGGCGGAAGGGTGGCTCTACGTGGAAGCAGGAAGTAGGAGGAGCGCCCCCACAGGTGGGGGCTTCCCGCTGCTCCTGGCTGACGCCTCCTTCTCTCTTCCCTGCCAGTGAGCTCGGTTTCCCTCCTCATGAGAGTGCTGCGGTGGGACCCCAGGTCTCCTGACCCCAAGCCCACAGCCTCCTTGCTAACCTTACCGGCGGACAGACAGGTGCGCTGCTCAGTTCCACATGTCTCAGGGGCTCTGTAATTTGCCCAGATTTACACCTCCCACGTCAGCATGTGTGTTCAGGCTGGACTTTGCGTCTGGTCCCTTCTGCACTGCAGACGGTTCTCCCCACATGCCAACAGGACACATGCAGCAGGCGCCAATCCCTCGCTCCCCCGCACTTGCCTTTCTGCCCGTAGTGGTGATCTTGGTGAGAAAGTCATCTCTGGGCCGGAGCCCCCAGCCAAATGTCTTGAAATCGCCTCCAGCTCCTCAGCTTCCCTCGTGCTCAGCGTCACTGACTCCTGTGGACTGACTGCTCTTCCCCAGCAAAGCCCCATGGCTCTGACCAGCGCCTTAGTGGGCTCCTTGGTGGTCTCTGCTGGATTTCACAGCCATGTTAACTGGTGTGTCTCTGTTAATGACATTTTATTTTATAATTAAATTTACAAAACCTGTTAATTGGTATATTGAGAAAAGGAACCTTTGTTTTTTATTTTTTATCTTTAATTTGTTTTAAAAATTGAGGCCAATTAACATGTAATATATTAATTTCAGGTGTGCAGCATAACAATCAGTATTTGCGTACACTGAAATGGTCACCACAGTAAGTCTAGTTAACACCTGCCACCCTACGCAGGGTAACTGGTCTCTGAGCCCCACCGTCTTCCCCGCCAGGCCATCCTCCACACTGTTGCAGAGTTATCTATTGATACAGCAATGCCGAGCATTCGTTCTCTTGCTTGAAACCCTCATAAAACCTCCTTGGGCTTGTTCCCTGCTGGCCACAGGATGAAGTCCGAAAGACTTTTGCTGTCTGGCCCCATTCTGTCTGCCTGAGTTCATCTCTCATTTTTTTCCTGTACCCTATGTATTAGCTGCTCCGTTCCTTAAGGAAAGTCCCCGGTGTGCCGCCTCCTCTTTGCATATGCTATTTCTGCCTGGAATTCTCCATCTTGCCTTCCCCAATTCTCTCCAAGTCTCGGCTCCAATGAAGGTACTAGAGAGTCTTCCCAGATCCCCATCTACTCCCTTCCCAATCTGTCTCTTACTCCGTATCACACTATACTGCCAGCACTTGGGCATGCATCTGTCAGGGGTGCGAGGGCAGGGATAATATGTGCTCATCTTGTATTCCCAGTGACTAGCTCAATGCCAGGTACACAAGAGGGGCTGATGAGATATACTAAGTGTCTGTGTATAAAATCTCAAGTGATTATATTGTTTTTTAAAACCTACTTTGATTTTTAAAATTTTAAACAGAAAGAAATGTCATCAATAAATATATTTTCTATTAAAGAAATTTTTGAATTATTTTTTATTGAGGTACATAAAACAAAATGTGCAAATCTTAGTGTATAGCTTGATGAATTTTGACATGTGTATATACTGTTGTAACCATTCAGATCAAGGTATCAAACATTCTCACTTTTTAAATGATATACAATTAATATATCCAATAAAATGCATGGGCCTTAAGTGTTTAGTCTGATACATTTGTCAATTGGTATGCACCTGTGTAACCACCACCCCAAGTAAGACAGAATGTTCCAGGACCTCAGAGTCCCTTCAAATTCCGCTGGCCCAAGAATGACCTGATTTTGATTTCTATCATCACTGATTCTAGATTTTCTTATAAATGGAATCACACAGTATGGACTCTTCTGTGCCTCCATTTTCTCCATATCATAATGTTTTTGAGATTGTTCTGCTTAGCAGAACTTTTCTATAGCTGAGAAATATTCCATTGTAGAGTACCACAGTTCACTTGCTCATTCCCAAGTATAAGGAGTGCGTGCATGAGGGACCTTGAGGATCCAGGAAGGCGGCCTCAGTGTGATGGCCTCGCCCTCCTGGGGCTCTAACCGTGGACCCTCAGGTCCAGGTGCTACTCACGGTCCATGGCCCCAGATGCCCTGTTCTTTTTCTTGCTTTTGTTCCTCTGTGGCCGTCAGACTGAGCGCTGCCCACACTGCCCTGCGTATGGATCCTTTTGCTGATTCTCGGCTCCCACGACGCAATGGAACATGACGGTCATACAGCTGAGCGCCGGCTCTGAGGGGGCCCCAGGAGCAGCTCTTTCATGAGGGACTGTGGTGTTGGTTTTGGCTCCTCTGAGGCATTTTTTTCTCCTTCTTATTTCTAGTTACTCAGCCACGGTCCAGATGGCTGGAATTGCTCCTGGATTGTACCTTCTCGGGCAGACTGGGTGTCTGCACTCCAGATACTGTCTACTCTGACCATGGTGGTCCTGTGCCCACTGCCTGGCTTGCACCTCTTTTCACTGTCCTTGGCTGTATACACCGTCTCCATGCACCACCTAAGACCACCTTGCTTCCGATTATCCACATGTACCCCAATCTCCTACCTTGATACTGAAACTTGTCTGTGTGTCCCTGAGCCCAGCTTTGTGTCCCAGACCCTGAGCTCAGCCTCTCCCTCATTATTCATCATATCACACACCCTCTTGGCATGAAAACTTTTCAAACTGAAACTGCATAGGTGCCAAGCTATGAATGCTGGGAACAGCCAACTGCACCCTTATTCACCATACCTGCCCACCTTCCTTCCTCACGCTGTGAAGTACTGACTGTACACTCGCACGAATATTCAATGCTTTAACTCAGAACTATGAAGCTAGTGATAGTGTCTCTGTTTTAGGATGAATGTAGGAATGAGTACAGAAAAATGAAATAATGAAAAAGAAGTGTCCTCCCGCAAAGGTGATACATTCCAGTTTATTAAAACATGAAAGCAACTTTGAAAACACAACCTGTTTTCATCAGAAGAAACTTTTTCATTTAGGTACAAGCAATGCTCTTGTTATCTCAAAGTGCATTTATTTATTAACCCAAAGGAGATGAAGTCTTTGAGTACAGCTTTCATAGAGTGTGCCCACCTCTAGAATCAGTGAGCTGTGTATCTGTGTTTTCGATGCTTCAGGGTTTGGCATAGGTCAGAATGAAGTGCACAGGGCTTACTTCCCTGCCGAGGCCAGGTATTCATGTCTGGAAATTAACACGTTGTCAGATCACTTTGCTCCTAGAATGTATATGATGACACAATACTGTGCCAGGGGAAGGCAGATTTCCTCATCTCCGCATGCTCAGGAAGTGCCAGCTCACAGGAGCTCTTTATTATGGAAACCTCCTAGAAGAGAGCAAAACCACAGACAAGCACTACTCTCTACCCTTCTCACCCAGGAGTGCACGCCCTGGGCCATGGAGAGTGTGGCGTCCTGACTCAGGGACAGCAGGGATTTATAGCTCTTTGTTTCGTGTTTTTTCAACCTTGAGAGAAGGACATTATAATGTCACTGAGTTTTAGGCTGTTATCAATAAAATAATTCCCTCTTGGCAGATATCAGAGATTCAGGGAAACTTCATAAAAACAAATCTGGTACTGTTGTGATAGGGCAAACTGAAGAGCGAAATGGGACTTACATACGTCAGGAATGGCTGAGGCTGGGGAACTAGGGTGTAAATACATGAAAATTGGCATCACTTACTAGGCTGGGTTTGTTTTCAAAAAGAGCGATGGAGACCAACATCTCAGAGGAGGGCAAGTTCCGTGTGGGCTGCAAGGCTTTGGGGGAGAAGGGGTTACTTACATTAGGTCAGAGGGTTGAGTGGTATACGAACAAAGATGAATGGGCAGGAGAGTGAGATACGTCCTGGGCACGCACACGTATGTATGCACCCATGTTTCTGACTCCCAAGGCCTCATGCTTTTCACTCCGTGTGGGGCCTCTCGTTTTTGGACTTCCCCCAACAAAGTATCATAGCAAGCACTAAATCTATGTGCTTTTAACTGAAGTAGTAAAATTTTTTATTTTTGTTAAGGACCCCAGAGTCCCATGGCCACAGACTTGACTTCTAGCTCTGCTGCTTACCAGTTTCATGCCCCTGGGGGAGTTGTGGAACCCTGACCCCTAGATTCCTCCTTTGGACAATGGGGGCACCACCTTCTTTGCCTGTCTCCAGATTTGTTGTGAGGACTAAAAAATGAGAATGTACAAGAAATGGCTCGAAAACTGTAGTCTTCTAGGCACATAGGGCAGCAAGTTGTTATGGACTGAATCGTGTCCCCTGCCAAATTCATGTGTTGAAGCCCTAACCCCCAGTGTGTCTGTATTTGGAGATGGGCTTTTAAGGAGGTAATTAAGGTTAAATGAGGTAATAAGGGTGGGCTTTAACGTGACAGGACTCATGTCCTTGTAAGAGGAAGAGACTTCAGAGGTCTCTTTCCTGGTCTGCACGAGCACAGAGGGGAGGCCCTGTGAGCAGCAAAGCAAGAAGGCGGCCGTCTGCAAACCAGAAGGAGAGGCCTCACTGGGAACCCGCCCCACCAGCACCTTGCTCATGGACTTCCTGAGCTCTGAGAAAGTCAATGTCTACTGTTTAAGGCCATCCAGTCTGTGGTATTTTGCTATGGCAGCCTGAGCAGACTAACACAGAAGAAAACTAATGTTCACAAAGCAATTAAAAACTTGCAGAATGCTTTCTGTGCATCTTCTTTTTTTATTTAAATTTGTGGTTGAAGGGGTAACACAATGCTTTCAAGCAGTGTGTAGAAATTTGTTTTAACAAGGTGCATACATCATTCGTCATGAAGAGTTGAGGATGGGTTTGTGTCTTCCTGCTGCTCTGCATTTGGTGAGGCAGGTGGGCGGGTCAGACAGTTAAGTAGAGCAGCTGAAGGCACAGAACAATCGATAATCTTTGAAGAAACTACTTACACTTTTTACCCTAAAATCTCCCCCTCCCCTGCATGTTGAATTTCCTTTCTTTCTTTCTCTCTCTCTTTCCTCCCTCCTTTTTTCCTTTACCCTCTTTCCCTCCCTCTCTCCCTTCCTTCCTTCCTTCCTCCCTCCCTCCCTCCCTGCCTGCCTCCCTGCCTGCCTGCCTGCCATGATAAATGGTGTAAAATGCTGGTTCAAGATAAGAGGCTATGATTTTGTGGAAAGAATTCTCAGAAACATGAGTTCCCTCCTTCCTCCCTGTAACCCTGACTTCTTGGACTAGTAAGTCATGGACACAATTGCTACACACTGGTACCAATTTGTTGTTCTTGATGGTTTATATGCGTTTACTGGCCTTTCCTCTCCTTCTCTTTGCCTTTCTTCCACTCCTACACCAAAACCCTCCCTCTCCCTCTGAATTTTAGTTAGTAAGCAATTGGAGTTGAGAGGGACCGTCTTATGTTACCCTAATTCAGAAGGGTTTTGGAAAGCTGGAAAGAAAACATCCCCTTTGTGTTGTTAGTGATGTACTCTAGGCACTCATGCAATCTGCTTTTATGTTGACACCTTTGGGGCCACTACGTCAGCAGTGGAAAATGACCACTGGTCTTTTCTTTTCCTTTAAAAATATGTTAATCTTGTCTGGATAGTTTCTGAGCATCAGAACCTGATCTCTGAGTGGCAATGATCAGGGCCAGTCACAGGCATTAAGGGTTTGGTGGGTTGGTCTCAATGGGAGGATTGTCCTCAGGGTAGGCACCGCTTTTCCTTTCTTTAAAAAAATGGTGGTAAAATATACATATATTAGATTTACCATCTTAACCATTTTTAAGTGTGCAGCTCAGAGGCCTGAAGTACATTCACACTGTTGTGCAAACATCACCACCATCTGTCTCCAGAACTTTTTTCATCTTCCCAACCTGAATACTAACTCCCCACACCCCCTAGCCCCTGGCAACCCCCATTCTCCTTTCTGTCTCTATGAATCTGACTACTCTAGGGACCTCATATCAGTGGGAAAAGGACAATATTTGTCCTTCTGTGTTTGGCTTATTTCCCTGACGATAATGTCCTCAAGGTTCATCCATGTTGTAGCCTGTGTCGGGATTTCTTTCCTTTTTAAGGCTGAATAATATTCCATTGTATGGATGCATCATGTTTTGTTGCCTACTCGGAAGGACAAACATTACATGTGGGCACTTGGGTTGTTTCCACCTTTTGACTCTTGTGAATAATGCTGCTATGAATGTTGGTGTACAAATATCTGAGTCCCTGCTCTCACTTCTTCTGGGCATATACCCAGTTGTGGAACTGCTGGGTCATATGGTAAGTCTATGATTAACTTCTTGAGGAAGATTCAGACTGTCTTCCACAGCAGTGAACCATTTTACCCTCTTACCATGGTAGGCATCTTCCTAATGGGTGTAGTGGTTTATTGAGCACCTTCAGATGCTCACTGGCAGCCATAAATACAGTACACATTCTACCAGAACAATGGCACACGGGCCATTACGTGCCATATAAAGATGTATTTTCTTCATGTTTTCCCTTTCAGTCAGATAGGAAGTACAATAGCTGTGGGTTTGGGAGGTTTAATACATAGAAATATTTGATCAAAGATAAACCAAACTCCTTGTGCTCTGTTGAAAGTGAGCCTCTCTTTCTTGTAAATGAGCTCCACACCTATGGCCTTATGCCCAGATATGATATGGCATTTAAATACCCAGTAACAAAATCTACATCTTGATTTATTCCACAAGAGTTTGTTGAGCTGATTAGGGAAAATTCTCCCTTAATTTCAGTTTTTCCTCTTTGCACTTGAAATGAAATAAGTATGTAATTTTTAACTTACAGTTCCATAAATTCTGCAAACATCCAGAGGGTAGCCCAGAGAAGATGCTCAGTAAGTGTTTTCTGGAATGGAATAGATGCTTTCTGATTAGGTTTTACAGGCAGTGGTGTATCAGCTCCTCTCTTCCCACTAAATTCCTGGGGTGGAGGGAGGGAGCATTTATTCCATGTGTTGCTGAGAGGCTTTTGAAGTGTGATTGCTGTGATACCTGCCAGTGACAAGCAGAACAGCAGTCTCTCTGTTGACCCTCTTCTCTGCTCCAGTTGAATCTTCTCGCCAGCATTCACTACGGTAGGTTTAAATGGTCCAGTTAAGCAGCTGACTCCCCCACTGGACCAGAGGTGCCTCAAGGACAGCTTAGCAGATGAATGACTGAGCCGGTCAGGGTGCGCTCCGGGAAGGCCCAGCCCCTAAAGGTGCCCCTTCTCTTCTCTGACAAGATAGCTTAGAAGCCAGCGGGAGAGGACTGAAGGCTCGTGGGGAACAAACACAAATCCTGGGTGTGCCGGGGAGAAGGACCAGGGCAGCCTTTCTCTACCAGCCGCTGCTGTGTCCCAGGACCTGCGGCCACACCTGGGCGTCACATCTGCTCTCCAGTCTGTGTGTATGTGCAGCCCTGATGCTCCAGGTCAGCCCTGCTCATTTATGATCTTGATCTTCAGGGGATATTATCATCTGTTATGGTTTCCTAATACTGTATCAAACACAGCTGTCAGTACAACATTAATCTCTTGCTAACACATGTATTCTTCTTAAAGGGACCCCTGGTGGCCTGTAGTGATCACCATCTGAGCAGAGTCCTGTGATGAGCTGCATTCCTCAGGGATGAGAACGTGTGGTCCCATTCATGGTCCCCCTGTGTGGCTCCCATGTGGGCTGCTGGGGGTCGGCAGTGACCTTGAGGCTCTCAACACACCTGCTTTTAGCTTGGACTTCTTGATACCTTTGCAGTGTAACAGGAAATCTTTAAAAAGGAAGGGTTCATGGCCTCTGATTAGCTTCTTTGGTGTTGAATCTGTTTTTCTTATACCCCCTTGACTTTACCTTTTGATCCTAATATCTATCTGTATTTCCTTACCGTGAGGGTGTGTAGTGAGGGAGGGTACCTGCATCCTGAGCATCTTTTTGGTGGCATCAAGAAGACACCTGGTTGAGTTGGGTGGGTGGGACCAAAGCATCTCTTAAAAATGTTATTTTTTTCACTTTTTCATGCATTTGCTTTCCTACCAACTGGCTTTCATCGGCCTTCTGGAATCTGGTGATTATGTTAGCTGCATGGAGGACGCTTTACTTTTGGGGAGGTTTTGCCTTTTTCCTTCTAGATGTTTTATTCCTAAATTTTCACTGCTTTTTGGCCACGAGGGAGCCTAATAACTCCTGAGGTTCTGAGGGCTCTTTCTTTTTTATAATCTCTTTGAGCATTTGTTCCTCTATTTCCTCACTTTTTGCAAGGCACTACGTGTGCTGAAAGTGCATGTATACTTTTTTGCGATTGGTTGAGAACAATTGTTGGTATTTGAAAAACTCTTGTGACCTTAATGAACTGGTTTGAAAGCAAATTTTATTGTGTAAGCTGAAGCAAACAACCCATGCCTAAAATCTATGTTCCCTGTGTTACTTAGCACATTGTGATCTTCATATGTTAAATGCCACTAATGGTAATGTAAATAGGAAGCTGTGTGAATCCTGAGGTGGGGGAGACATTATTCTCAGTGCATTGTACCATACTTCCTGGCCTGGGTCAGACTCAGGTACTTTTCTCTTTATGTGTCAGTCCCTGAGGCCTTGCTCTGTACCATGTTCCAGTGGCATAAAGAGAAGAAGACAAATGCTTTGCCTTCAGAAAACTTGGGGAAGAGACTGAGGAGTAGCCTGTCATGGGCAAGGTGATAATCACTGCTGTAGAAGTTTGGACCCGATGCAGAGGGATTCTTTTCCCTCTTCCGTGGAGGCAAGGAGAGCCGCTGGGGAGCTGGCTGAGTGAGGGCTGAGCTGAATCTAGACCAGGGGTTCTCGTCTTTGGAAATGCTGATGTGTGGGACCAGACCATTCATTGTCCTGGGGCCTGTCCTGTGCCCTGTCAGACGTGGAGCAGGTCGTTGATCTCTACCCACACTGATAGCAGCCTTCCTCTCTCCAGGTTCTATCAATAAAAAATGCCCCCAGACATAACCAAATGTCCCCTGGGGGACAAAATTGCCCCTGGCTGAGAATCACTGAGTCACCTGGGAAATCCGAGAGGTAAGTGTTTTCCACGCACAGGCATGGAGTTGGGAGAGAGCCTTGGCCCATTCAGGCACCCTCACGTGGGGCCCCTCTAGTGGGGGGTTCCCAAACTGGGTGGAACTCAGGACACCTGGAGACTGGAAGGTAAATGGGCCTAGTCTTGAAAGTCTCACATGCCCGGGCCAAACAAACCACTCAGAAGCAGAGGCAGGTTACGGAGACCAGCACCACAGTCAGCGGGGGGTGTCTATTGGTGGCCTACCGGTGGGTGTCATTGACTATATGCACTAGCTGGTACTTTCTCTTGTAGCTAACTAGTCTGGCTAAGTGTGCTTTAAGCTTTAAAAATCATTATTTAAAAACCTGTGCCCTAAAAGTTCAGTACCCTGGGGCAAAGCCCAGGTCTGTGTTTATGGTCATGCTCTGGAGGGAGGGCTCCAGGAGCCAGAGAGGAAAAGCTTCAGCTGCAGGACCACCTGCCATGAAACATCAGAGGGCACAAGACTAGAGTCTGGGAGACCAGGTAAAGGCCACAGAAATAATAAGGACGTGAGACAAAGGCATCATCTCCCCTGCGTGGAGAGCAGGGGCGGGCTTGTGAGTCTGTTAGAAGGAAGTGGGCCAGGCTCGGGCAGACCCCCTGGGTCGGTGGGCCCCTGTGGTCCGGGTGGGACAGCTCCCTTGGTGGGCGCAGAGGCGGGGGCTAAGGGAAGAGCCAAAGCAGGCAGGGGCGGAGTTACTAGTTGGGACAGCGGGGAAATGACCTCACAGATCTTTGCAATCTGCAACTGGGGAAAGGACCAGGCTGAAGTAAAGATTCGCGAGTCACGGCCCTGAGGTGCTAGTTGAAGCTGTGGGTGAGATCGCCCAGGGGAGTGTGTGGAGAGAGTACGTGACGACGGCAGGATGGAGTCCCGAGGAACAGCAGCTGTTTTCCATTCCTGTCCAATCCTACTTGAGTCCTTTCTCCCATGATCCCTTTCCAAACCCACAGGCCTCTGGGCTTGTCTCCTACCTACCCCTCCTTTTAAAACCTAAATCTCTCATGTTCCACCTAAATGATGATGGTACTGGAGATGTTCTGGGTCGGGTGACTCTGTAGTTCTGTGAACTTATCTGTGGTTTGCTCTCGACTTCCCAACTCCACAGTAAGCTCGTTAGGCTGGGGCTCCATTTTTACATCCTCTCCCCCACGGTCTAAATCCCTTAAACCTACTAACAGTTGCCCCTCAGAGGGAGATTCTGGATCCAGCTGAACATTTTGATTGGAGGACAAAGTTTGTTTTCCTCCCGGAAGAGCCCTGCACCCGTGCCCTCCTTGCCAGACGCTGGGGCTCAGGGCTCACTCACTGAATCAGTGTGCCTTGGGTCTGCTTGGTGGATCCCAAGCCCTGATTCTCTGAGCATCTGGAAAGGAGAAGCTCCTCAGCCTTACCTCTGAAAACACCCCTTGGAAGACTGGTGGTTTATTTTACTAAAAATAAGCTGGTTGTTGAAACAGCAGATTGAAAAATAAAGCACTAGGCTCATTGTTTATTTTGGAAAAAATACTAAAATTCCGTTAATCCCATTGTAATTAGTGATCAGTACCAGAAAGACTGGTTAGAGGCCTTAATTAGTGAGGCTGCTGGAAGGACAGCTCAGAAGTATTGTAAAATGTGTTCTTTTCTCCTGGGGTGATAACCATGGACGTTTTCACCAGTCTGTTTCTGAACTTTAACCCACTATTGCAACTGGGGTTCTGTAGAGGGGAAGCAGGGTCTGGGCTCCCTGTGCAGCTCACCCAGGCTGGGGCCTTGTCCGCTAGGCACTGGCCTGTGAGGGGTGTCAGTGGCCCAGAGGGTTAGTTCTGCTGTTAAAACAGCGTGTGACAGCGGTGGGAAGCTGCGACTCCCAGGAGAAGCAAACGTGGTCCAGAGGGAGCAAGCCTTCCCTACTCAAGGCGTTCCTCTTCTCTGGGGCAGAAAGTGGGTCAGGCAGTCACCCCATTTATTTGCCCAACTGAGTTTGCACTCTCCCGAGTTTTTGCCCAGGGTGCTGGGTCCTGGGTGATTGCACTTCTTGCCTAAGCTGTGGGTGTCACCGTGGTGTGAATCAGAAGGCGGGATCAGCCAGTGCTCCAAGCACGTAGAACCCAGGTACGTTGCAGCTTAACAGAAGCAGCTGCGTTCCAGCCTCAGAGCTAGGGCTTCACTTCAGGGCTGCGGTGGGGGGACTGGATCTGCTGCTGCTGGGGCTTTGGGCCTCCTGCCTCCGTCTGCTCTCCCTGCCTCGTTTCCACCTCCCTAGTACCGACAGTTCAGGGGTGGAGAGTGGCTTTCTTGGGACTCAGTGAGATGTCAAAGCTTCTTGGGGCATCAGGGAGAGAGTGGATAAACCTGTGCCCACATCTGTCTCAGCATTGCCACGCTATTGTTAGGTTTAAAGGCACCAAGAAAGGCAGCAGGGCAAACTTTCTCTGGGCTTGAGCACTTCCACTCAGAATAATGTAACTTAAAATCCAGAGGCTCTATGTTCCCTCTTACTATTTCCACGTGGGTACCAAGTCTGTAGCTGCCAGTTTCTGCAATGTCAATTGCATATACTTCATTTTATTTTTGTTGGGAGGCACACAGGGGCAGAAAGCAGGGTGTGCCAAGGCAGGCTTCTCTGTCCTTACCCAGAGGTTTGCCAACATGCTCAGGTGGGTGAAAGCCTTAGGTGCCTCTGCCTGTGGGGCACAGGTGAATTTGGACTAGCGGGTGGGTGTGGAGCAGAGGCAGGAGACCTGACCTTTGCTTGTGGAACTGCTGGGACTTGTTGGAGGGGCCTAGCGTTCTGCAGGTTATGTGACAGGTAGCCTTTATCCCATCCTTGTTTGTGGCAGTGTGCTTTTTACAAATCTTCATTTGACAGCACCTCCATCTCCCTTTGCAAGCAAGTTGGCATGGCTGGGTAAAAATGGATCAGCCCTTTGGAGATGCAGAATGCAGAGGGGGCAGCGGTGGAGCTAATCAGGGAAAATTTTTGCCTAGCTGCTTGGAACTTCCTCCTCCTTCCATTGCTAATGCGTCTCCACCCTTCCTCCTCTGGGAGAGACACTGAGAACCAGCTACATCTCCCCTTCCTTGCCTGAAGAAAGGGCTCTCCTGCTTTCCTGGGAGGCCACCCTCTGGCTGCTGCTGCCTGTGAGCTGTGGGGACACGTGGCCACCACACAGGCAGTGAGTCAGCATCCCTCCTTTCTGAGAGGTCCTGGGAAGCCAGCTGGGGTGCTTAGCACCTCAAGTTAATATGAACTGTCCAGGCAGGGCCAATGCAAACCGGGAAGAGAGGTATGGCACCCTTGGGGCAGATGGATGGTGGAGGAGCTGGAGCCAGAGCTGAGTCCTGTTAATCCGGCCCCTCCAAATCCTTAGTCTTTTCCCTCCCAAAAATCCATTTTCTCTTTCTTTACCCCCTGGGTATTTGGGAATACTGCTGCTGGCTCACCCCATGAAGGGAGGGGCCCGAGGGCCCCAGCACGTTTGGTGTATTTTGGAGGTTAAGAAGGGGCTTGGGTCAGAGCTGGGTTAGAGGGCAAGGCCCACTGTGGATGGCTGTAGGGCCTTGGAAGAGTTGTTCTCGAAGCCTTAGTCTCCTCATCCCAGGAACAAGGCACCATAGTATGAGTGTTTTCATGAGTTACAATGAGCACAGCATGGAGTAAATGGCAGCTATTTTCGTCTTTTTACAAATGACTGTACCCCTTGACTCTTTCCCCAAGATCTGGCTTTGATGCCACATCAACCTAGTTCGGGAACTTCTCAAACAATTCTGCTGTGAAAGCTGGAGATGGAATTGTATGCACCGCAATGATGGTTTCCACCTCCAAGGGTTTCCACCTACCTGGCTGGTGTGAAAGGGAAGGTGGGAGGACCATGCTGGGGTGTCCGACTCATCGAAAGTGCTGGAGGGGCTACAGAGCGTAGATTCACCTGTACAGGGGATTTCCTTGGTGATCCTGAATCCATTCATAGGCCCAAGGTGTCCCAATTATAGAATATCATCAGGCCTCTGACATTGGCAAAGGTGAGCTCAGACGGGTTGCGAGCAAGCACTCCAGCCAAAGGGATTCGGGCAGAGGGGCCATGAAGCTGGGTGATGCATCCCCGTCCTGGGAGCCTTATCACCGCTGACGGCTAACCGGTGCCTCGGCTGTGTGACTCACCAGGGTGGTTCAGATCCTTTTGGGATTATTCGTGGCCAGCTCCCGGGAAACTGGGGAAAACAAGAAAAAGAGGAGCACTTGTTTGTTTGCTCAGCAAATGTTTGCTGAGCACCATTATGTGACAGGCCCATTCCAAGCCACAGAAGACACAGAGCCAAGAGCACCATGGACACACCCATAGTTTTCATGCAACGTCCATTCCGGGGAGGACAAGGAAGGAATAAGGTGTTTAGATAAATAAATAAGAGAATGCAGCAAGCACTCTGAAGATAAGGAAGGAGGCAGTGGTTCTCAAGCTTGGGCGAGCCTTAGACTCATTGGGTGGGCCGGTGAAACGCAGATGCTGGCTCCACCCCCGGCCTCTCTGGCTCAGGGTGCCTGGAGGGGCCGGGGAACTTGCCTTTCCAACACAGGTGATACTGCAGGTCCTGGGCTACACTGAGAGCCACTGGCGAGGGCAGCACTATGAATGCTGGGCTGGGGCTGGTTTACAAACAGCTCAGGAAGGTTAGGTCAAGGGTGTGAGGACTGTATTCCTTCTTAGTAGGCTGGAGGCGAAAGGGGTGGGGGCTGCATGCTACTGGCTGTCTTGCGGTAAACGGCCTCTCACTTTTGTCTCTGTTCAGATCAGCATTTGGAATCTCACTGCTCTGGGGAGCTGGCCATCCAGGTGGCTTGAAGGCACACTTCTCTGTGGCCTCCAGTATTCTCATCTATTGGTTAGTTCTCCCAAAGCAGCAGTTTAGAGTCCAGATCCATGTCTTATCGTCTCAGAAGCATCACTGGTGCCAAAGAGAGGGACGTTCTGACTCGAGTTGTAACCGGCCCCAGTGGGACGTTCTGACTCGAGTTGTAACCGGCCCCAGCTCAGTGGGCTCCTTCCTACCACTTATCCACTGGGTAGTTGTGTTTTTGTAAAAATCAACCTGTACCTGAAATAAAGATAAATCATTCTAGATTAAAGGTGGTAATTTATTTGAGGGCAGAAGATATAACTTCTTTTTTCTCCCCTCAGCATGCCTGCCATCATGTTAAGCCATAAGAGTTTGTTGATTTCAAATCTTTGTTCCATCATTTATTCACAGCCGGGCACTGTGCCAGGGCTGGAGAAAGAATGGGAAAAGGACACACCCAGTCCCTGTTGTCACTGAGTGTGTGGTCTAAATAGGGATGCAGCAAATTAACAGGTGTCTACCGTGTGGAGTGCTGCCCTACACCCCATGCTAGAAGTGGGGCAGGGTGCTATGGAAACATAACCCAGGGAGGTCAGGAAGGCTTCCTGGAAGAAGTGACATGGCAGGGGGGCCAAGTAGGGTGGCTAAGTAGCAGGGCAGGACTGTGCTGTGCACAGGCCCAGGGGTAAGGCACATTCCCTGGTTGGCATCAGATCAGGACGACCGGGGACCAGATCTGGAACTTGATCCTGAAGGGCCCTGTGGGGGTGGGTGAGCCGTCCACATTAGGGACATAGAGAAAATGTCTTAGGATTTCAGTGGTTGGATGCTATTTGCCCTGAGTGTAAAGGTTCTGACTTCTGCCCGGTTGGGAATTGAGTACAACTGTTACAATGTGCTTCGGGGAAGACCATGTCCAAAATGGTTGTTGAAATATGAAAATATAATTTTAGAGTTGATGGCTCTAGCCCCGCAGAGGCACAGATCGTTTCCCGTGAACTTTGCAGGTCTGGCATGTTGGCCCTGACGGATGACTCTGCAACCTGGGGCAAGCCAGTTAGCCTTTTGGCAACTTTTTATAGTTACAAAATGAGGATAATCTCTGCCCCTAGGAACGTCTGGGGAATGTTTTGTATAGAACTGAGATGGTGTTTGTGAAAAGTGCAAATATCCAGGATATTGATTATTAAAGGCATTTAGTTGGTGTGGCAATGATCACTGCTTACTCTGTGTGTGTGTGAGTGTGTGTGTGTGCGCGTACTTAATGGTTAACTATCCAGCTTAGAAGTGGTATCTAGTTTGTTTTTATAAAAATAGTTTCTACTTGCTTTTATATAGGTCTTCTTCTCTATTATTTATATAGAGAATAATATGTTGATAAACTTCAGGTTAAGAAAACATCCCAAACATTGAAAGAACGGGCTGAGTATAACCTTCTCACCTAATTTTTAATGTACTTGGAAAAACTACAGGTTTTCAGCTTAAAGTTTGTGCTTTGTGTGAGAAATGCATATCATCTCAATTTTGAACCCCTGACCTTTCTTTTTGAAATGCCTTTTCCTGGAACTATTGAGTGTCTTTCTTCATCAGGCAGCCGCCCCCCCCACCTCCCCCCCGCCCACCTTGAAGTGCTAGGATCTGGTTTAAACTTGAAGATTGAATAACATCCTCTGTCCTGATGGACTTGTTTTCTGGCCAGGCTTTTTCCTGCTACAGCTGACCTGGATTTTCTCCCTTCCACTTTGTCTTTTTTGACCTTAAAAAATAGTGAAGATCAGACTAAAGTTACCTATAAGTGAGACCTGTGGAATTTCCTAATTCTTCAGGATATTCTCTTTTTCAGACAGACTCACATGTTCATTTTGCAGATGTAAAAGAAACTCTCATCTCAGAGAGACACAGAGAAACTTTTCATTGAGTTTCTCTTTCTGTGTGCATGATTTCCTTCCTATTTCTCTCTACCATTCTGAAGAATGGCAAGGAGGGTGGAGAAATGAACTTCCACCGTAAAATGTGAACTTGTTGCAAGAAAGATGGAAGTTACTAGTTCTAAGAGGCCAATACCAAATGCCAATTATACTTGTGGCTGAGAGAATAGTTAAGCTCAACTTTTTTTTTAAAACCCCAACGTCCAATATACAAAGTCCTAAAGTGTCTTTAGTCAGTCTTTTGATGAAGCTTATTCAAGCCAATTCCTATTCTTCTGGTAGGTGTCTTGAGGATATGCAGTTGGAACAAGAGGTTTACATTTCTCTTAGAATCCAATGTGGCTTCAAATGGAAGAATAATGGAAGTTCAATGTGCAATTTATTTCAGACTCTATGAGGCTGGCTCACTTTGAGCATCATTTCTGATTTGAGCCTATCAGTTTTTAAAGGCCATGTGCTCAGACAAGAGCACCAGCCTCCCCTGTTCTTGACTGTAGCCCTGCTTTCTCTTGGTCATCCCTCACACCACTGTCTTAGTTGTATTTGCAAAACAGAGCCTGTTGCATTTTCCCCCTGCTTAATCTCCTTCACTGGCTCAGGGGTCCACATGACCTGTCCATCCTTCCCAGACTCCTTTGGGTACAGTCAATTCCTGCCTCTCTACTGCTCTACTAGCACCAGGTACCTTTCAACACACCTGGCAGAGAGAGAATCGCCTTTCCTGCCCTCCTACCTGTCCTTCAGCATTTTGTCCTTCCTCCCTGAAGCCTTCTCTGTCTTCCAAAGAGGGCTTCTCTCCTCTGGGCTTCTCGAGCACCATGCCTGCATTGTAGCATCACCACCAATTGTAACGTTGCCAATGGACTCACAGTTCTTTGCTGACACTTCCGTGTGCTCTATTAGACTGAGGGATTTGAGGGATTCAGCCAGCCAAGGGTCTGCTTCAAAGCAGGTGACCAATAGTTTTGTGTTGCATCAATGAGTGAATGAATGTGATGGGATGGGGAGCTGCGGAAGGATTCACTTACAGATGTAAAAGCATCTCATTAGCGTTGGGGTTGGCATGCCGAAGCATGACTACTGGAACTTCAAAAAGAGTCCTTATTCAGGTTGGCTGGTACCGGGTCTGCCGCGCCCCTGGGCCTGTCTTTCAAGGCAGCTGTTGGCAGAGATGGTGATTGCGGACTGGAGAGCCCCTGGGTGAGCGCAGTGGGGTGGGGGTGGGGGGCGGTGGGGTGAGAAACAATGGAAGAAAGCATGAAACCTGAAGGAGAGGGGTGTCTAGAGATGTGCGAGGGCTTTGGAACACTGAGATAGTCATTTGGCTTTTGTGGTTTCAAAAATCACCTGAGTTACCAGAACCAGAAGAGAAGATTTTCAGAGACCGGTAATTATCTGAAAGGTTGATTGCTCAGAGTGGGCCGTCTAGAACACAATACAATTTTGGTTCTTTTCTTTTTGAGTTTTCATTAGATTGTTAGCTGCTTGAAGTGAAGGACAATGTTCATATTTACCAGTTATTTTAATTTTATGAGTGATGCCTGCTTGTAGTAAAAATTACGCAGAATAAAAATGAAAGCGCCCCTCCCCCACTGCCCAGTACAGCACGGAGAAGACAATTAATGACTCTACAACATCTTACTATGTTGATAGGCAGTGATTACAATGAAGGGGGTGAGGACTTGATAATATGGGTGAATGTTGAAACTGCAGTGCTGTTTATGTGACACCATCTTAAGATTGTATATGGATGATACTTTAATTAAACAAAAAAGAAATGCCCCCTTCATGGGGCTGCCATTAGTCTATATGGTATGTTTGCTTGAATTAGAAAAACGCAGTCCTGCTGTCTGCCAGAAAATTGTATGACAACAAATATGCAAATCCACGATGCCTCCTGTACGAATGTCTCCACGTTTAATCTATAAGACCACACGGGGCTGCCTGGCCTGCTCATGCCTCCCTCAGTCTACCCCCTTCAGGGGCGGCCAGATAGTTCTCTAGCCATGTGTTTACCTACATGTGTGCATACACGTGCATATGTAAACATATTTGCATACCGACATACACTCATATACAGAGAGAGGGGAGAATGAAGAGGCGGTTATAGACAGGGGACCGTATTTTACATACTGTTTGATCGCTTGCTTTATTCACCCTGACAACATATCTTGGATCTAATTTTCTCAGTTTATGTAAATCTCCCTCATTCTTTTGAGGAAGGCTCTTCCATAGCATGGCTGTAATGGATTTAACCATTCTTCTGTAGAAAGACAATTTTTTGTTTTAATTGCACACAAAGATGTAACACGTGTGAATATTCTGAAGTTCATAGATCCAGGTTTTTGGTGGAGAATACAAAATTATCCCCCAGAGGTTGTGCTGAGTGACACTCCTGTTTCTCTGCCATCTCTTACACTGCATTAGTTTGATAGAGGAAAAGTGTCATCTCATTTTAATTTTAATTTTCCTGTTTGCTAGTGAGGTTGAGCATCTTTTCATGTATTTATCAGCTATTTGTGTTTCTTCTCTGAAATACATATATTTCTCTTTATATTTTTTTAATTGACTTGTTTAATCTTTACTGTGTATTGCATTGCAATACTTTATTACCTTTTTTATCAGCATATACTCAATTCTTTCTGCATTGGGAATAAATGATGGAGGATGAGTGAGCAATATTGTAATAAATTAGAAAGATCATATGTAGCATTTTGGGGTACAAAGGGGTCACGGAGATCATATCCAAATGCTTTATATTATAGTTGAGAAAACTAAGCTTTCGAGGGGCAAAAGAGGTTTTATAGCTGGTTAGTGGCTGGTCTGAAAACTGATTATCGTTCAGGTATTTTTATAATTAATTTATTCTTAATTGAAGTATGGTGACATACAATATTATGTTCATTTCTGGTTCAAGTTATTTTTTTCCTGCCTGATGCTGCTTCATGAAACAGTGTTCATGAAGAGTATCCATCAGTTATTCTTTTCCGGATATTGTGTCTTCTAAGTAAATCTTCATTAATTTCACAGAGCAAATGTAAATCTGTCTATACAGTGTGCGGGCGAGGGTAACTTATCAGTCCCCCGGGAATGGCTCTCAGGAGCTCTGTTACCAGGCAGAGAGCCAAGCACGGTTCTTAGATATAGCAAGAGGGTGGAACAAATAGATTTTGTGGGCAAAGGGGCATCACAGGCTGAGGAAGGGAAGGACCCTTATTAATAATGAAACAAGGGGGAAGCTGACTGCTGCCCACATGTGAAGCTGCCCGCAGCTGTGGTATTTTCTATTTTCCAGTCCTTTAGATCTACAGTAAATTATCAATAGAAATCATCTAATTCAGAGGGCTCCTTCCTACATTGCTTTAAAAATACTCCACATGATTTAGGGGTGTGCTGTCCACCCATATGCAACGCATTTGGTTTGCAGAGAAAACTGAGCATGAACCTTCTTTCAAGGAAAGAATAGGTAGGACGGGGTTAGAGAAGAATCAGTCTTCAAGCCAAGTTCCAGACCCAAGCCAGGAGCTCCCGCCATGCCAAAGGGGTTCCACAGAGCTGGGAAAAGCAGACGGGGTGTCAGAGGCAGAGAGGGACAGCACCGTTTTATGCTGCACACACAGTTAGAATTTGAGGTGGACAAGTTTTCTTGGTTTTCACACATTACAAGGAAGGGAGGCGAGATGGGCAAGGCCAGGAATGTCCCCAGGCCTGTTGGCCGCACTGCCCAGGCAGCCTGGGCTGAGCTTCCTGCACAGGTTGGATAGGTATTTGGGAAAGTGATACACAGTTATTACCTAAATTTTTTTCTGCAGTGTCAGGACAGGGGGCCTCCCTGAATTCCCAGCAGCATCATGATCATGACCTCCCTTCCCTAAGTCAGGTGGCTGCTAGAACCATTCCAGAGTACCTCCTCATTATCCTTAAATAGCCATGCACTGTTCACATTTTCTCAGTTACAAGATGATGATGATTATTAATTATAAGACAGTTTGCTTGTTTGAATTGGGACCCAAATAAGGTTTATATAGTGGGAATGGTAGATATGCCTGTCTTTTTAAATCTATAGGTTCCCTTGACATTTTTTTCCTTGCAATTTTTCCTAGAGAAAAATTGTTGTTTTTGGAGAAACTAGGTCATTTTTTTCCTGTTTTTTTTTTTTTTCTTTCTGATTACGTCTCCTGGGTGGTGTTTATCATGTTGCTCTGTCACCCTTATTTCTGAACCTCTGAGTTGGTGAGATTTGACAACATACAAGCTTGCTTTGTTTTGACATATGCACCTCCAACTGGGGAGGTGTTCTTACCACGGATCCTGCCTCACCTACCTGACTCCCTATTGCTTATTCTGTTTCTGCCCTGGCCTTGAACATTCGAGGCATGCTCCCTCTGTAGGGCTGTTGCATGACTGTCCCACTGTTTCTCAGATGTATGCCCTCCTTCAGATACGACATAATTAGAATAAGTAAGACTGTGGGAAACTCCACAGGAAAAAAATGACCTAGTTTCTTCAAAAGCAACCAAAACCTGAAACATCTCAAGGAAAAAAAAGTCAAAGGCAACTTATAGATTCAAAAAGACAGGCATATCCACCAATCCTGCTATAAAAACTTTATTTGGTCTTTGATAAAATTTTCTCCTTTTGTTGAGGCTGGCCACCTATTGAACGTGTGTATCCTCAGACCAGCATACCTGGTTGGAGAAGAGTGCCTGACACACGACTGGTCAACACGTGTGCATGGGATGGATGAAAGAAAGAACTCTTTCTCCAGTTTGTACTCTGCCCGTGATGACAACGGCGGACGCTGATGGAGTCCCCTCTACGCCAGGTGTGCTATGTTTAGCTTATTTGGAAATGCTCAGCTTTTTTCATCATCACAACATAGGGCAGGTCCTGTTCTTACTGCCCTCCTTCAACAAACAAGGGCGGTGGGCATGGGGGTGCACCGCCAAGATCCTCCTTCAAGGAAAGGCCTGTAGCTGCAGTGGCAGGGAGTGCTGTGAGCAGAGAGTCACCAGTAGCCAACCTCTTACTCAGTGTCCTGTATATCCTGTGCTGTCTGCGTTGATGACGGCTCCGGGCAGGGCTCTAAAGGTCTGGTGGAAAAGGACCAACTCCACTGGACCGCATATGCTCCAGACTTCCCCACGGGGTTGCCTGAGGCTTTGGTGCCGTCCAGCTGCTCTTTCTGCTCAACCCTGATGCCTTCACCTCTCTGTGGGTGTTCATTCCTAATAAGTACCTGCAAGCCAAACTCTACCTCAGCGTTTTCATCCTGGAAACCCCACTTTGGGATGCCCAGGAAAGAAGCGTTTAGAGAGAAACCTTCTCAAGGTCACAGGCTAGTGGGTGGTAGAGCAGGGATTTGGCTGAGCTGTTGTCTCTTTGATGTGATGTGATGTTTCTAGAAATGCACTTACCTCAGAACCCTGAACGAGGGGGAGAACTGTCAACACTGCGGTTCAGCTCTGTTCTGGTTTTCAGCTGGTTTGGTGAGGCAGCCTCTCACCATTTAATGTTTCTGTAGGAAACCAGGTTCTTGGTCACAAATGGCTGACTACATTGCACAGTAGGAAGACAAGCTGTAGATTTCCTGTCCAGCAACTAGGAAAAGGTTCAGTGAGGGGTTCAGAAGGGTGATGCCTTGAAGAAGGGCTGTGTGGGCTGGGGAGTCAGGAATGGGAGGACGGCTGGGGTGGAAGGGTGTTAGAAGGCATGGAGTGGGCAGTGGGAGGGGCAGACTGGGCCAGGGGGACACGTTAGGCCGGGCAAATAGGGGAGCAGTGATGTGGCCTTGGACTGGGCTGGGGACCTCAGTCATGCAGAGACAGGGACAAAGTAGTGACACTGTGAAAGGAAAAACAACATGGCTTTGGAGTGTGGGACAAAGAAGAAAGAGGCAAAGCAAGCCTGAGTCCCCCGGTGCCCTGATTGAAAGCATGTTTGATTCACTAGAATTTGAGGAGATGAAAACCAGCACGAGCATTTCCACCTCTCAGGGTGACTTTCTCGCTGTCTGAATGAGAGTGCCCAAGTGTTTGGGGGTCTGGGCAAATGGACATTTTATACTCTTCAGGGGTCACTATACCCTTTTTAGATGACCATTCACAATTGTGATGAGGACCTTTAAAAGTGGTGGTCTTTGATCTCCCTATTCCAGACCTGTGTGCGGGATGGGAAAAGGAGGTGAAAGTTCATATTTTCTAAGGCAGGCATCCCCGGGAGCCCCTGCCTCTACCCTTGGGGTTTTGGTGGCCCCAGGACCTTATCTCCTGTCCCACAGCTGGGTCCCGCCCTGTGTCCCACTACATTGGCCACTTACTTTTTTTTCTTAAACCACTGGTGTCACTTTGTGATGTTTGGCTTTTCCCCTCTTGATTTTGGGGTCCGCAGTTCGGGGGCTGGTCGGGGTTTCTCTCAACTAGCACGGAGAAGGCATCTGTCACATATCTGGTGAGGGAATGACTGAAGGGTAAGCAAGGGCCAATTTCCAAGTTTATTTTCAAGTCTGGCTCCTAGAATTCAACAACACCTGCAGGCTATAGGTGTTGGGTCTGACATGGGACTGTCCATACAGCTCTGTCAGTCTCAACTATGACTCTGAGAGCAACGAGTTCCTGATTGCTTTGGCTAGCTACAGGGGCCAGCCCGTGGGGTTTTTCCTCCTATTCACTTAAGAAGTCTGTTCTTCTGGTCTTGACTTCTGCTTTAGGGGAAGGCAGTACTCCCTTCCAGCCCATTCGCCATGGAAAAGATCCTTTCAGATCCCCAGTCACAGGGCAGGTGTTTTCCAGTGGGATGCAATCAGCCCTTTCTTCTTTCTTTGGCCTCCCTTGCCTATGTGGGCTCCTCTTTGATCTACTGTCTCTTGGATACTGGAGGTCCCTTGAAGAGCCCTTCCTTGTTTACCTGGTAGCAATGAGCACACTACCTTCTCCCAACATCCTCCGGCAAGTCTGCTGGCTGTGGTGTGAGTGCCTCGGAGAGGTGTAGGGGGTTCTCCGATGGAAGGCCGGGTCTCCGCTGTTGTGGGGACCGTGCCTGCAGGCAGAGACCTCTTGACATGGAACTGGCTAGTAAAGCAAGCAGAGAGGACCATAGTTGGAAGGAGGATGTGGTCAAGGGGAGGGTTTGCATCGTGGTGGAGGGCTTTGTCTATGTGCAGAATCAAAAAGCCCCATAAGTGAATGTTTGTTGAGCTCTGGTGAAGAGATAGCCGCAGGGCACAGAGATAGGAGGCACCGAGAGAGCAAGCTCAGAGGACACAGTGGGGCTGGGAAGGGAGTCTGGGAAGAGAGAGTAGGCGAATCATGCGGAGCGAAGTCCCCAGGAGAAGATAGGACGGAGGCTCCCTAGGGGTCTTACCCCTGGGCCCACATTTGAGTCATCTGGGGAATTAAAAAATACACTAATATTGGGCCTTTTCCCAAGATAATCTACTTTAGTTGGCCCAGGGTTTAGCCCAGGTATTGGTCCAAGTGATTCCAAAGTCCCAGCTGCTAAGAATGGCTGCCCTGGACTTAGAAGGGACATCATTTCCTCAGGTCATGGGCAAGAGAGTCATGTTGAGAGGAAGAGAAGCCTGATGTAATACACATATAATAGCTTGTATTTTCCTAGTTCATCACACTTCTCAGACTCTAAGGTGCAGATGAATCGCCTGGGGGTCTTGCTAGAATACAGATTCTGATGCAGCAGGCCTGGGTGGGGCCTGAGATGCTGCATTTCCAACACGCTCCCAGGGGCTCTTGCAACTGCTGGCCAGCACTGTGGGTAGGAGACTCCGTCAGTTTACAGAGGTGTTTTCATGTCGGCATTGTGTTTTGCATATGACTTATGAGTAGGTCTTACCATCCTGATTACACAGATGAGGAAACAGAGATGGGAGATGGGCGAGGAGCAGAGAGAGGCCTGCAGTGATGTCAAGTGGGCCTTTTGAGCACTGGGCCAGGTGCTTTACACCTGCTGCTCACCTGGCCAGTCTCCTGAGAGCACATGCCAGTAAGCAGTGAGCCTAGGTCTTCCGACTGGAAGCGTGGAGCTTGATCTTTTGTGCCCCAGCAGCCTTCTCGAGGACACAAGAGGACACTGCTATTATAAAAGAGAGCATGAGGAGGAATAGGAGCTCAGGGAGATCGATGGGCCTCCGGAGATGCTGCCCTGGGAAACCAGCTGAAGGAGGGGGACAGAGGCTGAGCAGGCATTAGAGCACGCGTGCGGTCATCTTTCCTAGGTCAGGAGTGGCTCAGATCCTGTTCCATCAGGGGGCTGTCTCTGCATGCGCCCTGATGGAAGCTGAGAAGGCCCCTGGGTGGACTCCTACAGTCAGGGAGATAAGAAAGGTCATAATCTAGGACTGTGGTTTTCAAACTTGAGTGAGCATCAGACTCCCCTGGAAGGCTTGTTAACACAGAGCTGGTCCCCAACCCTCACCCCAACATCTGACTCAGGAGGTCCGGCATGGGCCTGAGAATGTGCATTTCTAACACTTCCCAGATTCTGCTTCCCAGGTTCTGTGGACCTCACCTTGAGAACCACTAGTATAACTGACCTTGGATCCCCTGCAGGACAATGAGACCAGTCAGAGCCAGAGTGGAGTTAGAGCTGTTGGTCCAAGTGCCTTTAAGTGATGAAGCACAGGGTATAACAGTTTAAAAGGGGGGAAAGCTGACAGTTTGATGGATTCAGTGTGGGATCAATTGGCAAAGTTTGTCCCCGTGTCCTCTTGCTCACCTGCTGAATCCATTAGAAGTTGCTGGCTTTCCGAGTGATAGTGATGACTCCAGGGGAACTAGACTTTTCTGGGGAAAGAAAGTTCAGCCTCTGCAAAAGTAAATAAAAAGAGGTCTGCTATGAGAGAGAAGGTTCTGGAGTTTGCCCTGATGAAGCAGATCAGGGGTTACATCAAAGGAAGCAGCTGCAGAAGGGCTTGTGCACACCGGGGTGGGGAGGTCTGGCCTTGTGGTCTGAGGGGCAGGACGGGAGCCCCAGATGGGGCAAGAGAGGGTCAAGGTGGAAGGAGACACATGGAGCATGACGTCAGCATGGGTGGAGCAGGACCCGGACAGGTAGATAGTAATTTATCACAAATGTAATGCTGCCTTCCACTTGCACATGACTGCTGGGCTCCCGAGCTCCTTGCCCTTCCAAGCCTCCTTTTGTCCCCCCAGACTCCCTGTAAGTACGTGCAGCAGGCGCTATCACTCCAGCCTCTGCATAAGAAAATCACGTAACTTGCCTGAAGAGGCTGGACACTGTGGAGCTCAGGTCCTCCTGTTCAGAGGCCCTGCTGTTTCTGGGAGCTGGTCAGGACCCCAGGATGCTTTGATGGTGCCTGGGCATGGCTCTGGACACAGTGAGAATGGGGAGGCCCCACTGTGGCTCAGGGGTGGACCCCAGTCTCTGGAGGGGATCCCTGCTGAGAGTTCAGCCATTTCAGGTGGTAAAGGATGGAGACCAAGGCAGGTTGCTCCCGTGATGTGGGTTTGGTGGAGGGAGACCCAGAGAAGGAAGGGAGGTGGAAGCGTTTCCATAGGCCTCATGGAGACCAGGAAGGTTCCAGCGTCACACTAGCAACCAGCTCTTCTCCCCTTGAAAGCAGGGAGGGGCTGGGAGCTGGGCTCCCTGCACCAGGTTCCTACCATTCCGGCACTTCTCTGCCCCTGCTCCTTTGATGCGTCACACTTGCTCTTCTTTCTGCCAGCTCAGGGCTCCCTCCTTCCCGTGTACCACTCCGTCCCCACTGATTCCATGTGAATTAGATTTAGAAATCCTAAGAATGAAGACCTAGCTTGAGGACAAGCGTGGGGCGGCCCATAGTCTGCCTCTCAGGCTGGTCAATTGGTGGCTACTATCCTGGAGGCCTGACACCTGGTCCAGTAAGTCAGGGCCAAGGTGGCAAGGTGATGCCAAGCAGACAGGTGTCCAGAGCTGCCAGAGGGCATGGCAGACTCTCGGAGCAGAATGCCCCATACCTTGCAAAAGCAAAACAGAGCCCCTGCCCTAGGGGGATTTGAGAAGAACTAGGATGTTAAGCAGATTTCCAGAAATTTCCAGGACCTCCAGACAAGGGGAATGAGATAAGGTGTCATTTTCCAGAACTAGAGTATAGGGTGTGGCATCTGGTGCATTCCCCAAGACCACAGCTGGGTGAAAAGCTAGACTTGGGTAAGGTAGAGGGGAAGATGATAGATCTCAGAGGGCTGGGCTAATGGTCCATAATCCCCCTTGCCTGGGGTCAGTCCTGATCCCAGATACTGGAGCCGGCTGGGCTTGCAGGGAGGGTCTGTAAGCTTAGCTGTGAGAATAGGCAGGCTAAGGACAGTGGTGGACTGACCGAGGCCGCATCAGACAAGTGCAGATGGACCCACATAGAGCAAATCACAAAAATACCATGTCTACAGGGAAGAGGGGCCTTTACACACAACACATGATGTTGGGACCTGTTTTCAAAGGAGAACTTCATTCTCACTCATACATTCCTCAGTGCTGGCAAAAGCACGTGATCTGTGAACATAATCCTAGAGATTCTCCTAAGGAATTCCTGCCCAATGGGTTAACTAGGTTTCATGGTCAGAAGCCACGGGACAGTGATATAAGGAGGGGTGGCTGTGGGTGGTGAGTCCCGTGAGCATGTTCCAGCAGAGGCTGAAAGGTTGCTGACCAGCTCCACTCTCAGGGCGGCCAGCACCGGCTTGGACGGGAGATGGGCTGGATTCCAGGGTCTCTGGGACCCTCCTCTCTTGGAATCTGTGGGTCTGTCACTGCCAGGTCTGCTGTCCACAGGGCTGCCAGGAGCAGGACGGGCCTTCAAATGACAGTCTTGTCGAGTTTGCTACTGTCCCAGAGGTAAATGACAACTTATTCAGGATACATAGTTGTCGGAAGGAAACAATTCAGAGTGAATACAGAGAAAATATAGTATGTGTGTACGTTACAGCTATTTCTCATATAGGGTTCTCCTGCCAAAGCCCACTGATGTCCAAGCAAATGTATTCTTTTCAAGTCCCTTTGGCCTGTACTGGCACTGCTGTCGTGGTGGGTCACTTCCAAGACCGGATGATAATGATTTGTGTACCTGTTTGTCACCCCTGCTAGACTGTGGTTCTCTCAGTGGGATCCAGGCCTCTTAATAACACCACTTGGCCTTTGCCCGTCTCTCCACACAGACACCAAGTGAGCGGGCCCTCCCACCTGGTGAGGGAGGGAAGCGGGAACTCCCACTACAAACCCCCGCGGTGGGTGCGGATTGACTCCTTGCCCCAGGTGAGGGGCAGAAGTGGCTGTGAGCCCTTGCTCCACTCACAGCTTGCTCTGTGGTCGTCCTCAAGGTATTTCAGCTCTCCAAGTCTTGTTTTTTTCAGCTATGAAAACAAGATAACACCTCATCAAGTTGTGGTAAGGCTTGAGATAATTTACATATAAAACTTTCAGCCCGGCACCTTCCACAGAGCAAATGCTCAGTAAATGTTAGGTCTTATTACGGTGAGTAGAAACCCTGAGCCTTACTCCTGTGTGATGTTATTTGGGATTATTTATTGAGCAATTACTATATGCAGAGCCTTGTGCTATGTGCATTGTTCCAGTTAATCTTCACAGGACTCCCTCCTTTTTTCTCCTCTTTTAGGGATGAGGAAATGGAGACCCAGAGAGGTTAAGTTCTTCACAGAGGTCACTGCACTGTTAAGTGATGCAGCTAATATTTAAATTCATGTCTTGTGACATTGTGCTTGTGCTTGTCACCATTACGCCAAGTCACCTCCCCAGGTTCTTTGTGCTGCTACTCTTCATCGGGCCTGAGCTCAGTTCTGGCTTCAAAGGCAGGCAGGAAAGACTTCTCTGACTTTGCTGAATTTACTGGGGCTACCTTTCCCAGTTTGGCTTGTGAGGCACCCAAGAGTGCAAAGGAAGTGTGAGTCATGCCTACAAGAGAGTCAGTGGACAGCCTCCCAGGGCCTTCCTGCCCCAAGATCTGTGGTCAGTTCAGCCCTCAGCAAGTAAGTAGTCATCTGCCTGCTCGGTTGGGGGCTGGGCGGCATCTGGTTTCCATGGCCACAGCAGCCAACAGCAGGCTGCAAGGCCCACCTCACTTGCACATAGATACTCAAGAAATACCACCTGCGAGTGAATCCATGTGTGTGATGAAGGCTGAGCCCCATGTTGTATGTACGTTCTATGTAGGATTTTCGAAGGGAAAGATTTGAAGGGATGCAATTGTAGACCTTGACCACAAGTGACTTTATTCAAAAGCATTTTGTTAGAGGCCTGAAGGAGGCTAATATTACTAATACTGACTGCTTATTACAGTAATTTGCCAGACGAGTTCAACATTTTCCCTCATTAAAGCACCCCAAAACTACAATGGTAATGACCTTCTGTTGGATGCAGAGTGTTATAATTACTAGAGATGATTTAAACATATAGTCATCATGTCGACCCCCAGTAGGACTCTACAGAGGGTGAGGGGAGGAGGGCAGCCTCCCTCCCCTGGGCCCCTCCTTGTGGAGAACTCTGTCTATGAAATTACAATTATTCCCTCCACCCCCTGAAAGTCTGAGGTTACAAGGTTCAGAAGTTTGCTCTTGTCCACAATCACATAATCAATTCCATGGTGGAGTTAGGGTGAAAACGCACGTCCGTCTCACTCTTCCCACTCCCACACCACCAGACACCACTTCATGAACTGAAGCTGAAAGAGAAACAGATTTATTTTTAACTTTACTGTCGACTGGCATGTCACCCCAATGAGTCTTCTCAGTATTTTGTGTTTTTCTCTCGCACCTGAAAGGAACTTGTTCACCTGGCTCGTTCCCTCAGACTGGAGTACGAAGGTGTGAAGGAGCCATAATTCTGTGCCTTCTGAAGGTGCTTGGGGTCAAGCTTATATTCAGTACAGAATGAGTTTGCTACCCTGAAAATATTTGAGTTGATTATCTGCAAACATATTTTTGGCCATAGACAAAAGTGATGAGAGTTGGGAAATTAAATTAGCACAGGAGCAAATCAGGTTTTAAGAATTTATCATCTGTCTTCAGGACTCCACACTCCAGGATGGAAATATTTAAATAATGGAATGTACTTAACTTTCTTTCATTTTCATTGAGATGTTTGGCAGCGTGTGAGTCTAATCTGAATTGGATCATTAATCCTGTTTCTTAGCATGGAATAGAGGCTCAAGTGGTCCTTGTTGAATTCATGAAAAATGAAGTCTTGTTTGCTTATTTTTTTATTGTGCTAAAATACACATAAAATAAAGTTATCATTTTAATCATTTTTTTTAAGTGTACAGTTCAGCGGCATTAAGTACATTACATTGTTGTGCAACCATCACCCCCATCCATCTCCAGAACTGTTTCATCTTCCCAAACTGACACTCTGGACCCATTAAACACTAACTCCCCAGCCCCTCTTCCCCAGCCCCTGGTAACCCCCATCCTACTTTCTTGTCTCTGTCAATCTGACTATTCTAGGGACCTCATATCAGTGGACTCATCCTGTGTTTGTCCTTTTGTGACTGGCTTATTTCACTGAGCATAATGTCCTCAAGATTCATCCATGTCATAGCCTATGTCAGAATTTCCTTCCTTTTTAAGGCTGAATCATATTCATTGTATAGATGCACCAGTTTGTGTTGATGGATTCGTCAGTTGATGGACCCTCAGGCCGTTTCCACCTTGGGCTACTGTGAATAGTGCTGCTATGGGTATGGGTGTGCAAGCATCTGTTGAAGCTCCTGCTTTCAATCTTGTCTGCTTATTTTCGTATCCTACATCATCTTTCTCACTGAGAGTGAATACTCTCTCCCATCTCCCAGAGTAGCACATCCGGGTCCTCTTTCAATACTGTAGGTAAAGCCAAGCAAAAAATGATTGGAAAAATGTTTCTGACAATAAACTTGGGGGGAAAGCTACCTTGCTTCCTGCTTTGAATCTCACTATTGTCCACTTTTCATCCTACTTCTGGGCACACTGAGCAGTTAATCTTTCTGTTTAGTCACTAACATGTGGTTTGTAGGGGAGGCTGTGGAGGAGGGCAGAGTGACCCCCTCGGGCACGAAGCTGGGGCTCCTGTCTCTTCCGCTCCCTTCTGACATTCTGCACATGTTCACTTGAGACTGGCAGCTGCCCTGCTACATCACTCACTCTCTGTCACTTCCTTCCCTGTATTTCAAATCGAGCTTCCAAAGCCCTGAGTGGCCGCCTGGTTGAGAAGTCTTAAAAAAAATTTTTTTTAAATCAGCACTTACAGAGTAGCTCAGCTCCATTTACCGCACTCTAAAAAGTTTGGCTTGATTCGGGTCTCACCCATGATGCCTCCTGAACCCTCCATCTGCGTCTCCTTCTGCATTTCGGAACCACCGCCCCGCCCCCACCCGGCCCTGCCGCTCCGGCTGGCGGGCGGGGGAGGGGCAGTCCTGCTTTGGGCTTCATCACAGTAAAGCTATTCTGGGTCTCAAAAGGCCTCATAAATCTGCTCCCCAGATGCAAGTCTCCATAAAAGGCTCCTCTCTTTGTGTGAGTCTCAAATTTCCCTTCAGTTTAATTGCAACAAATGAATAATCAAATGGATGAGGTGAATCGTAACACCAAAAAAAAATTTTTTTTATTTTTAATAGTGAGCCTTGTTGTGAGTCCTGACCTCCCTCCTTCGTTGATGAGTAGCCAAGTCTGTAGCAGGTTAACACGCAGCTCCTCGGAAACAGGAGTCAAGGATAAGCGGAAGGCCATGAACCAACACACAGATTTGAATAAGCACAATGTCATCGCGTCTCAACATATTATTTCTTGAAAGGAACTAAGTAACCTGAGTTTGAGTTTATTAGGGTAATTTATAAGAGCCTGAGATTTAAGTTTTCTTTAAAGAGTTAAGTTAAGAGAAAGATAGACCTGGAGGCCGAAGGCATGGGACTCACAGTGTGACATTCTGAGTGAGGACGGTGACCTTGGTGTGGAGAACAGGGTCTCCAGGGCTCATCTCGGGCGGGGCTCACTACTGACGCTGCAGATGTGGGGAGGTGGTGGTGGTGCATTTAGGACTGGTGGCCTGGTGGCCTGGTGGCCTGGGGCTGCGTGACATCACAGGGCACCAATGATACCAACCAGGATAGTCAGCTTCAGACGTCCTCTCAGTCAAAAGCCTTGCAGCCACCCAGCGGGATCTTCCCTCTGCCTGCTGCTTTGCATCATGGATATAAAAACGACATGGTCCTCTTTCTACCTGGTACATAACTCTTTAAGCCTTTTATGATTAAAAAAAAAAAGGACCACATGTTGATTAAGACCATTTTAAACAATACAGAGCAGCATAAAGAAAACAACTTGTCTTCCTTCCTTCTGGTTTCTCCCCCATCATCACGGGATTGGATGTGAATCCTTTTGATTTCCTATTGTATAGAAATGCAAATCATATGTCAGACAGTTTTATATTAGAGAAATGGGGTCATAGTCTACCTACTATTTTGCAATTTGTCTTTTACTTGACAATATGTCATGGAAATATCTTCCCAGATCAATATATTGAGACTTAAAATCATTTAAGAATTGCCTAATGTTAAATATAAAAATTTACTATAATGTATTCAATCCTGTGGATAGATTGTTCAATTGTTTCTAGTTTTTTACTATTATAAACAATACTGCAACCAAAATCCTGTGTCCACAAGTACTGAAGTTTTTATTTCTGTGGAATAAATACTTGAAGTGAGATTGCTGGGTATGCCTAATTTTAACGTTAACAAATAAAACAAATAACACTTTAAACTTTAACAAATAAAACAGTTTGAAAAATGTAGTGATACACACCACCACCAGCCATGTATGTGAGTTCCTTTCTTCACATTATCACAAAGACTGATGATGTCAGTGTTTCAGCTTTTTGTCAGAGATACCTCATTATTTTCTTTGATTTCTAATTATCTGATTATTAGTGAGCCTGACCATTCTTTAAATAACTTATTGGTTATTTGCATATCCTCTCACATGAATTGCTTATCTCTGTGTTTTTCTCATATGTTTTGGGGGTTCTTTTTTCATCATTTATATGGTTAAAAATATCATGGATATTAACTCTAAGGCCGTTACAATGACACAGTATTTTCTTCCAGTCTATTGTTGATCTTTTGACTTTGTGGAGTCTTTCATCACATAGAAACCATGATGTCTTGGCAAAATTTCCTTGTAGTCAGATCCCTCCGCCTTTCCTTTTGACTTCTGATTCTTGTTTTGCTGAAGACCTTCTCTATTTCAAGCAAATTTTTTTCCCCCAGTATTTCATTCTAAAGCTTTTGTTACTTCTTAATCTCTCTTAGAATTTATTTTTAAATATGAAATGGAGAAAAGGGCATCTAATTAAATTATTTTCCAAATGCCTTTCAGGATGCCAGCGTTCTTTATGGAATACACTTCTGCCCTATGAATTGACAACCTTCCTTTATCATGTGGTAAGTTCCCTTATGCCCTGACCTGCTTCTGGCCTCTCTCTTCTCTTTCAGTGATCTGTGTGTCTGTTCCTGTGTCAACTTTACAGTTTGTAGTGGTTTTTAACAATTTTAATACATGGAAGGACAAGCCACCTTACCATTTTTGTTTTAAAACTTTTTTTTTGGCAATTTTTGTGCATTTCTTCTTCTATGGAAATGCTCTGATTATCTTATTTAGCATAGAAACATTTTCTTGGTGTTCTGATTGGAATTCTTAATAAATCATTATAATAATTTTGGAAGATATATGTATCATTGTTTTTCCATCTAGGGATCATTTTGTTTTATGTCTTCTGATCAAATTCTATAGCTTGCTTAGTTTAAGTTTTATATGTTTCTTGTTACATTTATTCGAAGATAAGTTGTTTTCTCCTCTATTATGAATAAGATTATTTTCCCATTTCCTTGTTTTATTATTAAGATTTATTTTTTTAGAGCAGTTTTGGCTTCACAGCAAAATTTGTGTTTGGTACTGAAAGTTCCCATATAGTCCCTGCCCCCACACATGCACAGCCTCCCCACTATCAACATCCCCCATCAGAGTGGGGCATTCGTTACCATTGATGAACATACACTGACATAACACTATCACCCAAAGTCCATACTTTACATTAAAATTCACTCTTGGTGGTGTACATTCTGTAGGTTTGGACAAAAGTATAATGAAACATATCCATCATTATAGGTGTATAATGAACACATTATACATATCTATATATAATGCCTAATGTATAAAAATTCAGAGTATTTTTGTTGCCTTAAACATCTTCTGTGCTCTGCCTATCCCTCCCTACCTGGCAACCACTGATCTTTTACTGTCTTCATAGTTCTGCCTTTCTCAGAATGTCATATAGTTGGAATTATGTAGTACACAGCCTTTTCAGATTGGTTTGTTTCACTTAGGAATATGCTTTTAAGGTTCCTCCAGATCTTTTCATGGCTTGATGGCTCATTTTTTTTTAGCACTGAAAAAGATTCACTTGTCTGCATGTACTGCAGTTTATTTATCCATTCTCCTACTGAAGGACATCTTGGTTGCCTCCAAGCTTTGGCACTCATGAATAAAGCTGCTGTAAATGTCCATGGGTAGGTTTTTGTGTGGGCATAAGTTTTCAACTCTTTTGGGCAAATATTAAGGATCATGATTGCAGGATCATATGGTAAGAGTACGTTTAGTTTTTTAAGAAACCACCAAACTGTCTCTCAAAGTAGCTGTAGCATTTTGCATTCCCACCAGCAATGAATGAGAGCTCTTTTTGCTCCACATCCTCATCAGCGTTTGGTATTATCAGTATTCCAGAATGTGACAATTCTAGTTGGTGTGTAGTGTCATCTCATTGTTTTAGTTTGCATTTCCCTGATGACATATGATGTAGAGCATGTTTTCACATACTTATTTGCCATCTATATATCTTCTTGGGTGAAGTGTTTGTTAAGCCCATTTTTAAGCTGGGCTGTTTGTTTTTTTGTTGAGTTTTAAGAGTTCTTTGTATATCTTGGATAATAGTCCTTTATCAGATATGTGTTTTGCAAATATTTTCTCCCACTTTGTGGTTTGTATTCTCATTCTCTTGACATTGTCTTTTGCAGAGCAGAAAATTTTAATTTTAATAAAACCCAGTGTATCAATTCTTTCTTTCATCGATTGCTCCTTTGGGGTTTTATATAAAGAGTCATTGCCATACCCCAGGTCATCTAGGTTTTCTCCCATATTATCTTTGAGAGCTGTAATATTTTGCATTTTTCATTTTTGTTTGGGATTCATTTTGAGTTAATTTTTACGAACAGTGTAAGGTCTGTGTCCAGATTCATTTTCTGCATGTGATGTCCAGTTGTTCCAACACCACTTGTGGAGAAGACTATCTTTGTTCCATGTATTGCCTTTGCTCGTTGGCCAAAGATCAGTTGATTATACTTACGTGGGTCTATTTCTGGGCTCTCTATTCTGTCCCACTGATCTATTTATCTTTTTTTTTCACCAATACCACACTGTCTTGATTACTGTAGTTTTATAGTAAGTCTTGAAACAGGTAGAGTCACTCTTCTTACTTTTTTCTTCTCCTTCAATATTATGTTGGTTATTTGGGTCTTTTGCCTCTCCATATAAACTTTAAGATCAGTTTGTTGATATCCACAAAATAACTTGCTAGGATTTTGATTTGTATTGTATTGAATTTTACAGATTAAGTTGAGAAGAACTGACACCTTGGTGATATTGAGTCTTCCTATCCATGAACATAGAATATCTTTCCATTTATTTCATTTTTTTATTTTGTTCATCAGAGTTTTATAGTTTTCCTCATACAGATCTTGTATAAATTTTGTTAGCTTTATACCTAAGTATTTCATTTTGGGGGGCACTAATGTAAATGGTATTGTGTTTTTAATTTCAAATTCCACTTGCTCATTTCTGATGTATAGGCAAGTGATTGACTTTTGTATATTCACCTTGTTTCCTGCAACTCCATTTCCTTTTTAAACTGGTTTTTTACTACATAAACAAAAGCTTTTGAATTTTATACATTTACTGTATGTAGCTACTACATCAAAATCTCCTAATACTTAGGTTTTAAAAATAGATTCTTTTTGTTTTATAGGTGTATAGACATCATACATATGTTTTCTTCAACATTATTTCCCCCTTTCTATATATACCTCTCCCAAAGGACCACACTTTAAAAATTGTTATCAACTGGTAATGAGAATTCCACAGTTAGTAAAGGATGTCAAACTTGGGTAACCTGTTGAATCCTCTGGAGGCCCTGAAGTGTCAGCTTAGAGAAGTCATTTGCACACCATGGGGCACAGCACAGCAAGACAGAAACCAGGGCCTTACAAAAAGGGGTGGAGGTGTGTCACTTCTGAAGGAGCTGGGGGAGCACTCAAGTACAATCAGGAAGCAAGGGCAGGGTGAGGAGTGCTGACTGCCAGCTGCCATCAATCAAAATGTCAACATGAGCCCAAGAGGCAAGGGTGTGGTTGAGGGTGGAATCCAGTAAGATCCCTCACCAAGCTTTGGGCAGAAAACTCAAGAAACCTGTGGGGTGGATACCAGTGTCTGACTGTGAACTGAAGCTGAGGTCATGGGCCAATCCAAGCTAATGAGGTGGTAGGAAGTGGAACTTGAGAAGCAGATGTGGGTGGTCCAATGTAATCCCAGGGTTTAGGGCTCTTGGTCTTTAAGTTTAACCTGAGAGCTTGCTTCCTTGTCTTCTGGTTGTCCTAAAAACAGAGTTTGATAGGCATCTTGGGAGTAAAATGCTGAGGGTAAAATATTGAACAAGGTAGACAAGAGTATTTTCCAATTGTTTTTGGGGGCTTTCATCCTTTATAAAGGAAGAATTATCTTAAACCAAATATTTTACAATAATCCTGTTTAAAAAAACAAACAAAATATTGATAAAAATATGATTTGGAAAATAAAAACCTAAGGAAAAAAAGAAGAGTGACTAATAATTTCATCTCTTAAAGATAACCTCAATTGACTTTTCAGTGTATTTTCTTCCAGTTTCCTATTTTTCTATGACTTGAGATCATATAGAATCTATATAGATAAGCAATTATTTTGCCTTCTTCCTTGCCTGGTGGTAGGTATCATTAGAGTATGTGATCAGGAATTTTGTCTGCATTCTCACTCTATCTTCAGTGCCTAGCACAATGCCTAATACACACAAAGAGCTTATTTGTTGAATGAATGTAGAAAGCCATTACAAAGTCTTTATGAACATAGATTTTAATGGCTCCATGAAATTTCTCTTGTGGACATGGCCTAATTTGCAGAAGCGTCCGAGACCACCACTCTCCTTTCTCTCCAGTCATGTGTCTTCCCGGGCCTCAGCCGCCCTGAGTCTCTAAGAGGACCTTGAGTGCATTGATTCTCCTTCTCACCCTCTCTGCTGTGTGCTTGATGTTTCCTCCTTCCCTTACCCTCTCTGCCCAGCTAACTTGTCCTTGCCTTTTAGGTTCCAGCTTAGTAGACAGTCTGTCAAGACTGCCATGCTCCAGCCTGCACTAGTTGCATAGCATTCTGGCCTATTAACTCAGGCTCCTGGTAGCTAACAGAAGGCACAATAGGTCTAAATAGGTCACTGAGGAGAACTTAATGACGACCATTTGCAAAGGTACAGGCTGGGTTATGGAAAACCAGCAGGGGAAGGCAGAGCACCCTGGTCTAGCAGCTGGGAGACCACGGGCAGCTCTAAGCCTGGAGGGGCAGGGCCAGGAAGGGTTCTGGGGTCCAGAGTAGACTCCTGACAGCAGCTTTGGTAGGAGAACACATACACTGACACCGTGGTACGGCAGAGAAGGTGTCCTCCTGCCTCTGTCCATTTTCCCATCTCCTAATGGAGCCTCCTGTAGGTCAGCCCTGTGGAAGCCAGGAGGCAAGGGAACCCCTGGATATAATTCATAAAACCTGGAGCTCAGAGCAGGGAGGAGGGGGAGAGCAGTACACCCAGAGGGGCAGACAGGAAGTCCCACTCATCAGCCCACCTCTGTCCAACACCTGCTCAACTGTATGACCCTGTACATTGCTGCCTTTGCCTCCCACCCTCTCATGGAAGATCCCAGAAGTCAGGAACTGTGCCTTACCTCTTTGGGGGAATGCACCCCAGGAAATAATATGAAAGGGGGAAAGTCAGCAATGTGCATAGTGATGTTCACAACATCGCTGTAATAGCGGGGGATTAGAAATGCCCCCAAATAGGGAAGGAGTCTAGGAAGTGTTGTCATACAGTCATGAAAAGATTCTCAGGTGGGCTCTGTAAACACATGCAAACAGGGATTCGAGATAACAAATGACAACAGCAAATCCTGCTGATCACAAATTTGTCAAAATGTGTAGATGTGTCCTGCATAGGAAAAGATTAAAGGCGTTATGTTCATGAGAGTTAAGAAACACTGGCCAAATGTCACTTCCCACAGTTTTAAATAACAGACTTTTGATAGAATTTGTCACAAATGTGAGTGCAAAGTAGCTAGAATAGTTAGGACTGTGCACAATATAAAAAAAGGAGGATGGCAGCTTATGTTAGGGGGCTATATTGGGAAAGCCACTTGCCTTTTGTCAGTTGAACCCCCAAGTCCTCAGTATTCTGGCTGGTGATGAAGCTTGTTTTCCAGTTCCCCGTGGTAGATGGGGGGTGAGTCTGTTGGCTGACACCCAGCAAAGGGTATTCAAAATTTCTCAAACTTGCATGTGCATATGAATCACCCGGGGATCTTGATAAAATGCAGATCCTGATTCTCTGGGTCTGGGTGGGACCTGAGATTCTCCAGTTTGAACAAGGCCCCAGGAGGTGCTACCTCTGCAGGGCCTGCCCACCACCTGAGTGGCAAGACTTTACATCAGTGGGATTTTCTGTTGGCTTTTCTACCTTTTAAAACTCATATCTGCATTTGGTAAGCATACAAGTCGCACATTCTTTGTTACCCATGCCCTCTCTAGATTCTGATACACAGCAATAGAAAGCTTGCCCTCAGGTGGAGAATCCCAGTGTTTCTGGGCCTCTCTATCAACCAAAAAGAATTGGATGCATTTTACTTTTTAGAGTAAGTATTCCAAGATCAAAACTTTAGTATTCCTGACATAAGTATTGTCATGTTGAGACAGATTTTTCAAACTGCAAAGGATTACCATACTTTCACTTCCTAGCCACAGTTGTTTTTATGATTATCATTTCTCAAACTAGCTTTGGGTGAGAAACTTGAAATTCTTCACAGAGCTTCCAAGTATATGAATTCTTCACCACAACCCTGTGGAGGTGATACCAGGTTTTGATAATGTAGGATTCCAAATAACGTCCAGTGACCAATGTGGTTGCACTAAGCCATGGGAGAGGCAGCCCTGATACACCGTTGGCATCTTGTCTGCTTCCATGGCTCTCAAAGCTTGAGTCAGGCACGCTTCTTGCTGTAGAAGGAGCCTCCCAGGAGGAAATAGCCACCCTTGCTGATGTCATTAGACACCCTCTTTTTTTAGGCCCCATTTCATTTCCACTGAAATTCTCTTCTTTTGCACATGTCAGCCAAGAAAACATTTCTACAAGGCTTAGAAGTCCAGGTGTTCGGGGTTTTATTTTTTCTCTCTCATTTCCCATTAAAAAAGCAGCAAGAATGTAAGTTAAGTTCCTATTTGCATAATTTAGTCTTTCTTACTGATTATATTTTCTAGGTGGGGATTTAAAAATTAACTTCCAGATCCAGCAATCTGAGATTAACCCATGTAACTCTGCCTTATTTTTTTCTTCTTCCTGCCTTATCCTTCTTTGCTCTGTTTTCTTTTCCTAGGCTGGTATTGCTGCTGGACTGTTCTGATGGACAGAGAGTAAGTCCTTGGCAGAGATGCCAGGCTCACCGCAGAGGGTCATCACCACTTCCTGAGTGGGTGACACAGCTGAATACGTGAGCTGGGCAAGAAGTCAGCAGGGAGGGGGTTTCTCTGCATGGCTGCATCCCTGACTCATGGTGTGACCTTGGGTGTACCATTTAGCTGGTCGGGCTAAGTCTTTGTGCTCTGGATGAAACCCATCCCCTGTAAATCCAGAAAGCAATTCTCAAAGAATTATGGCATTTTCGTCCTCACAGATGTTTTGTAAAGATTTCCGAAGAGCTCTCTTAACAGATTTATTCGCTTGTCCCTTAAAGTTGAGTATACATATATCACTCACATGAGAAAGCATCTACTCTTATAGCTTCTAAATGTGTGTGTGTGCACAAATATATATACACATGCTAAAAAAGAGGCAAAAAATGCAATGCATCCAACAGCAGATAGATGTTTATCTGGGACTGGGTCTTGTCACCACTCTCCTCCCTGCAAAAATAGTGCCCCTAGCCAGTTACCAGCAATTTATACAACAGAGATCAGGAAATAGCCAGGTTCATAGACTGCAGAGGGATGGGAACAAAGCTGTCTGCTGAAGCATCTGCTTTTTCTTAGTTGTAGAAAAAGAAATTACAGATTTGGAGGCAGATCGTTTTTATGGACTTCCCGGCTATAATATTCAATCCCAGTTTGCAAAATTCCTCTTCCGGGTTGAGACTCACAGGTCTCTGTGAACTCCACAGAGAGTCAATACCTCCATGATGCACTCTCATTTGGAAATACTCTAAAAAGATGGAATTTGGCTTCTGTAGGATCTTCTGCAACCATGCACAGAAGCAGCTCTGTGCTTCCCTCCTCACTGCTAGGACCACAACCTCTAACCTCTATTTCTAGTAGAGGGAAGCGCCTCCACGTCTTGGATGAAAGGTGGCTTACTTTAGAGAGGGAAGGGGGGAATGGGAATAAAACAAAAGTGAAGTTGATTTGCATTCAGATGTTTGCATTAAATATGAATAGGGCTTGAGCGTGAGGGTGGTTTCTCTTTATTCACATGCAGGTTGCCATGGTGGTTGGGGTTTGCAGGGCTGGCTTTGGGAGGAGGGGAACGCAAAGGGAGGCAACCGTACCCCTGGAGCAGCAACAGGTTCCGGCTGTCGTCCTGTGCCCTGGCACTATCGCCCAGACCGCCAGGAGCAAGTTCAAGGAACTGAAAGATACAGAAGTTTCCAGCAACAACCAGAGAACATCTGGTGGCCAGTCTTTAACCAATGAAACACGCTCATGCTTTTAAAAACAAGAACCCAAGTTTATGGTCAACAGAGAATATCAGTGGAAGGACAGACGGGTGAAAAGTGGTACAACAGGATCCCCCAGTGCAGGCATCTGATGGATTGAAGTGCCCCGTGAGCCCCTTGGCATGTGTGTTGTGGGGGAGGCTGGGGCTGGAGAATGCCGCCTGGCTTTTCCTTGGCCTGTGGAGCTGGCAGCCCTGTGCTTTCTGGAAGGAATTCACGAAGCCAGTGAAGAGGAGGGTATGGGGCAGGAAGGGCTGGCAGCCCCTCTCCATCCATCTCTAGCTTTTGAAGGGAGATCAGGAGGCCTACCTGCTGATGACTGCAGAGGAACTGCTGCTTTGAGGAAATGAAGGCTCGGTGCCCAACGTGGGCTTTGTGGTCCGTCACAGTCCAACCCTGAGGAAGCCCTTGAAGCTGAGTGTCTGGTCAGGAGAGGTTTTTGTATCTTTGTTCTCTTATCTTTTTTTTTCTTTTGAGAACTGGGGCCTCCCAGTGCCTCTAAACACACACCAGCTGAGTGACTGTTTATTTAGCCTTCCTGCAAGGCTGGCTCTCATCACCCACGTCTCGGCTTGTCCTCGTGTCATCCTCCACAAGCGAAACTTGGAAATTTCCATCTCTCCGCTCTAATCCAACTCTCCCCTGCCCTGGGGGTGTTGGAGCCTCACAGCAGAGAGCTGTTGTCAATCCTGGCTGCACATCAGCGTCACCTGGACAACTGTGAGAGCACAGATGCTCAGATGACACATGGACCAACAAAATCAGCATCTCCAGGGGGTGGATCCCAGTCTCAGTTTTTAGAACTTCCTAGAGTGATTCCAATGGGTGCCAGGTTTGAGAGCCACAGGCAGGGGGTTATGAGCACATCCAGTGGCCTGGGCTTGACTCTTGGCTCTGCAGCTGCTGTTGGGTTTGGGCATGTTATTTACTGCTCTTGGCCTCGGTCTCCTCATCTGTACAATGGGAATAATGATGGTGGCAACAACAGCACGCGGTGTTGCTGTGAGGAGTAAACGAGCTGAGATGCAGCAATGACTTGGAAACTGGCTGGCACTTAGGCGACACTCATGAATGGTGTTCGCCATTTATCTCTTATAATGTAAGAGGCACATTGAGAAGTGGGATAGGCGGGATGGTGAAGGAGCCCGAGCACGTCTCATGAGGTACAAAGAATTGGAGCTATTTCTCCTGGAAAGGAGGAGCCTCTGTGGAGATATGATGATTGTCTTCAGATTCCTATCAGATGGGAGAGGAATGTGGCTTGTTTTGCATGATTGTGAAGGAAAGAACTCAGATTCAGGAATGGAAAATTCCCAACAGAGCCCTTCAGCAGCAAGAAGCTGTCAGAGAGAGAGTGCCCAGGCTTTGGGGTCTTTAAGCTGCAGTGGGGTAGTTTTTGGTGGACGTGTTATAAAAGGAATCACAGTGGAGCCGAATGACTTCCAAAGCCTTTTCTAGCCCTTGCCCTGCATGTACTAAGTGCCACTAGCTGTAGGCATTACTCCGTGTTCTCCTGAAGGGGCAAGGCCTGGCAGGTTGGCGGGGGATGTCACAGGTGAGTCTAAAGCTGTGTTGAAGAGAGTTAAACCCATTTTCAAGTCAAAGAGGTGAGCCTGGGCTGGGCCATGGAGAGCGGCTGTGGGGGCCCAGAGCCTGGCTGCTGAAGCTGCATCCGGGGCGGGCCTGGGACCGCCGCCGTGGGCAGCGTCTGGGGTGTCCAGAGGCCTTCTGGTTGAGCTCTGGACACAGTTGGATGGGTGTGTTGGCTTCGTGTAAGGCAGAGGGTCAAGGAAGTAGGCACTTTCTCCTCCTGAAGCTGTGAGCTGTGGCAGTTCCCCCCGCCAGCCTCCGGCACTGGCTCCTGGCCTGTGCGGCTGCTCCCCTCCACTCTCTTCCCCCTGCAGGTTCCTCTTGGGTCTCCTCTGTGAGGCAGCGCCCTGAAGCCTGTCTCACTTACCCTTCCTTCCAGGAGTGGGGTGGGGAACAGCACTGGTGGTGACACTATTGCACTAGAAACCGAGCTGCCCCTTTTGATAAAGCAGCTCCTCTTTCACCCTTTTGTGGTTGCCTGGCATACATTCAGTCACTTCCCTTGTCATGCGTTTGGCGGCTGGGTCTGCACAGGCCCCGGGTCCTCCTCCAGCCTGCCCTGGTGCTCTGTGGGGCTCAAAGGGCATCCTTTGGTCACACTCCCCATTCCCCTCCTGCCACCTGCTCCTCCCCTGATGGCACAGCTGCGCCCTGGACCTCATCGCCCTGCAGGACTGCACCTTCAGGACCTCCATCTCTGAAATGTCCTCTGTGGCAACGACCCTGGTCTCCTCATTGCCCTGGTCACTCGTTCCCACCAAACCTGTCCTTGGCCTTTGTGGTGATCCCTGGAAGGGGGCCTATTGTGGGGCATATGTACCCACCCTCCCGGTCGCACTTGGATTCCTTGCTGAGCCCAACAGCATCGTTTGCAGAGGCATGCCAATTCCCTCACACTCCTGGCCTCCCACGGAGCCTTCCCAGCCGCCCCTCTCCCCAGACTGCTGAGTCCTGTGAGGCGCTTCCTGCACCAGAGGTCAGCAGGCCCCTGCCCGTCCTGTGTGGCGCTCACTGTGCCCGTCCATCTCCCTTCGCTCCATTTTTAGCTCCCTATCAGGTTCCCATGACAGCTGCTCCAAATCCTTTCCACTCGGCTTGAGCCCTAACTGACCCTGCTCGCCTCCTCTGGCCGCACAGACCTCTTCTCTGGACTGGCTACGCGATCCACCCCTTTGTGCTGCCGAGATGCCTCCCCCACTGCCTTCCTGTATGGATGATTTCTCATTCTCTTGTCTTTCATCCTGTTGTCGGGAGGAAATGTCCCTTGATTTTTCCAAGCCTTCTTCCTCTGCCCCTAGCTCTGTGGCCTGTTTCTCCTCTGGGACCCACTGCTGCCTCTCCTCACCTTCAACCCCATCTCCTCTGAGCCTTGAGTCTTGAGATGTACTCTGCCTTCCTTCACCTTCGAAAGCCACCAGTCCCAGGGCCTTTTCATTGCCTCCTCTCTCCTCCCTGCCTCCTTTCTCTGTCGGCTCCCTCATCCTCTCAAACTGCTTCCACTTTCCACCCCTTGTCCCCCTGAACTGCCGCGCTGAGCTTGTGTCCCTGACGTACGCCCTGCTGTCTCCCTCCTCCCTGGGAGGCGGCCTCTCGAGGTGGAGAAAGCCCTGAATCTGGCATCAGCCGGCAGGGCTTAGATCCTGGCTTTGCCCCATTGGTGTCATATGATCTTGGCCTCACTTGGCACATTATGGTTCAGTTTCCTCCTCTGGAAAATAGAAGCACCTAATTAATTGGTTGCTGTGAGTACTAAGTAATTATACTTGTAAAACTCCCAACACACAGCTGGTGCAAAATGAAAAAATACTCCCTTCCATCCCTTGCTTAGGCTAATACGGATTCTTTAGTGAAATATACCTTTTCTTTCTTCCTCTGCCTGTTTAATTCCCATCCACCCTTCAAGGCCTGGTCACACCTTTTCTCTCCACTGGCTGGGCCAGGCCCCTCTAGTTAGTTTTGTCTTTGAAGCTTGTTCTTCTGTCAGAGTGGGTGCTGTGACCTACCCTGTGTCAGGATCATTTGTTCATATTTGGTCTCTCATGAAAGCCAGAGCCTCTGAGGGCAGGGATATTGAATTCACCCTTGGATCCCTCTAGAACACCCACCAGAGCACCTCACATTATCAGCTGTTCAGTAGATGATAAGTTGAAAAGAATTTTAAAAGAATTGCTTGCCACTAAGTATATCTTTATAACATTAAAAAAAAAATCCAAGCTGATCTTTCTCATCTGTGAATATACTCCCTAACCTTGTAGAATTTATACTGAAACAGGGATTTGCAATGTGAGACCCTGAGAAAATCTCTTCATTAAGACCATTGACAGGTCTAGTCAGATTTTTGTTGGTCCTTAATGTTGCCCTGTGGAAATTATTTGCCTTCAGGTTTCTAAGGTCCTATATTGGCAGGTAATTAAGATATTCCCCACCTGCCTGGTAGAATAGATCAGATTTTTCATGTGGAAGAGGAAATGGTCAGATTAGTTGATCTCTAAGATTCTTTCCAGCTTGAACAAATTGTCACTCAGTGATCACATATTGTGAGTGTGACATAATTAAGACACTCATTTATAAAATGATGAAGGATGCATCTCCTGTTTATCTTTCAGTGAAAGTTCTCTGAGGAGGGCTGTTTTCTGCAGGTGCATTATTTAACTTATGTGTTCATGCAGTATACATTTATTGAGCATGGACTAGACTATGTGTGCCTGGTTTGGTGTTAGGTGCTGGGAACATAACAGTGACTCATGCCTGGTCTCAGATGCTCTTCTTGAGAAGGGAGGGTGTATGGAGGTGGGCTGTGGGCTGGGCTGGGCTGCTTCCTAGGCTTAGTGGCTATCAGAGAGGGCAGGCTAAAGGGACATTGTCCTGTGGCAGCACCTGACCCTCCTGGCAGGACCTTCCACACAGTTACTTTGGTCGTGAGTCTCTGGGCTTGTCACATTATCCACAGGCAGCCTGAAATGCCTCCTGCTAAATACACCAGCTTCCCTCAATTCATCTTTCAATCTGGAGGATTTACAAAGATTTATACCATTAAGAGCAAGATCTCACCAACATGCCATATGGGAAAAACATGTTTTGCTCCTGCCTGTATATGTATTAGCATGTAAGCTCTTCTGGGCAGAGACCCATTTTATGTGTCACATTCTCTGAATAAAGCTTCGTCCCCTCTTAGGGCTGATGTTTCAGAAATTTGGGTTTATAACTTCATCCTGGATCAACACTGAGAAATTAACACCAGTTGTTGGCTAGTGGTGAATTGTCTACATTTTCCGGTGGGGCACCTGGGTCTGACTCCTATTTCCTAAGTCCCAGGAAGACAAAAGATGATGGAGGAGGGAGTGCCCATATTACTTAGAGTCAAGCCCGCTTCTTGGCTAGGGAGTGTGAGGGCTGCGAGGGTCTCGTCCTCCAAGAGGGCATGGCTTCAGAGTCATCAGGGGCTGGAGGCTCAAACGCAGGGCAGAGGAGAGACGAGGTTGTCCTTGCGGTGTGCTCCAGGGCCCTGTGCATGTGTCAGGTGAGCTTGCCTCTTGGTAGCTGGTTCACAAAGAATCCAGACAGCTTCTAAGGACAGGGATGTCACAATAGGGCCATGTGGGGACCCCGGGGGGAAGGGAGCATGGGGAATCTTCCCCAGTTCTGCGCTGGTGATTTGCTGGGAGCTTATGAACCCATTTCTCTCCTCCTGGCTGTCGCCCTCAGTTGTGGACCACCTGGCAGAAGCCCGTGTGAGGAGCGCCAGGTTCGTGACTGAGGTCTCTGTGTAGAAAGAGGTTACAGACAAAGAGAATGGGAAGGCCTGTGGTCCTGGTGGTTTCTCTAAGCGTGTGGGGAGAGGGGGCTGAGGGTAATGCCAACAAAGACAAGGGGTGGCCAGGTCCTTAACAGGACCCGCAGGCTTTCCGCAAGGCTCTGCCGTAGTACCTTTCTCAGCACTGTAAGCTTATGAAAATAGAGTTTTCTGGCTCTTGGACAGGCAGGTCACAGAGAAAGGAATCTTGAGACCACCATCCGTAATTCTGTCACTTTGCCTCATCAAAAAATTATCACCCCCACCCCCACCCCGCAGTAGGTCTGGTCTATGTTTGGAGCAAGTTTGGCTGAATTGTCATCTGAAGCTTACCACGTGTTTTAAGCCTAAGCAATGCTGGCTAACATCTGGGCCAGGGCTGGCAGTTCATGTCCGCCCTTACTTTCATCTGATTGATTTCAAGGGCCTCCAACACCTTTGTGTGGTGGGCAGCGTAGGTATTACTCACCCTGGTTTATAGGTGATGAATTTAAGGCTCAGATCTGTTTTCATGAGAGTCTCGCAGAGGGTCCCTGGTGTCAAACATATTCCCTTTGTTTCACAAGCTGATGTCTGTGCAGTAGGGGGATGGGCACCTTGCTGTCTATGCCAGCATGGAGATTCCTACCACTAGTTTTACAGAACAATGATGAGCCCAGGTTTACCGGGGACAGCCTGGGGACAGCAAAGTTGAGCACCTGTTGAAGAGTCATGAGCCTCACCCTTGCCAGAGGGGATCACCACACCACTGTCAGCCTAGGGCATTTCTTTCATTCTTCAAGATAGCAGCTGACCCCAGAGCCTTCCTCCCATCTCTGACAAGCCCACAGATTTCATCTGGCGTGTGGACCCGGCATCTACTCAGCTAGGTGAGGGCAAGTGCCTTTTATCTTTGAATCTTTCTTAGCTCCACCCAGGGAGACCAACAAGAATGCAAAGGGAACAGATCCTGTATCACTCCTGCTGCATTTCTGACCAGCCAAAGAAAACTTAGCAAACAACCAAAGGACAACCCTGGCAGCCATTATCAAAAATTTAGAGTGAACAGAATGGCTGGATTTGGCTAGTGGGAAACAGTTGGGGATTGAAGTAAAACAGTGCATTAGGTAGGATAAATAAATCATTTTATGTTATCTTTCTCTCTCTGGCCATTTTATTGGGTTAATTTGGGTGGTGCCAACATACATCCACTAAATATTACCAGGTGCTCATATGAAATTTGAACTTATAAATGTTATGGTCATAGAAAATTTCAATTTGTTTCAATTATTATGTTGCATCTCCTATTGTCATATGAATTTGGGGGGCAGAAATAAAGATAAACATAGTTGTAAATGTACTACCTGAGGGCAGAAAAAAGATGCTTCTTGATATCTCCCTCATAAACTAGAAATGTGACTAACACTTCTTCTGCTTGTCAGCAAAAACATCAAAGACTGTAATCAGCCATGGACCACGTACAAAGATAACCCAGGATGGCCCACAGTGGGTAGATGGATTGTATTGGCCTATAATCCGTGGCTCTGGTGGATGCTCCTGTGTAGTGACTGGGGTTGACAGATGCTCACTCGAGATTTAGATTTGCATATTCAGGAACTGAAGCAAGCACCTCTAACACAAGAGGAGACTTAGAGCAGCAAGTTTTAAAATTTATGTATCATCATAAGAATCTTATGTATCAGCATGAGAATCAAGGAATCTATTTTACCATAGGTGCGGTACGAGATGTGCTCTGGAGAGTCATACACACAGACTTATGATATGCCTCCCATCCACAAAGCAGAGGACTGATGGAAACGACTGGGCAATTCAAACACAGTGCTCTCCTAGTTGTCCAGGAGAGATGATAAGGGGCTAGAGGGTCAGCTTGCAGGTTAGAATGAGTAGGGGGTTAACAGTTAAGAAAAGCGCCAATTGGAATTCAACAACAATATTAGTTGCTAGTACAGCAGGATGCAAAATCTTTTAAGATCTTAGATAATTTAGAGTAGAAAATTGGCACATTGCTGACTGATCTTAAGATATGACTCAACACCTCCATTTTCAAAGTGAAATGTTTTAATGTAGTGTATACCATACTAAATTAATAGCTACAGATGTCAAAATTTGTGCATGATTCCAAGGATCTGTTCCTCTGGTAGAATGTGGCAAGAATTGTCCCAGCATAAGGAAATGAGAGAAAGTGTTCTTGAATGCTAACATATATTTTAAACAAAATGCTTATTAATCAGTATCCACTTAATGAGAAACCTCGATTAATAGGAATGTTTTCTATATGTCATTTTCTAGAGGACAAGGCTGATATCA